>NW_021703781.1:5981473-6224309 GCF_005190385.1 Monodon monoceros
GCGCGCGGCGCGGCGCGGGGGGCGGGACTCCTAGGGGCGCTCGGTGCACAGCCCGGGCGCGCGGGGCTGGCGGGCGCGCGGGGGCGGCGGGCGCGGCGCTGCCAATCGCAGACAAAGGCCGCCCCAGTGAATCATGTGGTGTTGGGGGAGGAAGTGCGGCTTATTTTCTTTCCTCCAGTCGCCGGGCTCTGGGTGGAGCGCGATGCTCGGAGACCCCCGCGGGGGCGGCGGCGGCCGCGAGCCCAGATGAAGCCCGAGCGCCCAGGCCGTGCCGTAGCGCCTCCGGCCCGATGGAGACCCAGCCGTGGGACCCCCTACGCAACGACTCGCTGCCGCCTACGCTGACCCCGGCCGTACCCCCCTACGTGAAGCTCGGCCTCACTATCGTCTACACCGTGTTCTATTCGCTGCTCTTCTTGTTCATCTACGTGCAGCTCTGGCTGGTGCTGCGCTACCGCCACAAGCGGCTCAGCTACCAGAGCGTCTTCCTCTTCCTCTGCCTCTTCTGGGCCTCCCTGCGGACGGTTCTCTTCTCCTTCTACTTCAAAGACTTCGTGGCGGCCAATGCGCTCAGCCCCTTCGTCTTCTGGCTGCTCTACTGCTTCCCCGTGTGCCTCCAGTTCTTCACCCTCACGCTGATGAACTTGTATTTCACGCAGGTGAGTCTCGGGAGGCCGCCCCCGCGGGCGGGAGGCACCTGGAGGGCGCTCACCTGGAGGGGGCGATGGCAGCCGCCGGGGCGGGTCACAGAGCCACCGGCCTGAGAGGGTCCGGGGAAGAAGCATTGGTTCTGGGGTGGTCCGAGCCCTGTCCTACCTGCAGGCCGTTGTCCCAGGTAACGCCCTCCCATTCCCAAGGGAGGCGAAGGAGAAGGGACAGGAAAGTGAGGGCTGGAGGCCACCCGCAGCCTCTGCCCTCAGCTCAGCATCACCCAGTGGGTATGGTCCTCCGTGCGCGAGGAGCAGCATCTCCGTGCACACAGGAGAATCGGTACTGATGGGAGGTGTGCCCCCCAGGGACACTCGAACCCTAGAGTTTTCCCTCTATCCCCTCATCCCAAAGGATCTAACCCCCCAGCCCGGAAAGATCACCTGCACGTTGGCCTCCAGGTTGGGGCCAGACACTGGCTTTGTGAGGCAGGGTGGGACTGCCCTGGTTTGGATGGCATGTTTTGAGCCTCCAGAGTGGGAGCCCTGCTGAAGTGCAGCTTGCTAACTCATTCCACAGGATTGCTAAACAGCAGTCGGGGCAACACCCAGCTCCTGAGCTGATGCGGCGGGAAGTCAGGGTTGCTGTCTGAGCTCATCTGAGAGGCCCCGAGAAAAAGCCGTAAAAGTTTGCTGGGGCCCTTTTACAGGCACACGGGAGTCGTTTTAGGAGGCAGATTGTTAATAAGCTAATGGGAGAACGTGCGAATTGACTTGGCTGCTGTGACGGTTGACTTAATGAAGTACAGTAATTGGAAAGTACTTTGCAAATACTGTGTAAAGCATTGCATAAAGGTGTAATAGCACAATACCGTCGTCATCATCATTGTCATCTCTGCTTCTCATTAGCTTTCCAAGCACTAAAATGTCCATTTTCACTAGGACCCTGCCCAGGGGTAAGGCACCAACCACATCACCTGGTAAGGGGAATTTGTGCCAGCAAGCATTCCATTCCTTTTAATAGTGTCCTTATTTATTAAAAGAAAATGCTGTTGATTTAAAAAAAAAAAAAAAAGGAAAAAAAGAAAAGTTAGAAAACGCATTGCCCTGGTGTAGTGGGAGCCCCTGACTGAAAATTTGGAGGAAATACTTTTGGCTAAAAACTAACATATGTATCCTTTAGTAGCTATTATAATCTTATCAAAAGGGATCTATACTCAAAGCCTTCTCCTCGGTCCAGCGTATCAACATATTTTCCAGTCCACAAGTAATGTGTATCATCTGTCCAAATACAACTTTTAAACCCGAAAACCAGTTCAGGCAGTCAGCTACATTGCAGACACTCTGGCTTGTTCATTGGGTAGAAAGGACTGATTCCAGCAAGATACATAAGTCAGGTAGGTTGATGTTCCTTCAAGAACTGTGACGATGATCTGATTGCATATTGAGATCTTTATTCTGGTCCCTTTCTGAGAAAAAAAAGGACAGCGTAGAGCACTGCCATGGGTCTCTGGCACTCACATGCAAATTCTGCACTCAGAGCTGGATTAGGGGCAGGGCTTCACATTTTCTGCACCATCTGCTGGCTGGTGAGTAAATGCTGAGCGAGGGAAAGAGTGACCAGGCCGACAGCCTTGCAAGCCAAGAGGCTGCAAGCCACCACTCTAGCTTCTTTGTAACTGTCAGGACTTGTTTTCTTTATATCTCCAGGGTGGCTGGCAGGGGAAAGTGGTACTAACTGGTGGCATCTCAGACCCTGGCAGAGAAGCCATTCTCTGGCTTCCTGGCAAATACTCTGATACTTCTGGGGTGTTATAAAGGGGTTGCCCTTTGACTCCCTGCTCAGACGCCCCTCTCCCCCCTCCCCTCCCACATGCCTTCTCTTAGGCAAGGTTCTCAACCACTGGAATGGCTGGGGGACCTTTAAGGATTACTGCGGCCTGGGGCCCTTCTTAGAGCACATAAATCGGATTTCGGAGGGTGGCGGTTAGTGGCTAACAATGAAGAAGCATGTACTGTGTGCTAGGCATGGTTCTAAGCGGTTTGTCTTATTTATTCTTCCCAACAACCCTCTGAAGGAAGTACGGATGGTGTCCCCATTTTTCAGAGGCGGGTCAGGGAGGTTGTATGACTCGCTCAAGGTCACACGACCAGTGAGCCCTGGAGCCAGGAGTCGTACCCCCCCCCCCAACCCCCGCCTCCAGACCAGGCTGTACAGCAGAGGCTCCGAGGCCAAGGCTGCCAGCTTCTGGGCCAGGGCAGCCCTGCACGAGGCAGGTCTGTCTGCAGAGCTGGGGTGGAGGGTCTGGGGGCGGGAAGGGCCGGATTGGGGGGTGAGTTCAGCGGCGTCTGGGCAGCCGTCTCCCCCAGCTGTTCTCTCTCCTAATTTGGGGTCTGGCCCTCAGACTCCTGGGGTTCCTGGGTGTGACTGAATGCGGCGGGCTCAGCTGCCCCCTGGTTCAGCCTTGTCTTGAGCCCTGGGGCAGATTCCTGCCATTACAGGCTGGTTTGAGGAAGGAAAAGGAGAAGTGAGGCCTCTCAGTGGGGAAGAGGTGGTGTGATTACTGGACACTGAGGCAGGAGCCAGCACCTACTGTGCCTCAGAGTGCAGTGGGGAAGCTGCAGGGGGGTTACTGTGGGCGCCTGGGGCTCAGGGGGCCAGCAAAGGCCTGTGAATCCGGGCAGCACCTGGCGTGTCTCCCAGGGCCAGTTACTGACCTCCTGCAGGACAAGGGCAGCCCTAGTGCTCTCCCCAGGGTTGGAGCGGGTTAAAGGAGGTGCCCTCTGTGCTGCGTCCTTCCACCCCTCCTCTCTCTCAGTTAAGGTGCTCTTTCTGCATCTCCTAATAGCCGGAGCCCAGGCTCTGGCCAAACCACAGTCCTGAACGTCAGACCCCAGCACTGGCTCGGCCCTTTATCAGCCCACTGTGTCATTGAAATAATTTTTCCCACCAACCTGCAGCTTTTATGTTTGTCAAATGGCAGTGGCCCTGGGCCTCCCATTGCGGGGAGGATGGAAGTCACCAGTTCCTCACAGCTGTAGCTCGCAACGCTGAGAGTCGAAGCGACTGGGGGGTCCAGCCCTTCATTCTGCAGATGAGGCAGCCGAGGCCTCGGGGATTCTGGTGACTTGTGCTGGGTCCCCCAGCCAGGCACACAGAGCCAGGAAGAGTGCTTGCTGCACACAACACCCTGCAACTCAATGCATCCTGGTCCGGGAACGAGGAGGCAGCTGGAAGGCTAATCCAGGGACCCTGTCCTCTCCACCCCACCGGGAAAAGGGAGGTGGTGACCTTAGGCATAAGTGGATCTCACTATGGCTCTTGGCAGTCAATTTAATCAAGAAATGTTTACCGAATCTGTTGTGTGCCAGGCCCTAATCTAGGAGTTGTGAAGAGGGAAGCTTCTAGGCCTCTTGATGATTATGAAGAAGTAAGAAGCTTAGGAACACACACTTAGGAAGCCTTTGCTGGTCCCCAAGTACCTTATTTCAAAGCTAGGAGCACACAGTTGCACAGGGGCCGGGAATCCTCACCTCTGCACCAACCGTGGCTGCCCGGCCCCTGGCAGCGGCTCCTCGTGGTCACTCAGTGGACTCACAGCTGCCAGAGCTGTGTGTGTGTGTGTGTGTGTGTGTGTGTGTGTGTGTGTGTGCGTATACACACACACACATGCAGGACCAGGAGAAGTTTCTTTATTAACGTTCAGTCTACCATCTACCACCAGCACTCCCCAGGAAGTCACTTCCTGATTTTACTTCTAAAAACTGCCCCCCAAGAAGAAGCTTTCCAATTTTAACAGCCCGATTTCGCAAGATCTGTCCTCCAAGCACTAGCTCTTTGTTCTCTCTGTCCCCCACTCTTGTGGCTTCAATGCCGAAGGGCTCACCTGCCAACGTCAGGGGAACCAAATTTCCTTCACGGCCTCCGCACTCGTGGGAACAGTTAGCCTCTTCTCAGTGTATCTGAGCTCCAGCCCATTGACCAGGAAGCCGTGAATTCTCAACAGCAGAGGCTGAGCTGAGAACGGTCAGCGTTGTCCCTGTGCTGTGAGCCCAGACCTGTGGCTCCCATTCCCATTGGAGCCTGGGTCTGGTCCCACACACCCTCAGTCAGCTCGGAGGTTCCGGGTGGAGCAGTGAGGACTGGTCTGATTGGATAAGAGCATTGATGAAATTGATGCCACTCATCCGAATGACATCCCTAAGAGTGTCAGGTTTTTGGAAGCATCATAATGTGTGATCCCAGGATCTGTTTTCATCCACTGATTCCTGATCGCCTTGCAGTTCCAGGGAGAGGAGAGAAGCCTCTTCCCTGTTCTAGGTCTGGCACGTCTGTTATCTCAGGACGGAAATGGCCTCAGCACACAGGTGACCATACCTGGCACGTAGGCACCCCCAGAGGTCCGCAGAGGCTTGTAAATATTTTACTTTTGATTCATCCTGTGGCTAAAGTTTAGAGCCTGTTAACCTCTGAGGACAGAGGAGGTCCGAGTGGTTTTACTCTTGAGTGGGTTATTTCCTCAAACTTGGGCGTGGAGGACGCAGGAAAGGAAGTCCAGACAGTGCCCGAGTCAGTATTTTAAACCTTTTGTGTCACATATGGTCTCTGTTGCATGTTGTTTTTTCTTTTTTAGACATCTCTTCAAAAACATAAAAACGATTCTTAGCTCACAGGCCATACGGTAACAGGCTGCAGGCTGAACTTGGTCCTCAGCACAAGGTTAGGACAAAGCTGGCATGTGTCACCAAGCTCCCATCCCACCTTGCTGTTATTTTTACTGTGACAGGTCCTTCGGGCACGTTGGAAACAGGCCGTGGCGTCTCAGCTTGTGGTTAGAGTGTTGTTCACTCAGTGAACAGATCTCATCAATCACCTGCACACAGGTGTCTGGGCTCAGAGACAGTAAGCTGGAATTCGTGCCCTGAGGGGCCACAGACTATAGGGAAAGACAGACAAACTGAGGCGGCAGTGCCGGGAGCCACATGCCACCCACAGCCCCCGGGGGAGGGGGGACCTGTCCCGGCCTGCGAGGCGCGGGGGAGCTGGGGAGACACAGACGAGGGGCCTTGGGCTGGACATCTTGTGATGTCACCTTTAATGACAGACACACCGGTCAGGCTACATAGTGTGTAAAGCACAGGGTAAACGTGTGCACACACTGCTCTCCTCGCTTCCCAGACCTAAGAGCCGTCAGAGGTCACGTTGCCCATCAGGCCATGTGACGGTCTGTTGGTTGTGTGTGACTGGGGGCAGACAGGGAGGGACGTGGGCCGAATGTGAGCCCGGCTGGCTTCTGTGGGCCCAGCCCCGGCAGGACCACAGCCCTGTCCTGATGAGACGGCATCACTGTCTGCACAGAGGCCCTGGTCCTCCCAACTTTCAGTCGCAGTCTACTGACATGAACTTGGAGACACATTTCACTCACTCGACAAGTATGTCCTTAAAATTGGGGTGAAATTCACGTCCCGTAAAATTAACCATTTTAATATGTATGACTTAGTGGCATTTAGTACATTCACATTATTATGCAACGATCACCTCTGTTCAGTTCCAGAACATTTTCATCCCTCCAAAAAGACCCTCCACGCCCATTGAGCAGTCACTCCCTTTCCCCCGCTCACCCCAGTCCCTGGCGGACACCGATCTACTTTCTGTGGACTGGCCTGTCGTGGATACTTCACATCAAAAGAATCATACACTAAGTGGCCTTCCGTGTCTGGCTTCTTTCACTCAGCATGACGTTTTCGAGGTTCATCCGTGTCGTAGGGTGTGTCACTAGCCCATTCCTTTTAAAGGCTGGCTGACGTTCCATCACAAGTGTGTTCCACAGTTCGCTTACCCACTCATCTGCAGAGGGACACTAAGGTTGCTTCAGCACATGTTTCTGAGTGTCTGTTATTCCCTGGAGGCTGTGCAGATTGGGTGAAGGTCACACGTAGTTCCTGCTTTCAGGGAACTTGGCGTTGAACAGGGAGAAGAAGAGACCACATAAATTCCATCTCCATGGTGCCAGTGGCCCATGTGACTTAGTGACAGTCCTTACAGTGGTGACACCAGGTGTGAGATGTTTCTGATAGAAGATTGGGGGCTTAATTCACTCCGTCATCTCTGTAATTCTCCCTCTAGGACACACGCTTTAAACAGAACCAATGGCTTTGCTAGTATTTAAGTGTAAGTCAAATCCTTTCGCCCTGCTTTATTCACGGCAGCCTCTTGGGGTCCAGGCCACCACCAGGATGGAAGAGTGAAGCTGGGGGAGGACTGGCCCCGACCCTTGGGGCCATGCGGAGCTGTGTCACCCCTCCCACGACAGACTTGGTGGCATATGTTGCTTCCTCTTGGGTTCTCCCTGCTCGGGGTGGGACATTCTCAGTTCCCTTCATTGCTTCTGATGGGATGCAGGTTTGTCCCTCACCATCCTGGTCATTATCCCAGGTGCCTCCATCCAGTGTCCTTCAGTGAGTTGGGGGCAGCGCAGCAGCAGACACGCGTCTCGCTCCCCGAGAGCAGTTTCTGTCACCACGTTCCTTCCCCTGGAGGAGGTACCGCCGGCAGTCCTCTTGGTCAGGATACAGGAGCATTCTCTGACCTTGTCTGAGTCTGTTTGGCTGCTACAATGAAACACGACAGACTGGGCAGCTTCAACACCAGCAATTTCTTTTTCCTTTTCTTTCTTTCTTTTTTTTTTTTTTAACAATCCATTGCTTTCTTTTTTTCTTTAAAAATTTTTTATTTTATATTGGAGTATAGTTGATTTACAGTGTTGTTAGTTTCAAGTGTGCAGCAGAGTGATTCAGTTATACATATACATATATTGGTTCTTTTTCAAATTCTTTTCACATTTAGGATTATTACAAGATATTGAGTCCCCTGTGCTATACAGTAGGTCCTTGTTGGTTGTCTGTTTTATCTATAGTGGTGTGTATTTGTCAGTCCCAAACTCCTAATTTATCCCCCCCGCTCCACCTCTCCCCTTTGGTAACCATAAGTTTGTTTTCTATGCCTGTGAGTCTGTTTCTCTTTTGTAAATAAGTTCTTCTGTATCATTTTTTTTAGATTTCACATATGAGTGATATATTTGTCTTTCTCTGTCTGACTTACTTTCCTTAGTATGATAATCTCTGGGTCCATCCACGTTGCTGCAAATGGCGTTATTTCATTCTTTTTTATGGCTGAGTACTATTCCATTGTATATATGTACTACATCTTCTTTGTCCATTCATCCGTTGATGGACATTTAGGTTACTTCTATGTCTTGGCTATTGTAAATAGTGCTGCTATGAACATTGGGGTGCGTGTACCTTTTCGAATTATAGTTTTCTCTGGATATATGCCCAGGAGTGGGATTGCTGGATTGTGTGGTAGCTCTATTTGTAGTTTTTTAAGGAGCCTCCATACTGTTCTCCATAGTGGCTGCACCAGTTTACATTCCCACCAACAGGGTAGGAGGGTTCCCTTTTCTCCACACCCTCTCCAGCATTTATTGTTTGTAGACTTTTTGATGATGGCTGTTCTGACTAACACTAGACACTTTGCTCTCTCAGGAGGCTGGTCGCCTGAGGGCAGGGTGTCGGTAGGGTCGGGCTCTGGCAAGGGCCTCTTCCTGCTTGCAGACAGCCGGCTTCCCGTCGTGTCCTCACGTGGTAGGGAACAGAGGGAGGCTCCTTGGGGTCCCTTTGATAAGAGCACCAATCCCACCCACGAGGACTCCACCCTCTTGACCTAAGTGTTCAGAGGCCTCACCTCCTAATACCATCACAGTGGGGGTTAGGATTTCAACCTGTGAATTTGGGGCGGACACAAACATGTAGTTCATAAAAAATACCACACTGCTCCCAGCAAGGGCAAGAGTTCCAGGAAACCTCAGAATTGTCCTTCTTTCCGAGGCAGAAAGTTATTTTCTGGAGGGAAAAAAACCCCTGAGGCATCTTCACTACCTATTCTGTAGTTCGTACATCATTTGCCGAGAGCATTGGGGTCCAGTGGCGAGCCGTGGCCCGATGCTGCTGCAGCCACACGAAAGCCTGAAGCCTTGGGGCCCAGCTGGCTGGTAACCCAGCTAAGCTTCCTAGGTGGAGAAATGTATCTTCCGTGCTATGGTGTGTTACCTTATTTAAGCCTTTACCTTATTTAAGCGTTTAGAACAATTATGGGCAGGGCCCTGGCAGGTAAACTGTGAACTGCCATCGTGGCAGGAGCAGTTCAGAAACATCATACCGAACATGGTACCTTGTGTGGCCACAGCCCTCCCTCCCGCAGAGGGAGACGCCTGCCAGGGAGGCTGATGGGCATTGTTCACCTCCACCTGCACCAGTGAGGTGACCTGGGCTGCCCTGGGGGCGGCTGGGCCCACATCCCTCCCCTACAAGTCAGGCCCACCCCCACTTAGAAGCAAGGCTGCAGCGATCCCTGTGGGGCTGGGATCCCTCTGGGAACTTCGTGTCATCGTTTTGAAAGGAGAAGTTACCGTGATGAACATTTGTACTGACCCTCTTATCTTACAGGGGGACCCTGAGGCCCAGGAGCGTAAAGAGAGTTTATCGGGGGTGAGCAAAGAAGCAGGTTCAGGGAATTCCCTGGTGGTCCAGTGGTCAGGGCTTGGTGCTTTCACTGCCGTGGGCCTGGATTCAATCCCTGGTCCGGGAACTAAGATCCCACCAGCCGAGCGCGGCCGAAAAAAAAAAAAAAAGGCAGGTTCATGGCAGTCTGGCCAGCTGCGCGCCCCTGAACCCAGACGCTCGGGTAGCAAGAGGTGACACAGGAAAAATCAGGGCGCCTGAAGGCCAGCGTTCAGTGTGTCGTCAGGTGGCCTTGAGGGCCTTTGGACAGGCGTGCCCTCCAGGGTGCTGCTGCCCGTCGTGGGTGGTACCTGTGGGCCTGACTTGACCAGTGTGGAGCCCAGAGCCTGCGGGGTGGCCTGGCGGGTGCTGGTGATGTTGGATGGAGGTGCAGTTCAGTTGATAGGGACAGAGAGGCTCTGGTGAGCCGCCGGGGCGGGTGGAGGAGAGAGGAGCTTGGCTGGACCCCTGGGAACTGGAGCAGGAGAGGAGCCTTCAGGAAGGGAGGGGACAGGTGGAGACGCCTGTATCCCGCGAGAGCTCATCCCTTCATCATTTGCAAAGGGGTCCTGAGACTACAGGGCAGAGAAGTGTGAGGCTGAGCTCCTGCCTTCGTGGGGCTCCCAGGCTGACTGGGGATAGGACACACACACACACACACCCCCACACCCCCCCCCCACGCCTGAGGAGGGCTCTCCGGTGCTGGCTCAGCTGGACAGGAAGGGCAGCAGAGCTCTCAGGAGAGCGGGAGAAGGCTGAGGATGCTTCCAGGGAGTTCTGGGCTTTACAGAAGTTCAGAGGAGAGGCAGCATCATCGTTGGTCCCGAGATCACAAATGAAAGCAGCTCGCCTAAGTGCTGGGGGGCCTCTGTCCCGACGGTCAGCGTGAGGCCAGGCAGTGAGTAGGGCTCGCTCCCTGAACCACGCACTTGCCAAGTTCAAAGACAGGAGATGACAGGGTGAAGACCTGACCTTGGGAGCCAGTCACCTCCCTGGGGGCCTGTCACACCTGCCCAGGTGGGGACACAGAGCATGCCTTGGCTCCAGGCTGCTGCACCCAGAATGACTTGGCATGGACAGCATACTCCTTTTTCTATCATGGGGTTCCGTGGCTTTTTTTGAGGAAATTTTATTTTTCATTGAAGCATAGTTGATTCACGGTGTTGTGTTAGTTTCAGGTATCCAGCCAAGTGATTCAGTTATACATATACATAAATCTATTCTTTTTCAGCTTCCTTTCCCTTATGGGGAGTAGAGTTCCCTGAGCTGTACAGTTGGTCCTTGTTGGTTATCTATTTTACGTATTCTGTGGCTTTAAAAACAGGGCCAGTGTCTGCAGACATAGAGACATCGCCGCCCTCTCTGTCTTAGAGAGTTGACCTTGCGGGGATTGCTATGCAAAGGGAGACGTCCTGCATTTGAATTCAGCGGGCTCCAAAAATTTAAAAACTGCAGGTTGAGTCACCCTGCTCTGGTGAATGAGGTTGCTTAGCATGTGGAAACACAGACTAATGACTGTCACCCAGGGCGACCAGGGCCTCAGGGTTTGCATAATTTCCCCAATATATCAGGAAGTGGCCAACAGAGAGGGATCACAAGCGCAAATCGTGAATGTGTCAGTGGTTCCTAAACTTCTTGAGTACGAAAGTTCCTTTTATGGTCAAGAGAGCATTTATGATCACAGTTCAGTAGCTGTGCATTTAGAATCGTGGTTTGAGAGCGTTTGCAGGGACTGGTAGTAATAATATAGCAGCAGGAGGGGCAGCAAACACATAAATGCTGAGATAGTGTCTGGTAGGTGGCAGGCATTTGGCTGAGTACTCTTATCTGTGGTAATTCACCTAATCTTCACAAAAACCTATGAGATGGGCACTATTATTAGTCTCATTTTACAGATGAGGTACTTGAAGCACAGAGAGGTTAGGTAACTTTTCTAAGGTCACACAGCTGATTATTGGTGGAGCCAAGATTCAAGCCCAGGGGAGCCAGCTCCGGAGTCCACACTCTTTTTTTTCCTCCAAGTTTTTATAATATATACATATACATACATACATACATACATACATACATTTATTTATTTATGCATGCATGCATGCATGCATGCATAACCCGCCCAGCATGGGTTGCAGGATCTTAGTTTCCTGACCAGGGATCAAACCAGGGCCATGGCAGCTCCTCCATGAACTGAGTCCTAACCACTGGACCGCCAGGGAATTTCCCAGAGTCCACACTCTTAACCATCTTTAGGCGTCTCTCTGCTGGAGATGGACACACAGCTGTGACCTGCAGACGGTGGAATACCCAGCCTTAGTGAGAACGCATGAATGAGAGCCAAGTGTCTCAGCATCGATACATTGTAAATACCTTGTGACAGGTGAGCAGACAAGTTGCAGAAGCGTATGGAAGGCGTTGATTCGAACAAAGTGAGAAACCATGCAAGATGGGACTATATATTGTTTATCCTCGTAAAAGTAGAAGCCTGCTGGCTATCAGAACACCAAAGTCAGGTGGCCATTCCCTCTGCAGAGGAGGGAGGGATCAGAACCAAGGAGAGAGACGCTGGGGGCTTCGATGGTGTCTTTTTCTTTATTAGAAATAAAATGAACTGGAGCAAACAGGGCAGTGTCAAAGGTGACTGAACTGCATGGTGGGTAGTGAATTTTGGTTACTTTATTTCTTTGTGTATATGTGACATAGTTTATAGTAAAGTTTAAACCTACTATAAATGTGTAACATTTTCAAACGAATTTGCATACATACATTTAAAAATAGTATGTGAGAGAGAGAGAGGAGGAGGAGGCAGAGATTGGTTTAGACATGCGTCTGTGCTTGGTGCACACAGAGTTACAGACCTTTTTGGTTACTGTGAGGGTCTCCAGGGGCCTCAGCCCCCGGGCGGGACCACAGACACAGAAGCAGGTGTGCAGCCTGGGCCTGGGGTCTGGAGCCTGTTCAGGATGGGAGGGTTGTGAAGTGTCCACCTGCCTGTTTTCTTCTAAAGGGGCAGCGCTTCAGGAAGAGGTGGCACCGAAGCGGAGACTCGGTGACACGGGTCGTGCTCTGGGGGGGGTGGGGGTGGGTGTGGAATTTATAAAGCAAAATGGCCACATAGAGAAATTGTGAATAAAGTGCAGGTCTGGAGGCATAGCGCTTCATTGAGCTGTCACGGACGCTGCCTCTGGGGACAGAAGAGGTTACTTTTGTTTAGTTTCTCTGAATGCACAAGGGTCACTGTCATCCCCACAAGGAAGAGCCTGGGATGTTTCTGCCAGAAGCAGCCAGCATGCTTCATTAGGAAGAATGATTGTAAAGCGGCAAAGACCAGCTGGGGTTGGCAGGAGGAAAACACAGGCAAGCAGGACTTCAAAGGGTGGGAACAGAAGGGGTGAGCCGTTCAGGGGCTGTGATTTATGGGGGGAGGGAGGCCGAGGGCAGCAGCTGCTTCTAGAACCTTTGTACTTCTGTCACCCGTGTACGTCATAGGCGGCTCTCTGGGCCCTCCTGCGTCATCCGGGAGGTGGCGGGAAGGGCCTGGGGTTGCCCAGAGGGCACAGAGCTCCACGGGTGGGCGGGAGGGGGGCTGGGAACAGAGGCGGGCTCTCCCCACCCCAGCCTCCCTCCCTGGGGCCAGCTTGGGGGTGGGGACGTCCTCCCGCTTCCCCAAACTGGAATTAAACCTTCAGAAAGTCACCTGGCTTTCCTGTCCTGGGCGTCAGTTCTAGGTAGGACTCCGCAAGGCCGTGGAAATGATGCTGAGACCGACAGGAAAATGGGTGCGGGGAAGATGCTTTAGTCCCACAACAGGATGGGAGTTTCCATGGAAACTGCTGCTCTGCCCCTCTCTCTTGGCCGCACCCCTGCCTCCTGCCTCTCCCTCCCTCTGCTCTGCCATCCCGGGGGGTCCCGGGGCCCAGGCTCCTGATCTTAAACCAGGTCCTAGTGCCCTTGAATAATCTCTCTCGCATTTCACAAACACATTTTTAAAGAGTAGCCGATGCTCTAGAATAGACTCCCCGCTGCCACTTCCTCCTGCCTCCCCCCACTTCCCCTCCAGGCCCCTCCCCATCTGCCCAGCTCCCCACGGTTATACAGTCCTACTTATGAGCAGCGTCTGGCACCCTGATGGTCCCTCACCCAGGCCCCTCTCTCCCCTTTTGCCCGCCTACGTGCCACTGGCACCCCCGGGCCAGCTCCTTGCCTGCTGTTCTGCTCCTTTATGTTGACTGAGACCAGTTCACACTCTGTACTGTTCTCCATTTAAAGCTCTACATCCACAGACTTGCCCAACCATCACCACCATCAATTTCAGAACATTTTTTTTTATGGAAGTATCATTGATTTACAAGGTTGTGTTCATTTCTGCTGTACAGCACAGTGATTCAGTTATGCATATATACACATTCTTTTTCAGATTCTTTTCCATTATGGTTTATCGCAGGATATTGACTATAGTTCCCTGTGCTCTACAGTAGGACCTGTTGTTTATCCATCCTACAGATAATAGTTTGCATCTGCTAACCCCAGACTCCCAATCCATCCCTCCCTCACCCTCACCCCCGCTTGGCAACCACAGGTCTGTTCTCTATGTCTGTGAGTCTGTTTCTGGTTCATAAAAGTTCAGAACATTTTTTTGTCACCCCCAGAAGAAACCCTGGAGCCCTTAGCAGTCACCCACACTTCTCCCCAACCCCCCAGACCCAGGCAACCGCTAAGCTACATTCTGCCTTTGTTTTCCCTGTAAGCATACACCTCTGTTTTCACCTTCTCTCTGAACCCCTAGTCCAGGCCCTTTGTCTCTGGTCCCCCACCCCTGCCCCCCCTCTAAAAGCACAGCTCTGATTTCAGATTGTGTGGCTTCTACTGAAAGCCTTCTGATTCTCTTACGGGGAGGTGCATGTGCCTTACCTGACTAAAGGCTGCTGCCTGGACTTGTATCCTAGCCTAGCCTGCTGCCCACCTGGCCCACCCCAGGGGGTCCAGGTTCCCCTCAGGCTGTCTCACTTCCTCACAACTCACACCCCCCTCACACCATGTCTGTATCTGGTTGTAGTTTCTGGAGGTCAGGACCAACGTTTCCCTATTTTCACAATTCTCGGTTCCAGATCTGGCGCTCAGTGTCAGCTGACCCGTCACCAATACTGAATGTGGGGAGAATTTGAATTTTTGTCTGACCTCACTTGTTCCTCAGCCACTCACAGGTCCCTGCCGTCCTGCCCTCCCATCTGGCAGGTCTGGTTTTGCAGGGAGCCGGCGGAGCCCGCACTGTCCGTAGCAGGGGCTATAAGATATGAAGGAGTAATTCGTCCTTGTCTGCCTCCCCCTCAGGAGCCCTGTCCTCCTCCCAGCCGGATTCCTGCTGAGGTCAGTGGGAGCCAACGCAGACTCTAGGAGATGGGCAGCCCGATAAGAGAGCAGGAGTCAGCCCCGGAGGGTTAGCTCCACTTCTGGGCACTAATCAATCTTCAGTGAATTTCCCTGGAACGCAGATAGGAGTGGGGGAGGGGTGAGTAGGAGAGTTTAGAATTTTTTTTTTTGAAAACTTGGTCCAGACATTTATGTCCTGTATTTAATGAGGGCAAAAATGACGCTGCAATTAAATGTATACTGTGTCAGTTTAAAATGCCAGGAATTTAAATGCAACTTTGAGCAACTTAGGTTTAAGGATTAACTTGAGGACAGGGCAGAGTTTCTAAGCACAACTTGCAAAGGCCCAGGTGAATTCAAGACATAAACAGTTGACCCTTGAACAACATGGGTCCGCCTAGATGTGGATTTTTTTTCCACAGTGGATACTACAGAACTACATGATCTGCGGTTGGTTGAATCTGTGGTTACAAGGAAGCCGCCTTTATGCTGTAGGCCCATGATAAATTCTACTTGGATTTTCACCTGCATGGAGGGTCAGGGAGCCCCTGACCCCCTCGTCGTTCAGGGGTCAACCGTAATTGCCACAAATTATAAAGAGTGGACAGAGCTTTTACAAATCATGGTTGAGGCTTTGATTTTGATGTCGTTATCTGTCACCGTGGCTTTCAGCTTAGAGAGGATCAAACGGTTTATTTCGTATCAGACTGTCCCCTTACCTGGTGATGACTTTTCTCCTCCAGGCTGCGATGTGGACTTAATGAGGATCTAAGTTTTGCGGGGTCTCTCCATCTTTTACAGGATGGGGCTTTGGGTTCCTTTTGGGGTAGAATGCTTTGACCTGGGGAACCCCTTGATTGGTGCTCACGGGGGTGAAGGCTGAGTATGATTTTAAAGTTGTCATTTTTTCTTGTTTGTTGTTGTGATTATTATTATTATTATTGCTGTTATTAAGGCTGCAGTGAACATCCTACCTGTGCTTAGCACCTTTAAGGGCAGTGTTTCCCAAACTCTGTTCCCTGGAACACTCATTAGGTACACCTTCAGTGGCCAAATAAGTTTGGGAAATTGCTGCATACCTTGCGTTTCCCTTGAAGATTTACAACATAGAGTAATTAGCTTTTTAAAGGCTCTGGGAATTCTTGCAGGGAAAATCTAGATAGCCTAGCAGTTTCTAAATTTGTTCGCTGACCTAACGCCTATTTCCAGTCACCTTTATGAATTCCCAGTTCTGTGGGCGCACCTTGAGAGAAACCCAGCCTCAGAGTCAGTTCTTACAAGGAGAATTATGGGGGCAAAGCATGTGATTGTTTATAAAGCTCGAGTCCTGGACCAGATATTTGATAGTCATGGCTGGGAACCCTGACCTTCGCTGTGTTCCAGGAAGGGGCTTCTGGGGTCCAGGCTGGCCTCCCACCCCTGACTCCTTTCAGTTCATCGTCCATACGGCATGTACATTCGGGGCTGCAGGGACCATGGGGAGTAAAGAAACGTCTCTTATTTTATTTATGGAGGAGGATGGTGCACAGGTGGGCTATGCTTCCACTTGGGAGGGTTCACTGCTTTTGCAACTCTTGGCTGGGGGTGTGGATCTGCAGGTCTCGGGCCCTGAAGACCCAGCGCTGGCCGAGTGGTGGCAGTGAGCTGGGTGCCCCATGGGCCACGGGTTGACCCTGGTCCGTGCATGTGCTCTCGTGCCGTCCTGGTGGGACCAGGAGCCGCCTGGGTGAGACCAGGAGGCTGAGACCAAGGAACAGGAAGAGTTGATGTGCTCATCACGCGGCCGAGCCCCCGACCTGCAGATCAGCCCCCTGTGCCCAGACCACCTGAGCCCATGGCCTTTCTGGGTTGCATCTCCTCTTGTCATTTGCCCAGTCCAGGTTTTCCCTCACCAGTAGGGACCATAACCCTGTTGAAGGCAGAACCGGTCAAATTTTTCTTGCATCCGTGACAGCAATTTACACCGAGCTGAGTCCATAGGACGGTACGACCTGTGGGTGGTTTCTGGGAGCCCAGCGATGGCCCTGGCGTATGAGAGTCAACTGAGTTACCTGCCACCGAGTAAGCCCCCCAAGGGTGGCGAAATAGTAAAACGATATTTGTATATTTCGTCGACAAGTTCAAACACTTTTTAAAAAATACTGTAGTTTCAATATCATATGATATCACTTATGTGTGGAATCTAAAAAAATGGGACAATTTAACTTATTTACAAAACAGAAATACACTCACAGACATAGAACACAAACATGGTTACTGAAGAGGAAAGCGGGGGGATAAATTAGGAGTTTGGAATTAACACATACAAGCTACTATATGTAAAACAGATAAACAACAAGGACATACAGTATAGCACAGGGAACTATATTCACATCTTATAAAAACCTATAATGGAAAAGAATCTGAAACAGAATATATATATATATATATATATGTATATACACACACACACACGTATGTGTATGTGTAACTTAATCACTTTGCTGTACACCTGAAACTAACACAACATTGTAAATTAACTATACTTCAATTTAAACATGGTTTAAAAAATACTATAGTTTCTTCTCCCTTTTTTTTTAACTTCCTGATGAAATTTGAATTTTTATTTATTTATTTATTTATTTATTACATCTTTATTGGAGTATAATTGCTTTACAATGGTGTGTTAGTTTCTGCTTTATAACAAAGTGAATCAGTTATACATATACATATGTTCCCATATCTCTTCCCTCTTGCATCTCCCTCCCTCCCACCCTCCCTATTCCACCCCTCTAGGTGGTAACAAAGCACTGAGCTGATCTCCCTGTGCTACGCGGCTGCTTCCCACTAGCTATTTAACGTTTGGTAGTGTGTGTATGTCCATGCCACTCTCTCACTTTGTCACAGCTTACCCTTCCCCCTCCCCGTATCCTCAAGTCCCTTCTCTAGTAGGTCTGTGTCTTTATTCCCATCTTACCCCTAGGTTCTTCATGACATTTTTTTTTCTTAGATTCCATATATATGTGTTAGCATACGGTATTTGTCTTTCTCTTTCTGACTTACTTCACTCTGTATGACAGAGTCTAGTTCCATCCACCTCACTACAAATAACTCAATTTCGTTTCTTTTTATGGCTGAGTAATATTCCATTGTATATATGTGCCACATCTTCTTTATCCGTTCATCCGATCATGGGCACTTAGGTTGCTTCCATGTCCTGGCTATTGTAAATAGAGCTGCAATGAACATTTTGGTACATGACTCTTTTTGAATTATGGTTTTCTCAGGGTATATGCCCAGTAGTGGGATTGCTGGGTCATATGGTAGTTCTATTTGTAGTTTTTTAAGGAACCTCCATACTGTTCTCCATAGTGGCTGTACCAATTCACATTCCTACCAGCAGTGCAAGAGAGTTCCCTTTTCTCCACACTCTCTCCAGCATTTATTGTTTCTAGATTTTTTAATGATGGCCATTCTGACTGGTGTGAGATGATATCTCATTGTAGTTTTGATTTGCATTTCTCTAATGATTAATGATGTTGAGCATTCTTTCATGTGTTTGTTGACAATCTGTATATCTTCTGTAGAGAAATGTCTGTTTAGACCTGCCCGTTTTTGGATTGGGTTGTTTGTTTTTTTGTTATTGAGCTGCATGAGCTGCTTGTAAATTTTGGAGATTAATCCTTTGTCAGTTGCTTCATTTGCAAATATTTTCTCCCATTCTAAGGGTTGTCTTTTGGTCTTGTTTATGGTTTCCTTTGCAATGCAAAAGCTTTGAAGTTTCATTAGGTCCCATTTGTTTATTTTTGTTTTTATTTCCATTTCTCTAGGAGGTGGGTCAAAAAGGATCTTGCTGTGATTTATGTCATAGAGTGTTCTGCCTATGTTTTCCTCTAAGAGTTTGATAGCTTCTGGCCTTACATTTAGGTCTTTAATCCATTTTGAGCTTATTTTTGTGTATGGTGTTAGGCAGTGTTCTAATCTCATACTTTTACATGTAGCTGTCCAGTTTTCCCAGCACCACTTATTGAAGAGGCTGTCCTTTCTCCATTGTACATTCCTGCCTCCTTTATCAAAGATAAGGTGACCATATGTGACCATGTGTGTGTGGGTTTATCTCTGAGCTTTCTATCCTGTTCCATTGATCTATCTTTCTGTTTTTGTGCCAGTACCATACTGTCTTGATTACTGTAGCTTTGTAGTATAGTCTGAAGTCAGGGAGCCTGATTCCTCCAGCTCCATTTTTCGTTCTCAAGATTGCTTTGGCTATTTGGGGTCTTTTGTGTTTCCATACAAATTGTGAAATTTTTTGTTCTAATTCTGTGAAAAATGCCAGTGATAGTTTGATAGGGACTGCGTTGAATCTGTAGATTGCTTTGGGTAGTAGAGTCATTTTCACAATGTTGATTCTTCCATTCCAAGAACATGGTATATCTCTTCATCTATTTGTATCATCTTTAATTTCTTTCATCAGTGTCTGATAATTTTCTGCATACAGGTCTTTTGTCTCCTTAGGTAGGTTTATTCCTAGATATTTTATTCTTTTTGTTGCAGTGGTAAATGGGAGTGTTTTCTTAATTTCACTTTCAGATTTTTCATCATTAGTGTATAGGAATGCCAGAGATTTCTGTGCATTAATTTTGTATCCTGCTACTTTACCAAATTCATTGATTAGCTCTAGTAGTTTTCTGGTAGCATCTTTAGGATTCTCTATGTATAGTATCATGTCATCTGCAAACAGTGACAGCTTTACTTCTTCTTTTCCGATTTGGATTTCGTTTATTTCTTTTTCTTCTCTGATTGCTGTGGCTAAAAATGCCAAAACTATGTTGAATAAGAGTGGTGAGAGTGGACAACCTTGTCTTGTTCCTGATCTTAGTGGAAATGGTTTCAGTTTTTCACCACTGAGGATGATGTTGGCTGTGGGTTTGTCATATATGGCCTTTATTATGTTGAGGAAAGTTCCCTGTATGCCTACTTTCTGCAGGGTTTTTATCATAAATGGGTGTTGAATTTTGTCGAAACCTTTCTCTGCATCTATTGAGATGACCATATGGTTTTTCTCCTTCAATATGTTAATATGGTGTATCACATTGATTGATTTGCGTATATTGAAGAATCCTTGCATTCCTGGAATAAACCCCACTTGATCATGGTGTATGATCCTCTTAATGTGCTGCTGGATTCTGTTTGCTAGTATTTTGTTGAGGATTTTTGCACCTATGTTCATCAGTGATATTGGCCTGTAGTTTTCTTTCTTTGTGACATCCTTGTCTGGTTTTGGTATCAGGGTGATGGTGGCCTTGTAGAATGAGTTTGGGAGTGTTCCTCCCTCTGCTACATTTTGGAAGAGTTTGAGAAGTATAGGTGTTAGCTCTTCTCTAAATGTTTGATAGAATTCGCCTGTGAAGCCATCTGGTCCTGGGCTTTTGTTTGTTGGAAGATTTTTAATCACAGTTTCAATATCAGTGCTTGTGATTGGTCTGTTCATATTTTCTATTTCTTCCTGACTCAGTCTTGGCACGTTGTGCATTTCTAAGAATTTGTCCATTTCTTCCAGGTTGTCCATTTTATTCGCATAGAGTTGCTTGTAGTAATCTCTCATGATCTTTTGTATTTCTGCGGTGTCATTTGTTACTTCTCCTTTTTCATTTCTAATTCTATTGATTTGAGTCTTCTCCCTTTTTTTCTTGATGAGTCTGGCTAATGGTTTATCAATTTTGTTTATCTTCTCAAGGAACCAGCTTTTAGTGTTATTGATCTTTGCTATCGTTTCCTTCATTTCTTTTTCATTTATTTCTGATCTGATTTTTATGATTTCTTTCCTTCTGCTAACTTTGGGGTTTTTTTGTTCTTCTTTCTCTAATTGCTTTAGGTGCAAGGTTAGGTTGTTTATTTGAGATGTTTCCTGTTTCTTAAGGTAGGATTATATTGCTATAAGCTTCCCTCTTAGAACTGCTTTTGCTGCATCCCATAGGTTTTGGGTCGTCGTGTCTCCATTGTCATTTGTTTCTAGGTATTTTTTGATTTCCTCTTTGATTTCTTCAGTGATCACTTCGTTATTAAGTAGTGTATTGTTTAGCCTCCATGTGTTTGTATTTTTTACAGATCTTTTCCTGTAATTGATATCTAGTCTCATAGTGTTGTGGTCGGAAAAGATACTTGATACAATTTCAATTTTCTTAAATTTACCAAGGCTTGATTTGTGACCCAAGATATGATCTATCCTGGAGAATGTTCCATGAGCACTTGAGAAAAATGTGTATTCTGTTGTTTTTGGATGGAATGTCCTATAAATATCAATTAAGTCCATCTTGTTAAATGTATCATTTAAAGCTTGTGTTTCCTTATTTTTTTTCATTTTGGATATCTGTCCATTGGTGAAAGTGGGGTGTTAAAGTCCCCTAATATGAATGTGTTACTGTCAATTTCCCCTTTTATGGCTGTTAGTATTTGCCTTATGTACTGAGGTGCTCCTATGTTGGGTGCATAAATATTTACAATTGTTATATCTTCTTCTTGGATCAATCCCTTGATCATTATGTAGTGTCCTTCTTTGTCTCTTCTAATAGTTTTTATTTTAAAGTGTATTTTGTCTGATATGAGAATTGCTACTCCAGCTTTCTTTTGATTTCCATTTGCATGGAATATCTTTTTCTATCCCCTTACTTTCAGTCTGTATGTGTCCCTAGGTCTGAAGTGGGTCTCTTGTAGGCAGCGTATATATGGGTCTTTTTTTTTGCATTCAGCCAGTCTGTGGCTTTTGGTGGGAGCATTTAATCCATTTACATTTAAGATAATTATTGATATGTATGTTCCTATTCCCATTTTCTTAATTGTTTTGCGTTCGTTATTGTAGGTCTTTTCCTTCTCTTGTGTTTCTTGCCTAGAGAAGTTCCTTTAGCAGTTTTTGTAGAGCTGGTTTGGTGGTGCTGAACTCTCTCAGCTTTTGCTTGTCTGTAAAGGTTTTAATTTCTCCATCAAATCTGAATGAGATCCTTGCTGGGTAGAGTAATCTTGGTTGTAGGTTTTTCTCCTTCATCACTTTAAATATGTCCTGCCAGTCCCTTCTGGCTTGCAGAGTTTCTGCTGGAAGATCAGCTGTTAACCTTATGGGGATTCCCTTGTGTGTTATTTGTTGTTTTTCCCTTGCTGCTTTTAATATATTTTCTGTGTATTTAATTTATTATTATTATTTTTTTTGCGGTACGTGGGCCTCTTACTGTTGTGGCCTCTCCCGTTGCGGAGCACAGGCTCCGGACACGCAGGCTCAGCGGCCATGGCTCACGGGCCCAGCCGCTCCGCGGCGTGTGGGATCTTTCCGGACTGGGGCACGAACCCGTGTCCCCTGCATCGGCAGGCGGACTCTCAACCAATGCGCCACCAGGGAACACTGTGTATTTAATTTTTGACAGTTTGATTAATATGTGTCTTGGTGTGTTTCTCCTTGGATTTATCCTGTATGGGACTCTCTGTGCTTCCTGGACTTGAGTAACTATTTCCTTTTCCATATTAGGGAAAATTTCAACTATAATCTCTTCAAATATTTTCTCATTCCCTTCTTTTTCTCTTTTTCTTCTGGAACCCCTATAATTCGAATGTTGGTGTGTTTAATGTTGTCCCAGAGGTGTCTGAGACTGTCCTCAGTTCTTTTCATTCTTTTTTCTTTATTCTGCTCTGCAGTAGTTATTTCCACTATTTTATCTTCCAGGTCACTTATCCGTTCTTCTGCCTCAGTTTTTCTGCTATTGATCCCTTCTAGAGTATTTTTAATTTCGTTTATTGTGTTGTTCATTGTTGCTTGTTTCCTCTTTAGTTCTTCTAGGTCCTTGTTAAATGTTTCTTGCATTTTCTCCATTCTATTTCCAAGATTTTGGATCATCTTTAGTATCATTATTCTGAATTCTTTTTCAGGTAGGCTGCCTATTTCCTCTTCATTTGTTAGGTCTGGTGGGTTTTTAACCTTGCTCCTTCTTTTGCTGTGTGTTTTTCTGTCTTCTCATTTTGCTTATCTTACTGTGTTTGGGGTCTCCTTTTAGCAGGCTGCAGGTTCGTAGTTCCCGTTGGTTTTGGTGTCTGTCCCCAGTTGCTAAGGTTGGTTCAGTGGGTTGTGTAGGCTTCCTGGTGGAGGGGACTAGTGCCTGTGTTCTGGTGGATGAGGCTGGATGTTGTCTTTCTGGTGGGCAGGTCCACGTCTGGTGGTGTGTTTTGGGGTGTCTGTGGCCTTATTATGATTTTAGGCAGCCTCTCTGCTAATGGGTGGCGTTGTGTTCCTGTCTTGCTAGTTGTTTGGCATAGGGTGTCCAGCACTGTAGCTTGCTGGTCGTTGAGTGAAGCTGGGTTTTGGCATTGAGATGGAGATCTCTGGGAGATTTTCGCTGTTTGATATTATGTGCAGCTTGGAGGTCTCTTGTGGACCAGTGTCCTGAAGTTGGCTCTCCCACCTCAGAGGCACAGCACTGACTCCTGGCAGCATCACCAAGAGCCTTTCATCCACACGGCTCAGAATAAAAGGGAGAAAAAGTAGAAAGAAAGAAAGAGGATAAAATAAAATAAAGTAACATAAAATAAAATAGTTATTAAAATAAAAAATAATTATTAAGAAAAAAAAATTTTTTAATTAAAAACAAAACTAAACAAAAACGAACGGACAGGACCCTAGGACAAATGGTGGAAGCAAAGCTATACAGACAAAATCTCACAAAGAAGCATATACATACACACTCACAAAAAGAGGAAAAGGGGAAAAAATAATAAATCTTGCTCTCAAAGTCCACCTCCTCAATTCAGGATGACTCGTTGTCTATTCAGGTATTCCACAGATGCAGGTACATCAAGTTGATTGTGGAGATTTAATCCGCTGCTCCTGAGGCTGCTGGGAGAGATTTCCCTTTCTCTTCTTTGTTCACACAGCTCCAGGTGTTCAGCTTTGGATTTGGACCCGCCTCTGCGTGTAGGTCACCTGAGGGCATAGTTCTTGTCTCAGACAGGACGGGGTTAAAGGAGCAGCTGCTTCGGGGGCTCTGGCTCACTCAGGCCGGGGGGAGGGAGGGTCACGGAGTGCGGGGCGGGCCTGCGGCGGCAGAGGCCCACGTGAAGTTGCACCAGCCTGAGGCGCGCTGTGCGTTCTCCTGGGGGAGTTGTCCCTGGATCCCGGGACACTGGCAGTGGCGGGCTGCACAGGCTCCCGGGAGGGGGGTGTGGACAGTGACCTGTGCTCGCACACAGGCTTCCTGGTGGCCGCAGAAGCGGCCTTAGCGTCTCATGCCCGTCTCTGGGGTGCGCGCTGTTAGCCGCGGCTCGCGCCCGTCTCTGGAGCTCCTTTAAGCAGCGCTCTGAATCCCCTCTCCTCGCGCACCAGGAAACAAAGAGGGAAGAAAAAGTCTCTTGCCCCTTCGGCAGGTCCAGACTTCTCCGCGGACTCCCTCCCGTCTAGCTGTGGTGCACTAGCCCCCTTCAGGCTGTGTTCACGCTGCCAACCCCAGTCCTCTCCCTGCGGTCGACAGACCGAATCCCGACCCTCAGCTTCCAGCCCCGCCCGACCCGGCGGGGGAGCAGACAAGCCTTTCGGGCTGGTGAGTGCCGGTCGGCACGGATCCTCTGTGTGGGAATCTCCCCGCTTTGCCCTCCGCACCCCTGTGGCTGTGCTCTCCTCCGCGGTTCCGAAGCTTCCCCCCTCCGCCACCCGCAGTCTCCGCCCGCGAAGGGGCTTCCTAGTATGTGGAAATCTTTCCTCCTTCACAGCTCCCTCCCACTGGCGCAGGTCCCGTTCCTATTCTTTTGTCTCTGTTTATTCTTTTTTCTTTTGCCCTACCCAGGTACGTGGGGAGTTTCTTGCCTTTTGGGAGGTCTGAGGTCTTCTGCCAGCGTTCAGTGGGTGTTCTGTCGGAGTTGTTCCACGTGTAGATGTATTTCTGATGTATCTGTGGGGAGGATGGTGATCTCTGCGTCTTACTCTAACACCATTTTCCCCCTCTCCCGCCCGTCTCCTTACTTTGATATCTGTGAAGAATTCTCTTTTTTCTTTTTTTAAATGTATTTATTTTTGGCTGCGTTGGGTCTTCGTTGCTGTGCACGGGCTTCTCATTGTGGTGACTTCTCTTGTTGTGGAGCATGGGCTTCAGTAGTTGTGGCATGCGGGCTCAGTAGTTGTGGCTCGCAGGCTGTAGAGCGCAGGCTCAGTAGTTGTGGTGCACGGGCTTGGTTGCTCCACGGCATGTGGGATCTTCCTGGACCAGGGCTTGAACCTGTGTCCCCTGCACTGGCAGGAGGATTCTTAACCACTGTGCCACCAGGGAAGCCCCAAGAATTCTCTTGATTATTTAAAAGCAAGATCCTCAAGTACTATGTATCGTAAGAGCGTTTTTCTGAAAGCATTGTTATAGGTTGTATGAATCAGTATTATTCAGTATTATCAGTAACAGAACTTTGGAGTGATGTATTAATCTATGTCTTATTCCTAAGGGAGGTTGTCTGATAACTTTTCTCCTTCTCATGGACTGCAGAGAAATACCAAAGGTGACGTGACTTGCCTAAAATCCCACGGGAGCTTGTCAGAGAAAGCTGAGCTCAGGGCCCCTTTGACGTAAGGGCAGTGTACTCACGCCATCTCTTTGTGTTTTTACCAGGTACTTTATTTGTGATGTGAACCCCTACTTCTTACCTCCTTCCCAAAGGGATTTAGGACAGAGACAAAACTCATGTCACGAACAAAATAATTCCTCCATAAGTTTGGAATGCTCCCCTGTGAAGCTCTGAAAATGTGTTTTTAAAAAGCGGGGCGTGGGTTTGCTTATTGTAAAGTCTGTAGGAATGTCTGCGGTTCCCCTCTCACCCAGGTGTTGATTCTGAGGATTAGAGTCCTCAGTTGGTGGCACGTTGTTGTAAGTTTGAGGCAGGCGTGAGCGTGAACGTCGTGGGGTGCTGTCCGTGGACTTGGAGCGTCCCCTGATCTCTGTTCTTGGCACTGTACCTGGACTCTTGTGGTGTCATCTCATTGCTGTGATCAAGTATTTCAGTGCGTTTGAAATGAATGATTGCAAAGCTACTCAAGAATAATAGGTCAGGCAGTTTTCATCTCTTTCGTATTTCCTACGAGGCGGTCTTTGTGCTAGCCAAAACCGAATCCGAATCACTCGCTCGGGGTGGGCAGTCTATGAAAATGCAGTTTCCTGGGCCCCGGCCCAGACCCATCAGCTTGGCACCTCGGAGGGTGGGGCTCTGGGATTTGCATCTTTAGCAGGTTCCCTGGGTGATTCCTATGCACTGATAAGTCTGAGAATTACTACTGAGGGTCCTCAGAAGAGTGTCTTTGAAAAGGTTCCCGGGGGAATGGCTGCTTCTGTTGCACGTGTTTTGTGGGAATCGGCCCCTAGGGTCACTTGGAGGCTCGCTGCCCCTCGTGACATCTGTCTACATCTGCAGACACGGCAGGGCACTTGGATCCACTGAAGGCTTTCCCAGCATTATGTTCGCATAACCCTCCAGCAGACTGATTTCTCACTGCTTGCTCCTCAGACAGGAGGGCGAGAGTATGGAAACCCCGTGAGCCCCCATGGGTTCCAGGGCTGCCTGTCCCCTCCTCCCCTGTCGCCAGGACCGTGCTCTCACTCCCCACCCTGTTTTCCCCTTGTCCTTCCTTCCTTACCACTCAGGCAGGGTTTCTCCCCCTTAGACAGGTGTCTGGGGGCTGAGTAAATCCCAAGGCAAGTACCAAGGGCCCAGAGGGCTGAGGAGAGGGGAACAGCGCGTGGCGGAGGATGGTGGGCTCCCAGCGGGACATCGCAGCCCTCAGGGCCAGCAGGAGGAAAGGCGGGGTGCCCAGGGCGTGTTTGGGAGCTTCGTGCAGAGGGAGAGCCTGGATGTAGGGAGCGCAGGTCGTCTGACCCTCACCGTCCACGGCAGGAGCATCTCTGAAAAAATGTCCTCACTCCTCTCCTCCTCCAAACCCTTCCTTTCCTCCTGCCCGTGCTGCCGCCACCCGCTCGCCAGACACCGGGGTTCAGGAGAGCAAGTGTGTGGGCACCTGCACGGCTGCTCCAATGCACCCCGAGCCAGACCCTGACCGGTGACCGCCCTCAGGGCTCCCGCGAGCACACACCAACCCCGTGGGAAGAGCCGCGTGTCTCGTGGGGCTGGAGCCTGTGCTGACACCTGCTTTCCGTCTCCCCTTCGCCTTCTCACAGGCTCTGCCAGGCCAGCCTCTGCCCCCCACATGGGCCTGTTAACAGACTGCAGGCTGCGAAAATCTGGGGAAATTCCAACAGGCAGCATGTCATCGAGTTTGACACTCCTGTAGTCCAGTGGGCTGCAGAGTTTGAGGCCTGAGTCGATGGACACACGTACATTCAAACCACATTCTTTTGGTGCCAGTGAAAGTCCTAATAAAGTGAGAGTGAACTGTTTATCTCTGGGGGAAGTATGGACTGAAATACAAATTTTTTTTTTTTTTTTGGCCACACTGTGCAGCATGTGGGATCTTAGTTCCCCGACCAGGGATTGAGCCCACGCCCCCTGCGTTGGAAGCATGGAGTCTTAACCACTGGACCACCAGGGAAGTCCCTCAAATATAAATCTTAA
The DNA here is from genome assembly GCF_005190385.1 of Monodon monoceros. Classification (NCBI taxonomy): domain Eukaryota; kingdom Metazoa; phylum Chordata; class Mammalia; order Artiodactyla; family Monodontidae; genus Monodon; species Monodon monoceros. The sequence continues at coordinate 6,008,602 of NW_021703781.1, forward strand.
AATAAGGGACGTACCGGCTAGTGGTAGACCAGTAATACCTTAAAAAAACAAAACATTTTAACCATTTGTAAATACTTTTCCTTTTAAGTTTCAAATTAAATTTAAATTGTATGCACAGCCTAAACAATGTTTAGCTTCACAAACTTTCTCACAAAGCAGACGTCTCAATTTCAGAGGCCGTGCCCCAGCGCCCAGGCACCAAGGGAAAGGGGAGTTCTAAGCAATGATATCAGTTTGTCAGTGTCAGCAGATTGTGTACCCAACTTGCCGTGTTTTTTGTCATTGCAGGTGATTTTTAAAGCCAAGTCAAAATATTCTCCAGAATTACTCAAATATCGGTAAGTTCACCCCCCGCCCCCCGGGACATTTCTCTGTGTGACAGCAGGTGACCTCAAGGTTTGCACACATCACTCCTCTGTGAGCTGCCCGAAACTGGCCTGTTTGCCGGGTGTCGTGTTCACTGCTCACTGAATCACCGCTTAGCAGGCCTTGCAGCATATTGGCCATGATTAGAAGAAACAAGAGTCTGGTAGGGACTTCCCTGGCAGCCCAGTGGTTAAGACTCCCAGCTTCCACTGCAGGGGGCGTGGGTTTGATCCGTGGTCGGGGAACTAAGATCCCACATGCCATGTGGCATGGCCAAAAAAAAAAAGAGAAACAAGAGTCTGGTGCCTTTCCTAACCAGGGAGAACGGAGAGGGGAAATAAGTCTAAGTCGTGCCTGCTGCATCTAAACCTTTCCGAGGCGCTTGCGAGGTCAAGGGCCTCAGCAGAAGGAAGGCGAGCTCCCTAAAGATGCCCACGGGGCCAGACATCCCCTTTCCTACCCTCTGGGTGCAGGTGCTGCTCTGGTAGAGCCTTGTCCCCAGGCCCTGCCCCCTCCCCCTGGTGGCCTGACCCCCAGTCCCTGGCTGCCGACTGCTGGCGGGCTCTGTTTCTGGAACTCACCAGTGAGGCCCATGCAGGGCTGAGCAGGAGAGGCTTATAATCTGGAAGGGGAGGCTTTAAATCACATGCCGAATTGATGGCAGGAGGTAGATATGCATGTTTTTCCTGGGGGTGCGGGGCGGGTCCATCGCTTTCCCCAAGTTTTCAAAGAGGCCTATTGACTTCCCAGCAGCAAAGAACCCCAGTGGCTTCAAGAATGGTCAGCCTTGGGGGACTTCCCTGGGGGCGGGGTGGTGGTGGTGGGATGAATTGGGAGATTGGGATTGACATGTATACACTAATATGTATAAAATAGAGAACTAATAAGAACCTGCTGTATAGAAAAAAACATAAAACAAAATTCAAGAATGGTCAGCCTTGGGCAGAGGGGGAAGGGAGACAAGGTGTTCAGAAGGTGTGAGATGGGCACCACGTGAGCCAAGGTGTCCTGATTTCCCTGCCTGGGAGAGCTCGGCTGCCTAGGTAAATATTTCTGGAAAGGTGGCTTTGGCCACTTACCTTCTAGAGTCAAAATGAAATTTTAGTTATTTTGTTACTTTACAAACATGTAAAAATGTATACATATTTTATTTAAACATGTATCATCTTAAATTTACAAAGACTTTTATTTAAAATTCTGAAAGTATATGTTTTTCTTTCTTTTTTTTTTTTTTGCGGTACGCGGGCCTCTCACTGCTGTGGCCTCTCCCGCTGCGGAGCACAGGCTCCGGACGCAGAGGCTCAGCAGCCACGGCTCACGGGCCCAGCTGCTCCGCGGCATGCGGGATCCTCCCAGACTGGGGCACGAACCTGTGTCCCCTGCATCGGCAGGTGGACCCTCAACTACTGCGCCACCAGGGAAGCCCTGGAAGTGTATGTTTTGATCCTCCTTTTGTATCCCAGGAAGCTGAAGTTCAGAAAGTTAGGTGATAGTACATGGGCCAAGATACAAGTGATGAGACTTGTGTGCTGTGTGTTTGTTTTTCATCTGATCTTGATGTTTCCCTTCAATGCTTTTTAAAAAAAATTTACTTATTTATTTTTGGCTGCGTTGGGTTCTCGTTGCTGCGCACGGGCTTTCTCTAGTTGCGGCGAGCGGGGGCTACTCTTCATTGCGGTGCGCGGGCTTCTCATTGCGGTGGCTTCTCTTGTTGCGGAGCACGGGCTCTAGGTGTGTGGGCTTCAGCAGTTGTGGCACGTGGGCTCAGTAGTTGTCACTTGTGGGCTCTAGAGCGCAGGTTCAGTAGTTGTGGCGCACAGGCTTAGTTGCTCCGCGGCACGTGGGATCTTCCCAGACCAGGGCTCGAACCCACGTCCCCTGCATTGGCAGGCGGATTTTTAACTACTGCGCCAACAGGGAAGCCCTTCACTGCTTTTTAAAAAATTTTTATTGAGGTATATTTGATTTACGATGTGTTAATTTCTGCTGTACAGCAAAGTGACTCCGTTATACATATACACATTCTTTTTCATATTCGTCTCCATTATGGTTTATCACAGGATATTGAAAATAGTTCCTTGTACTATACAGTAGGACCTTGTTTATCCGTTCTGTATGTAATAGCTTGCATCTGCTAGTCCCAAACTCCCAATCCATCCCTCCCCCAACCCACCTTGACAATCACAAGTCTGTTCTCTGTGTCTGTCCCTTCACTACTTTTGAGGAGTTCAGTTCATGTTTCTGCCAGACTATTTGTCTGGGACTTCAGAGTCTACCATGGAATGATGCTGCTTCTAAGGACAGTTTAAAGTAGCAATACTTTACACTCAGCCCTCCGTATCCACAGATTCCGCACCTGCAGATCTGGAGGGTGGGAGGGGGCTGACAGTCCCTTATGTGACATGTACTACACTATTCTCTGTAGTGGACTTGAGCATCCTTGGATTTTGGTATTGGCTGGTGATCCTGGAAGCTGTCCCTTGCAGATACCGGGGGACAGCTGTATTAGGAAAACTTGGGGACGTGCAGGAGGAGGAATATTAGAAATTAAGCTTGCACATGGGCCTCAGTGGAGGCTGTTTGGAACATGAATCGACTTGGACAGAGGCAGTGGCTCGAGACAAGCGCTTTTTTTTTTTTTTGCGGTACGCGGGCCTCTCACTGTTGTGGCCTCTCCTGCTGCGGAGCACAGGCTCCGGATGTGCAGAGGCTCATCCTCTGCGCCACCAGGGAAGCCTGACAAGCGCTTTTAAAAAAAAAATATTTCAAGGATTATTTTCACAGATGGTTATCATACAGTATTATAATGTATTATGTGCAAAATTCCATTAAAAAATCATTTACAAAAGGAAGTACGACACGGTATGTGTTGAGGGTTCTAGATGTACAGCAAAAGCTTAGAAAGGGACAAGGTACAAAGCCAACCAAATTAGATGACTGTGCATCTTTACACAGTACAATAACATGTTTTTGTAACTACCTGTGTTACGTTGATACGAGACCCTCATCCTCTGTGCAAACTGCCCCCCGCCCAAGGAGGTTTCGTAAAACAGAAATTTAACTTCACCACACATTCTACAATACAGGTGGGCTTTTTGGTGCATTTGCAAACTCCTTTCCAAACTCACGTAATGTGAGCTTCATTGATTTTATTTAACTCAATGAAACTCACATTATGTGGTTTCTGCCGAAAATAATTTGATGCCGTTTGTTTTGATTTATGTGGAAAAGGAAAAAAAAACATTGTTCTTATGTTTTCTTCCTCGTGGGGTTTTCAAAATTGCTTCCGAAAGCAAATAACATGGGACAGATTCTGCAAATCTCACTGCATATTCACAGTATTTTCAGCATAGGTGGTTCCTTCTATCTCCTTTTCCCACTTCCTTCAAGGAGCCTGAACCAGCAGACTCCACCCCTTAGTCCTCTGTTAGCGTCTGTATTTCCCTCTCGACCTCTCTCTACATTCATTTCTCTCCTCATCTTCAGCATCACTTGGTGAAAACACAGAACAACGCGATACCACTGAGCGTGAATAAGGTGATAACAGTACGTCGGATTTCCAAAGGCATTCTGTGGCCAGTGTCAGTAATACATGGCTGTGAGAAACCCAGCAGTCTCTCCCCACAAAGTTGCCCAAACATCCGGTTACAGAAGAGAGACTTTTCAAATGCAGTACTCTCAAATCCAGCAAGAGATTTCTTTTTGCATATTAAATGTTAAAATCACCTGCATAATTATAGAATATATTAAAGTTACAAAGATATTTTAAAAACCAATCCTGACAGTTTACCTGCAACTGCTATAAAAATCTCTATGAAAGATATAAAAACACAAAGGCTCTTCATTAAAAAAAGAAGGAAGGAAGGGAGGGAGGGAGGAATGGATGGAGACACTGAACTGAGAGGTCTTTCATGCACCGCATTGGACAGGCTTCTTAGAAGCCTGCTGTTGGACTCAAGAGCTTGTCCCTTAAATGTTTATTTAGTACGTATACATACACGTGAGCCAACCCAGAACCTGGCTGGGCGTAGGCAGCAAACGATCTTGGGGCACCTGAACCATCAGATGCAATTCTCCAGCTCCGAAGGATGGATCCTACTGTTACATGAATCTCAGCTACCCTGCTTGGGCGTCGTGGCTAAAGGTGCCCTTGGCCACGTCGGCCTGTGGATGGCTCCATCACTGAACCGAGCGGCCCCCAAGGAGGTGACTGCTTTTCAAGCACGAGCACGTGGAAGCCAGAGGCCAGGTTCCTAACTCCTCTCTTTGGATGCACCACTGGGAAGCCTCACGTGTCTCCTAGGAGGCGGTGGGCTCTTCTTCCCTGTACTCCTCGGGGTCGGCCCCCTGGAACTTCTCGGCATAGAGCCGACACACGTCCTCCGTGGTGACATCAGGCCTCAGGAGGAGGGTCTTTCCCACGCAGCCACTGTTGACATCTTGGAATGCAGGCCGGAGGTAATTCTAAGCGTCGTCCACTGAGGGGATGGTCCGGTTGGTGAGAAAAGCGCTTTTGAACGTGGTCGTACAGGAGCTGTAACTGAGGCCGGAGGAGGGAACGTATTTCCCGAGGAAGAGGGTGCAGAGCAGGAGCCATAGGTGCTGTCACCCTGGGGGAAGAAGAGGGGGAAGAGGGACCAGGGGCCTCCAGGGACAGGCTCAGACGGGGGAAGGATGGGGCGAGGGTCACGCCTTTGAGGTCAGTGAGTAGGTGGTGGGAGGACTTGAGGCAGCAGGGGTACCTGCGGAGGAGGCGATGGGGCAGGAGGTGACGCCTTTTTCTAGAAGTTGCTCTCGACAAGGGTGAGGCCTCACTGCTCCCTGGGTGATGTCAGAGGAGAAGCTCAGGGTCCCTTGAATTCTCACGGCGGCTCTTTGAGGCAGGAAGGAAGGGTCAGCTCAGTTTTACAGAGGAGGACACGGCAGCCCCGAGCGGCCAAGGACCCGCCTGGTGTCGTGGCTCTGTGACCCAAGCTCTGTGGGTTGCGGCCAGCAGATGAGAGCAGAGCTGGGAAGGGTAGGGGGGGAGCGGAGGCTCGGTGGCTGTCGTGTGACCATTCAAGACAGAGAGGGTGGCCGGGGGCACACACTAGCAGTGTGTCTGGGTGGTGAGCTGGGCCTGGTTGGCTTTTGCTTTCCCTGTCCCCAGTGTCCTCTAGGGGTCCTGTATTATTTACTGTAGTAAAGAGTAGTAAGAATTTATATGCACCATAGTATTTAAAACAATACCCAGGAGGAGTCCTCTGGAAAAGCTGAATATCCAGATGGTGCTTTTTCCGGAGGCTCATCGCCGTCACGTGTATACAGAGCGTGCGCACATACCACCAAGGGGCTGGGAACGGTAGGGCTGATTCCAGAGGGTTCTGGATGTTTCTAAATTGTGTTCTTCACAAAAGCACAGCAGATAATAAATAATAAAATAAAATAAAATAAATAATAAAATAAATAATAAAATAAAATAAATAAAACAATTAAAAAAATAGGGCTTTCGAGGAACCAGAATGCAGATTTTTGGTGACTCCCCATTGGTCCTGCCTTTCTCTCTCTCTCCATGCCCCTGATTTCCCCCATCACCGTGAGAACGTGGTACAGAGCAGATGAGGTGGATTGCAAGGGCCTGGACCAGTGATCACGTCCTATAAAAGAACCTGTCCTTGGCAAGTAATTCATGTGCATCCCCCCTGCCCCAAACCTGTTTCTGTGTGAAAAGCTTTGAATGCGTGACTACATGTGAAGATGGATCTCTGAGCTTTCAAAGAGCTGCCCACCGCCAGCCTCACGCGGCACAACTCCAGGGGCGAGGGTCACACTGGACCTTGCCCTGGGCCGGTGGGCGGCAGCTCTCACCACCCCTGTGCACATCTCTCATCTCCTTTAATGGCATCACCCTGTGTCCATCCCCACGGCCCCCCGCCCCCCTGCCTCTGGCATGCCTCCCTGCTCATCTCCCCTGGGCCGTTGTCTGCCGACTGCGGGCTCTTCACCCCTTCCCTGCTCTGCCAGCCCGTCTTTCTCAAAGACAGACATGGCCACGTCGGTCACTCGTTTGCTTATCAACCTCGAGTGTTCCCCGGCTGTCCTGCCCACCCCTCCGGTCTCCCTCCCACCCCCGTCTGTCTCCCCTGCAGGGCTGGTGCTCAGTCCTACAAACACCCTTCAGCCCGAACGAAGCATACTCTTTCCCGCATCTCTGACTTTGTACCGATCATACTCTGTCTTCCATGTGCTTTGTCCGTCCCTCCAGTGTCTTCCCGGCCACCCTGAGCAGGGGACCCGGGCCATCTCTTGTCCATCTTGTTACCTCGGCCCCCCAGCACGGGGCTCGGGTGGGAAGAACCGCGGTTCTTTCTCTCTAACTTTGAAAGAGTCAGTCCCTCAAGTTTATTTTCTCCACAAGAAGGGGGAGGATCTAGTATCTGCTGCAGTAGCGTGTGTAGGAGAGAAAGGGCAGCCCTCTTTTAGTCAGCTGCCACTTCCTGGATTCAGAGTGCACATTTCATCTGGCTGACTCCTTCCCTCTCTTCCTCCTTGACATTTATTGAGCTCCTGCGGTATACAGGGTGGATAGAGGGGGGAAGGAAAGAGCCGAAATCTCGACCCTCGTGGAGCGAACTGCCTGGGTAGAAGCAGCATGTGGTCAGATCACTGTCCGTATGCTTCATTATAAACTGGTGATAAGTCTGCGAAGTTCAAGTGCGGGGGACCGGGAAGCGGACCTCAGGGAGACCTGATCGTGTGCGTCTGGTGAGGGCTGGGTGTGCAGGAGGTGTCAGGAAAGGCTTCTTGGAAGCAGTGATGTTTGAGCTAAGATCTGAAGGCTGAGGAGGGGTGGGGTAGGCCAAGTTCCTTTGGTAGAAAAAGTACGTGAGAGCCTTTGCCAGTGGATAGTAAATCATTCATTGCAAGACATAAAATCCCATTCAGATTAGCTTGGGTAAGTGGGGGGTTTATTCCATCACCCTGACATCTGATGGCAGGAAAGCAAACTGCAGCTGCCGCATCGCTGTGCTTCGCCTCCCAGCAGTCACTGCACTGGCTACTGTCAGTGGCTGATGGCTGGAGCTGGGACCAGGACCCAGTCTGTGATGGCTTTGGAAGACCCCAACACTACCTTCTAGCTTCAAGCCCGCTTTTAGTTGCTGGTTTTCTGCTTTGGGACTTGCGGACATATTCAACTTAAATGGTCTATTTTTGAGCCAAACCAGTCTGTTCCTTATTTGCCTCGAGTGATATTTACCTGAAGTAAACATGATATGGACAGTCCTAGAGGGAAACTTGAACTGATTTCGGTTTTGGTAAATCTGAGAAACCTCTCTCTAGACCTTGCACAGGTCACGTAGGCGGCGTGTAGCTCTGAGAAACCACAAGTCAAAAACGGCCAGTGGGGGCTTCCCTGGTGGCGCAGTGGTTGGGAGTCCACCTGCCGATGCAGGGGATGCGGGTTTGTGCCCTGGTCCGGGAAGACCCCACGTACTGCGGAGCGGCTGGGCCCGTGAGCCATGGCCGCTGAGCCTGCGTGTCCGGAGCCTGTGCTCCGCAACGGGAGAGGCCACAGCAGTGAAAGTCCCGTGTACCGAAAAAAAAAAAAAAACAGAAAACGGCCAGTGGCATAGCCTGACCCCTTCCGGCCCAGGGAAGGTGCTGAGGCTGAGGCTTACTCACTGCAGACTGTCCACTGGTGAGTGTTCCCACGCAAAAGGGGGTGCTGCCCAGACTCGATGACTTTGGGGGGGGTGGTAAAACCCTTTCTTTTTCGGCTGCGCCACTTGCAGGATCTTACTTCCCCTACCAGGGGTGGAACCCTGGCCCTCGGCAGTGAAAGCGCAGAGCCCTAACCACTGGACCACCAGGAAATTCCCTAAAATCCTTTTTAAGCATTATGTCACTTGATCTGCAAAAACAGCCAGCAAGGTGGGTATTATTTAGTCTGCGTTCGGATGGTGACACTGAGGCTCACCCAGGGCGATCTTGCCCAGGTTCTCAGAATGCAGGATGCTTCCCACTCTCCCCGACACCCAGCCCTGCCTCTGAGCCCAGCTCTGCTCTCTGCATCCTTGTGAGTAGCAGGTGCATCAGCCCATGTACATACAGCCCCTCTGATCCTCACAGCCTCCCAGGGACAGGGGAAGCGGGGCTCGGGTAAAGGACCTTCCTGAGAGCACAGTTTGTAGTTGATTCATCTTTTAGATTGGGAACCCTCCAAAGACCGAGCTCTTTTTTTTTTTTTCTTTTTTTTGATTTTTTTAATTGAAATATAGTTGATGTACAATGTTGTGCCGGTCTCAGCTGTACAGCAAAGTGGGTCAGTTATACACATATACACATTCTTTTTATGTTCTTTCCCATTATGGTTTATCACAGGATATTGAATATAGTTCCCTGTGCTCTACAGTAGGACTTTGTTGTTTATCCATTCTAAATGTAATCGTTTGCATCTACCAGCCCCAAACTCTGAGCTCTTAAGTGTTAACTTTGGCATGTTCTGCTTCTAGCATTTAACCAAAAAAAAAAAATCACAGTTTCCTTGTGGACTGATCTAGAATGTACGGGCAGCATGCGTGGAAGGGTGCCTTCAGTCTCTTCTCTGGTCCTTCCTAGGTTACCCCTCTACCTGGCCTCGCTCTTCATCAGCCTCGTTTTCCTGCTGGTGAATTTAACCTGTGCAGTGCTGGTGAAGACGGGCACCTGGGAGAGGAAAGGGATCGTCTCTGTGCGTGTGGCCATCAACGACTCGCTCTTCGTGCTGTGTGCCGTCTCCCTGTCCATCTGTCTCTACAAAATCTCCAAGATGTCCTTAGCCAACATTTACTTGGAGTCTAAGGTAAGGTGGACATGTGGTCGAGATCCCGCTGGTTCCCCCTGGTTCTCAGAAGAGTTCCCTGGTTTGCGAACAGAACTCAACCAATGCCTCTCACACCTGACCCCCTGCAAATGATGAGCCGGGTTGTGGTTGCCAAAACAGGAAGCCTTGTAGTTCCTTGAATTATGTATGTGAGAAGAGTTGGCTCTGGGTGGCTTGCGGCGTATGGGGGTGTGCAGAGTTACTGGCAGAGAGCTAAGACTCTGGTTTATGGATACAGCGGTTTAAGTGACATTTTAAAGGACCAGTGGCATTGATTGTGCCACTAATATTAATAGAAACACACACCTAGTGTTCCCTGCGTTCCCAGCACTTTTATAAGCGCTCTGCATGTGGAAACGACCGTAACCCTCACAACTCTATGGGAGTAGGTATCACTCACTTGATAGATAGGGAAACTGAGGCAAAAAGAGGTCAGAGGCTCACCCCGGGTTACACAGCCAGGAGATGCAGAGCCAAGATTTGGTCTCCGCAGCCTGGCTCTGGGGTCTGGGGTCTCTCCTCTCCACCACCCTGTCGTAGTGCAGGGAGACTCAGATCCAGGCTCACCCCTGCCTTGGCTGTGTCCATGAGAGGGTCCCCCTTAAGAGTGGGAACTGCTCCCGGGGTTCAGGACATCAGGCCTCTCATGGTGACAGTTCAGAGATGGAGCCAGACAGGCTGTGTGTTGGGCTGCAGCCCACAGACCTACAATCCCTGTGCATAACCAGCTTCAAGACCAAAGAAAGAGCCCGGAGTCAGCAGTGGTTTAATAGATGGGGGAGCTTCCACGTGTGAAGCAAGGTCCTGCAGAAACACCCCACCGAGTGCTGTGAACGGCAGGCAGGACTTGGTGGCAGTCTTCGCTCCCGAGGCGGGGGAAGGGGAGATTACCAGTTAAGGTGGGGGGATTGACATCCGGTGGGCTCCTTAGTTACCAGGGAAACCAGCAGAGGGGCCTGCCCCTCACCGCCCCCTTGATAAGAACAATCACCAGCTGGGCCCTGGGAGCAAGTATGTAGGCAGGTCAGTCCTGTGAGTAGGTGTAGGTGAGTGGGCCCTGGTCAGGCAGGGGATGGACAGAGGGCAACAGAACAGCCACCCTGAGTGGGCTGACTGTACACTGGGAGAGGGCAGCTCCTGCCTGTCCTCTTGTTTAGCTGCTGTGCCCCCCACCCTAGGGTTCCTGTCTTCTCCTTTTCTTCCCCCAGAGTTACAAAGAGGGGGGCTTCCCTGGTGGCGCAGTGGTTGGGAGTCCGCCTGCCGATGCAGGGGACGCGGGTTCGTGCCCCAGTCCGGGAAGATCCCACGTGCCGCGGAGCGGCTGGGCCCGTGAGCCATGGCCGCTGAGCCTGCGCCTCCGGAGCCTGTGCTCCGCAACGGGAGAGGCCACAACAGCGAGAGGCCCACGTACCGCAAAAAAAACCAAAAACAAAGAGGGGCAGGTCCGCTGCCTGGAGCAGGGGTTCTGAGGTGCCCCTCACCAGCCTGGTCCCCGACTCTCCCTCACTGAGAAGCCTGGTGGCGAGTGGAGGTCAGGAGAGACGCCCTGGTCTCTGGCTGGCCGCGGGACCCCAGGCCCACCAGCCTGTCGCCCCACGGAGCCTGGGTTTTCTCATGTGTAAAGCAGTTGAGTGATTTCACAGCTCCTCTGCTTAGGAAATTCAGTGATGCTGTGCCCCGGGGCACCCCCCTGCCTTCCTTGCCTCGCAGCCCGTGTGGCTGTAACATCTTTGGTCTGAAGACTTGAGCAGCCGTGCCTTCCACGATCCTGTGTCTTCAGGAGTGATCAGTAGATTAAAGTCTGCGCCTCCAACTTCAAAAATACAAAGCCTTCATCAGGGCGTCCTGTGATGTGACTGAACTCTTGCCGAATCCCAGAAGTTACTGTGGCAGCGTTGTTTTCTGATTGAGAAAAGTCGGCAAATTTTAGACGTCACTTTGCCTGACTTTATTATTTATAGTGTCTCGTGTATAAGGGCTGGCGAAGGCTTTTTAAAGACAGGATTATGATTTTTATAGGAGGGGTCACAGTTTAGATTGTCAAAGTACCGTTCAGATGACCCCTATGGCAAACAAGCTAATAATAAACTACCACTGGCAAAATAAAACACTAGCTTAGATTTAATGACTTTCAAACACAAAACTCAAAAATCGATGTCAGGTTTTTAGTTAACCATTTCTAGCCAGGGGTCATCTAACTGACTTTTGGAAATTGATAGCTTCGTAAATGGGGGCATAGATGACGCATTTTCACAGAATTGCAAGCCCTGAGTCACGTGGGGACTCCAGCACTCCTGCCTAGAGGATGCTGGGTCTTGAGGAAGTGCTCACCGCCCAGAGCCACTGTCCACAGCAGCGCTGTCTGCCAGCCGCCATCCCTCTGAGGTGGTTTTGTTGTCCTCAAGCCAGGGGCCGGGCGCTGGGCTCATAAGCTGAGAGGGTCCTTGGAGCTGAGCCAGCGGCATTTAGAGATTTAACCAAATAAGCCATCTGACTTTCTTGTTCTTCCAAACCTAGGCCTTAGGCAAATGGCTCCTGTTTTCAGGCATCTCCAGATCAAGTCCCAGGTTTTGAAGCATCTCTTTGAAGTTTGGGATGAAGTTTGGGATGGGTGTGATGTGAGGTGAGGTTTGCAGTTGGGTTTAAGGTCTGAGGGTGGAGGAGAAGCTTGGAGGAGACGGCAGTGCCTCTGAGATCGAAGCTTTAACAGGTCCGAACACAGCCCGTGTTCTGGGAGGGGGCTGGGGTCCAGGGCCCGGAACAGGCTCCCCCCTCATGGCTCCTTCTCTTCCAGGGCTCCTCCGTGTGTCAGGTGACTGCCGTCGGTGTGACCGTCATCCTGCTCTACGCCTCCCGAGCCTGCTACAACCTGTTCATCCTGTCGTTTTCTCAGAGCAAGAATGTCCATTCCTTTGATTACGACTGGTACAATGTGTCAGACCAGGTCAGTGGGCGCCGACGAGGGCCACCTGATCGGTGGCTCTTTGCTTTGCAGCATCCCACGTGGCAGAGAGGTGTAAGCTCCTTGATTCTGCCGCTAAATAGCTGGGTGACCCTGAGAATCACTTACCTGGGTGGTGTCTGCACCCTCACCTGTAAAGTGGGATCATAGTTCCTGCCTTGTTCCAGCTCACACGTCTTCTGAGAAAACTAGGACACACACACACACACACACACACACACTCTTCTCCTTTTGACTTTCTGGGGCTTTTGTCAAGTAGTACTTAAATTTTTTAAGTGCTTTCATATAAATGTAATATGATGTTATTAAAGGGTGAAATTTGCAAAGGTAAAAACATTGTATCCAGGTTTCAGAAAATACATAAAATTATGAAGTTTTTTTTAATGGAGCATGTAAACTAATAGCATTTGAGGAAATCTAGACAAACGTGACCAAGAATATTAAGGTGTTAGTAAGAGCCCATTTTATGTCTCAATATGAAACTCTTTGTTTTTTATAATGTATTCTAGAAATTCATAAATTATAAAACAAACGAACAAAGGTAGTGAAATATAATATGGCATCCATCTTCGCAAAAGCTCAAAATAAAAAAGAATGAGAATTAGTGTTCTCTCATTTGAGAAATATCGATTCTTTGTCTCCAGCCCTGGGCAAAGTGCTGGGGACACAAAAAAGAACAGACCTAAGCCTCCCAGCAGGAGTTTGTGTCTGCTGAGGAAAAGAGCCACGCAGATAAGCCATTACAACAAAGAAATAGAAACGTCTGTAGTAGGAGTCTATTGGATTGAATGGCAAACGCTCCTGAGATGTTCCTGGAAAAACACTGAATACCCAACTCTAGACAAATCCACTTCTAAAATCCCAACAGTGCTCAAACCTTGCACTGAATTGTGACTCTGGAGGAAAGAATAAAATGACCATGATAAGTTAAAACTGTGAGGACAAGATGAAATCCAGAAGAGGCACATGCAAGATGTTATAATTAGAAAGGATAAAAACCGCCACAATGAACACCGCCGCCCCTCACCCAAACGAACAGCACAAATATAGGATGGGGGGAAGGTGGGCGAAGCACTGCTGAAGCTCTGTCCTGTTGTGAGAAATCAAACACATAAAGATCTAAACGTTCAGCAATGATAAACTAGAAACTTACTCATAATACATCGAGGATTTTTATTATGGTAAAATATACAACACAATCGACCGTTTTAATCATTTGTAAGTGTCCAGTTCAGAGGCATTCAGTACATTGACACTGTCGTGCAGCCATCACCACCATCCATCTCCAGAACTTCTTCATCTTCCCAAACTGAGACTCTGTCCCCATTAAACAACAGAGATTTGGTTTTAAAACAAAATATTTCAACGTTTCTTTCAATTAAGAGCTTATAATTATAACGAACTTAAAAGATCACAATTTTAAAAATTCTGTTGTTTTGGGGATATCTATTTATTTATACATATCTAGATCTATGTGTTGCAACCAAAATGATCTAGGAGCAAGCAAAACAGACGGCCCCGAGTTGCGGGCTATTTATGTAGAATGGAAGCAGCACACACAACACACTTTTGAGACATGTAAGTAGAATTTGAGATGCAGAGTGTGAGTGTGATCCTTCCGAAGGAGAGCCTGATGGGTTCGGTTACTGTACTTTACACGCGATGTAGTAGAGAAGGCGAAAGGATTCCGTTCACGGGATTGGCCCTTTATGGTTTGATGTTGGTGCAGTCTTCCTTTGAAATGATGGCCTTTCTGATCGACTTGCCCAGAGACAACCTCACACACCTTCCCTCTGCCCTACAGAGAGGAGAGCACTGCTACGCCACATCCACTCAGCCATCTCACGGGTCCGGCAGGTTAACATCCTGGACTCAAGAGAATTTTTTTCTAGACAATCTAGCCTGCAGTAAAGCTTTAAAGGGTAAATCATAGGATGTGGTTAATGTGAAGAGAAGTTTAAAAACTGACATGTTCATCCCAAGGATGAGACCAAGGGTAACACACGATACGCTACTCTTAAGAATCGCGAGAAGGCAACAGAACGTTCTCATTACTCAGTTGTTGAAGAAAAGAAAATCAGCTTAGAGACTTAATTTGGATGTAAGGAAGATTCTTGGAGGGTGTAGGAATAAAACCTCAGAGATTGGCAGTATCTGTCTTTGAATATTTTGAAGAAGATAATTATCTATCCTGTCTGGTTCAAATAACTCCCCACCTGAGGTCTGGACCATTAGTAGTATCTGATTTCAACATGCACATTTTTGGGGGAAAGAATTACACTGTATTAGATTTATTAGTCTCTGTCATGTTAGAAAGAATCGCATCAAACTTATTTGCTCTGCTCTCAACCTAGCGACTCTCTTATTCTTCTCTTTTCAACAGGCAGACTTGAAGAATCAGCTGGGAGATGCCGGATACATAGTATTCGGAGTGGTCCTCTTTGTGTGGGAACTCTTACCTACCACCTTAGTGGTCTACTTCTTTCGAGTTAGAAATTCTACGAAGGACCTTGTAAGTAAACCACTTTGTATTTGCAGAAAACATGTCCTAATTCTAATCACAAAGCATACAGTTGGAAGTTTTTCTTAGATTTTTCAATAGAGAGCCTCTTCCATGCTATTCTGATATGAAACGTTTCTTGTCTATTTAATTGAGACTTTCTTTTCCCTTAATTATCTTTTGAGGGAAATTTGTTTTTCGGTTTAGCTTTATTTTACAAAAAAAAAAAAAATTTAAGTTGCATCTTGAGGCCTGGAGATAGTGATTAACTTTTTATTCTAATGAAACAGCCATCTCACTAGTATTTGAGACTTGACGTGCTGTGAACCAAAGGTGGAAGCTTTATTTTAGCAAATGAAAATAGAGAATGGTAATTCAGCTCTTCACCCCTGTGTTGTGCTGGATGGTGATTAGGGGGTGGAGTGATGGGGAGATACAGCCTTATTGTGAAGAATGCTAAAGTCACTCCCCCAATTTGGTCACGTTTCTGCTCAACCAGCTTCATATAAATGTCTTTATGGGGGCGGGGCAGAAAAATGCCAAACCTGGTGGAGTGGGGAGGCTCCTGGAAGCTTTGCTCCCTGAATTAGCCCATCCAAAGGAACTAGTGGTAGGATTTTGAATCACTCATCTGTGAAGCCCACAGAAAAATATAGTGAACGGTTTTTGGCCAATGGAAGCAAAGTGTGGGTGGCAGGGAAAGCACAGATACAGTAACTAACCTGTTTTGTGTTTTATCTTGTCTTTTGTTTTCTTATTCATCTCTGGATAGTCACTAGTGAGCCAGGAATAGGAAAAAAAAAAAAAAAAGTCATACTGGAGCAGGGTGGGTAGTGGAGAAGCACAGCCTGACCAATGGGCCCTTGAAGACAGAGTGTGTGGGCACTCACTGTTTTCTAGATCTGAGAGTCAGCTTCCTCGCCTTTTATTATTTTTAGCTTCAGGACAGCAGTTCTGTGCTCTGTCTGACCTTTACTGGCATTGGGAACACCTAGAGGCTTCTGTAAAGTCAGACCCAAATGCTTCCCCATCAGTGGCAGAGAAACATGGGGAAGGTGGGCAAGGGACTCCAGGCTAGAGTCTAGTGCCTTGTTTTCTTTCCTTCTCTGAAGACAGACAGTTGAAGCTTTCTGGAAAGAGCCTCTTAACAAACATCCCTGTGCTCACTGTGCTTCTCCTCGGCTACGTGGGCCTTCTCACCACTTCCTAGTGTGACAGAGGCTTAGGAACTACACTCCCTAAACCCAAGGCAGCCTGAAGGAGAGAGTGCACATCTGAGTCCTAAGCGGTGAAAGACTGTTGTTCAAAGTACTATTTTTTTTTCTCTTGATATTTAGTGTTCTTTCCATCAAATCTCTGTTGATTAAAATGAAAGAAAAAAAATAGTATAAAGAATCATCCTGGTTGGGTTTCAAAGTACTATTTTATTGGGCTTCCCTGGTGGCGCAGTGGTTGGAGTCCGCCTGCCAATGCAGGGGACACGGGTTCGTGCCCCGGTCCGGGAAGATCCCACATGCC
Source organism: Monodon monoceros (assembly GCF_005190385.1). Lineage (NCBI taxonomy): Eukaryota > Metazoa > Chordata > Mammalia > Artiodactyla > Monodontidae > Monodon > Monodon monoceros. The sequence continues at coordinate 6,024,790 of NW_021703781.1, forward strand.
GTGGAGCGGCTGGGCCCGTGAGCCATGGCCACTGGGCCTGCGCGTCTGGAGCCTGTGCTCCGCAACGGGAGAGGCCACAGCAGTGAGAGGCCCGCGTACAGCAAAAAAACCCCAAAAAACAAAAAAAAAAGCACAAAATAGCAAAGTACTATTTTATTAAGTGAATACAGAATAATAAGGATAGCCTCATTTGTACTCTTAGGTCTCATTGTCCAGGGAAACGTGTCAGCCTTAACACACTCTGTGTGTATGTGTATAGAGTTACTTGGCTATTGTGTTTGAATATATTTACTGTTTAGGGTATTATCTAGAGCACTGGTTCCCAAACATTTTGGCGTCAGGACACTTTACAGTTACGTTATTACTTGCTGTTTTGTTTGTTTTTATTGAGGTATAACTGATATAACATTATATTCGTTTTAGTTTACAGTGTAACGATTTGATATTTATATATATTGCAAAATGATCACCACAATACGTCCAACTAATGTGTCACCACACATAGCTTATCAATTTTTTTTCTTGCAGTAGGAACTTTCAAGATCCATTCTTATAACTAATTTCAAATATGCAATACAGTATTAACTATAGTCACCATGTTGTACATGGATCCCCATGACTTATTCATTTTATAACTGGGAGTTTGTATCTTTTGACTTTCTTCACCCATTTCACCCACCTCCAACCTCAGGCAACCACTAGTCTGTTCTCTGTATTTGTGAGCTTGGGGTTTCTTTGTTTTTAGATTCCACATATAAGTGAGATCATATGGTATTGACTTTTTTCTTTTTCTAGTTGACTTATTTCACAACATAATGCCCTCAAGGTCCAACCATATTTTTGCAAATGGCGAGATTTCATTTTTTCTTTTTTTAAAATTTTATTGAAGTATAGTTGATTTACAATGTTGTGTTAATTTCTGCTGTATAGCAGTGACTCAGTTATACATATATGTATTCTTTTTCATATTCTTTTCCATTATGGTTTACCAGGAGATTTCATTCTTTTTATGGCTGAATATTTCTTGTGTGTGTTATCACATTTTCTTTATCCATCCATGCATTGGTGGACACTTGGGTTGTTCCCATATCTTGGCTATTGTAAATAATGCTGCAGTGAACATGGGGGTATATATATCTTTTTGAATTAGTGTTTTCGTTTTCTTCAGATAAATATACAGAAGAGAAATTGCTGGATCGTGGTAGTTCTGTTTTTAATTTTTTGAGGAACCTCCATAGTGGCTGCACCAATTTACATTCCCACCAGCAGTGCACGTGGATTCAAGGATTCCCTTTCCTCCACATCCTTGCCAACACTTTTTTTTTTTGATTATAGCCATTCTGACAGGTATGCAGAGATACTGATTGTGGTTTTGATTTTTATTTCCCTGATCATTAATGACATTGAGCATCTTTTCATGTAACCAGTTGGCCATCTTCTTTGGAAGAATGTTCAGATCCTCTGCCCATTTTAAAATCAGATTGTGGTGGGTTTTTTTGTTTTTTGTTTTGCTATTGAGTTGTATGAGTTCTTTATGTATTTTGTATATCAACCCCTTATCAGATCTAGGATTTGCCAATATTTTCTACCATTCAGTAGGTTGCCTTTTCATTTTGTTGATGGTTTCCTCTGGTGTGCAGAAGCTTTTTAGTTTCATGTAGTCCCACTTGTATATTTTTGCTTTTATTTCCTTTGCTTTTGGAGTCAGATCCAAAAATCGTCAAGATTGATGTCAAGGACGTTATTGCCTATGTTTTTTCTAGGAGTTTTATGGTTTCAAGTCTTTCATCCCTTTTTTAAAAAAAAATTATTTATTTTTGGCTGTGTTGGGTCTTTGTTGCTGCGCGTGGGCTTTCTCTAGTTGCGGTGAGCAGGGGCTACTCTTCGTTGCGGTGCACGGGCTTCTCATTGCAGTGGCTTCTCTTGTTGCGGAGCACGGGTTCTAGGCGCATGGGCTTCAGTAGTTGTGGCGCACAGGCTCAGTAGTTGTGGCACACGGGCTTAGTTGCTCCGCGGCATGTGGGATCTTCCCAGACCAGGGCTCGAACCCATGTCCCCTGCATTGGCAGGCGGATTTTTTTTTTTTTTTTTTGCAGTACGCGGGCCTCTCACTGTTGTGGCCTCTCCCGTTGCGGAGCACAGGCTCCGGACGCGCAGGCTCAGCGGCCATGGCTCACGGGTCCAGCCGCTCCGCAGCACGTGGGACCCTTCCGGACCGGGGCACGAACCCGTGTGCCCTGCATCAGCAGGTGGACTCTCAACCACTGCGCCACCAGGGAAGCCCCTGTTATCTATCTTTTTGATTCAGGATGCCCTGATAGAGATCTCACTGTGGCTTTTGATTTGTATTTCCCTGATGACTAATGATGTCAAGCATTTTTTATGTACTTATCGGCCATTTGTATATCTTCCTTGGAAAAATGTCTATTCAGATATTTTGCCCACTTTTTAAAGAATTTATTTTTCTTTGGCTGCAGTGCATGGCCTGTGGGATCTTCGTTCCCCAACCAGGGATTGAACCTGGGTGCTTAGCAGTGAGTGCAGAGTCCTAACCACTGGACCACCAGGGAATTCCCTGCCCACTTTTAAATTAAGTTGTCTTTTTACCATTGAGTTATGAGTCCTTTATATATTTTAGGTATGTCCCTTGTAAAGATATATGATTTGCAAATATTTTTTCATTCTGTGGCTGTCTTTTCACTTGATGGTATCTTTTGACGGAAAAACGTTTTTAATTTTGAAGTCCAGTTTATCTGTTTTTTTGGTTTGTTGCTCATGTTTTTGGTGTCATATCTAAGAATCCTTTGCTAAATTGTAGGTCATGAAGATTTGCCCCTATATTTTAAGAGTTTTATAATTTGTACTCTTTCGTTTAGGTCTTAGATCTATTTTGAGTTACTTTTTGTTTGTGTGAGGTAAGGGTCCAACTTCATTCTTTGTATAGACATTCTTGAACTGCTATAAACAGTAAACTTGAAGGTGTCCCACCTTGTATAAGTTCCGCTTTGCTTCCTATGTTTGGCTAGGTGAGTCTTAGAAAAGCAGAAATTCACATATAGATATCCATCCTATAATAACCTTTTTTCATACTCTATTGGTTAACTTTTAAATAGACCACTAGAGACTTCCCTGGTGGTCCAGTGGTTAAGACTCCGTGCTTCCACTGAAGGGAGTGCGGGTTCAGTTCCTGATCGGGGAACTAAGATCCCACATGCTGCACCCTGTGGCCAAAAAAAAAAAAAAAGACCACTAATGATATGTACAAAGATGTCAAACAAACGTGGGATTTTATGCCAGGTTGAATCCACAAACGCGAAATCCGCATATACAGAGGACTGACTGTACTATATCATTTTATATTAGGGACTCGAGCATCCTCGGATTTTGGTATCTGTTGGGGGGGGGGTCCTAGAATCAGTCCCCTGTGGACAACTGTAATTTTTTTTGAGAGGTGAACTCAGCTTGGGGACAGAAACAGGAGAGGCAGATTATAGAAACTGGATAAGAAACTCTCTCAAAATTTCATCATTTCATTATTTTAATTTGTTGTGAATGCCCACATCATTATACAGGTTTATATCTAATTTGGGACTGTCTAGTTTGGCTGATTTGGGTATTGTCTGATTTTTCTGTAAGAGATTAAAACGGTGATCATTCACTGCTGCAAGCAGAACTCTGAAAGAAGATTTTGTCCATAAAGTTAATACCTCTTAAATTAAAAAGTAACTGAAATGAACACTCCAGCTGAGCAAGTGCCTCCATCCAGGTGGCTAGAGCATCTTTAGTCTCTTGCAAGAAAGAGATGTTATTTATCTTTGCCTCGTGCAAGGCACAGTGTCTGAAAATATACTGAACCATTACACTGTCTTTGTAGACCAACCCTGGAATGGTCCCCAGCCATGGATTTGGTCCCAGATCTTATTTCTTTGACAACCCTCGAAGATATGACAGTGATGATGACCTTGCCTGGAACATTACCCCTCAGGGACTTCAGGGAAGGTAAGACCCTAGTTCATGCTGGAGGGGCGTGGTTAGGAGGCTGAGGGCCGAGCCAATGAAATGGATTCAAACTAAACGGAAATGCCTGCATCAAACCCCGGAGGTGGAGGTAGGGTGAGGCCAACAGAAAAAGTAGGGGAAGCATCTGAGTAGTAAGACTAACTGCAACCAGAGTCGAGACCCACCTCCTGAGATCATGCGCTTCGCAACCTCTGCCAAGGCCACGGTCGTGGTCTGCGAACAGGAGGTGGGGTAGCTACTGGATTCCCTTCCCACTCTTCAGCCCAGGGACGGTTCAGCCACACTCCACTGCTCAGCGATCATCCTGTCCCTTCTTTCAACCTGTGAATCTGGGACTTCAAGGCCAGCAGGGGCGAGAGGGGCAGAAAGGGCTGACCTAGTGCTTGCCAGGCTCCTCTCTTCACTCTGCCCATCCTCCCAGGACCCCTGGACTGTTCCTGTGAAAGGGTAGCTTCAGGCTGAGTGTTTTTTAGAAGTGAAAGCTTATCTTATGAAACCCTTTGTGAATTTAAAGACCTACCGTTACACATTAAGGTAAATTCTTTTTCCCCCTGGGGCAAAATGATAAAGATATGCTTGCTTTTCTGCTCTTTACTACTACAGTAAAATCCTTAGAAAACCTTAAAAGAGGTCTGAAAGGAGTCCTTGTTATAGGGTCAGAAAAAGCTGGGAGAATACCTGCTTTCTCAGTGGATCAGGGAGCAGAGAAATCCTGGTCAGATGATAGAATAAAATATAGTGCTGGGGAAAAAAGAGAGAACAGTCCACCCAGCCAGCAGGTGTAAAGAACACAGATAATTGGGAAAGGAGTCAGTGAACTCCAGGCCTTTGAGGTCAAAAGGTGTCCCATCTCTCTTCCCTAAAACTGTTCTCTTCTCCAGTCCCCACGGCATTGCCTGTTCGCTATGCATGTCCCTCTGTAACCTGCTGGAGCAGCCCTAACCTCTCACGTGCCGGAAGAGACACAGCTGAGGGTGCCCTCACTGCCTCTGTGAAAGAAGAAAAGATCCCCTTTCCATTACACAGAGGAAAATAATGATAAAACAACGATAATGTACATTATTGAGAGCTAACTGTATAGTAACATTCTGTTATAAACATTTTACAGGTATTAACTCACAAAAGCCCAACAAGGTAGTTACCAATATTACTCCCATTCTAACAGATAATAAAATTGAGGCACAGGAAAAAAAAATTTTTTTTTAAATCAAGGCACAGAAGTTATTTGTCCAAAGACACACAGGTAGGATGGCCCTAGAGTCTGACATACAGAGTGAAGTAAGTCAGAAAGAGAAAAACAAATACCGTATGCTAACACATATATATGGAATCTAAGGGGGAAAAAAAGGTCATGAAGAACCTAGGGTCAAGACGGGAATAAAGACACAGACCTACTAGAGCATGGACTTGAGGACACGGGGAGGGGGAACGGTAAGTGGGGACAAAGTGAGAGACTGGCATGGACATATATACACTACCAAACGTAAAATAGATAGCTAGTGGGAAGCAGCCGCATAGCACAGGGAGATCAGCTTGGTGCTTTGTGACCGCCTGGAGGGGTGGGATAGGGAGGGAGGCGCAAGAGGGAAGAGATATGGGAACATGTGTATATGTATAACTGATTCACTTTGTTAAAAAGCAGAAACTAACACACCACTGTAAAGCAATTATACTCCAGTAAGGATGTTAAAAAAAAAAAAACACACAGGTAGTGAGCTATACTCTCCATTAGGATTCAGATACAATTTGTTGCTAAAGCGTCTTGTTATACACAGTGATTGGCTGCAGTATCACTACACTTCTGGGCTGTACAGCGTTCAGGTGACTTGTGGGTGGTCTTCTAGCCACTGTGCACAGCGCTGTTCAGTGGGAAAACGGGCTTCAAGAAGCTTTCAACAGCTTCGGGATTGTCTGGTTTATACAAAACCCTAGTTCTGTCCACCTAAAATTGGCATGTCGTCAACAGTCAGCATAATGTTTCACGTCACTGAAACCTCTCTCTTTCTTTTCAAGTTTTGCTCCGGACTGCTATGATTGGGGACAACAAACTAACAGCTTCCTGGCTCAAGTAGGGACTTTACAACCAGACTCAATTTTGGATCCTGACAAACCAAGCCATGGGTAGCATCAGTTAACAGTTATATGGACGATGCCTCAGTTGAAAATCTTCAGAAAGACTAATTTAATGACAGCTGAATTTTTAGGGCACGTTTCCTTAAGAAATAGGACTTGATTTTTCTTTGTTACAGGTTTCTGATGGCTCTATAGGACTAAGCAATAATTTAGATTGATAAAAACCTTATTTTAGGTACTAAAAAGTGAGCCTGGCTGCCTGTTTCAGTGAGTATAATTTAAACTTCAAAAAAAATCTGTACTTTTATAAAGATGTATTTTATATAACTTAATGCTAAACTATACTAGGATTTTTTGAGAATGTTACTGCAATATATGTTGTAGTTTGCACAGACTTTTATGCATAATTCACTTTAGAAGTATACAGTATATGGTCTGATGGTTTTTTGTTTTGTTTTGTTTTGTTTTAAAGGCTTTTGGACTAAAGTATTCCTCAAATCCTTACCTCTTCAGATCGCTCAGATTCTGGTAGACTCTAAGTACAGTTGACATCTAGAAAGCCGACTGCAGCTCCAGTGTTGAAAGTTACAATGTAGCAGAATGTCAACAGACTGCATAGTACATAAATTGGCTCCTTACGAGTTGTTGGAGGCATAGATGGTTGGTTCCTCAGAGAATCTCCTAAATTTTGCCAAAATTTAGTACTCCTTTCAACAGGGCACTAATGTATACCATCAGTGATAAGTTGATAAAGTTAATAAAAACACTGATAGAATTGACTTACACTATTAAACTTCCTCTGCTGTATTCAGAGATTTTTGCACAGTTTGTTAGCCCAGTGAATCTAATACCCATTACCTCAGGACTTCAAGACTGCACCTTTCCCAGCTCACTGAACATTCATTACTGAACAACGAAGAGGTTCTCAAAAGGGGTTTAATAACAGGTAACCCTGATTCCTTGAGCCAAAAGACTATGTGGAATCCTAACAGTTTTCTTACAGTTTCCAACCATATTTAAAATAATACTTTTTAAGTAGCTCTGAAAGCAGCCCACTGGAAGCTGCATGTTTAAAATGGTAGCACTGCCGTATCCTATAGCATGAGTCCTGCCTCTCAGCCATGTAAAAGGGCATTCCAGACAGTTGCTTGTAAGTAGTATTTCATTTAAGTGAAACACGTCATGAAATACTAGTTCCCCAACCATAAATGCCATTCTAAAATCTCCAAGTCTATATATATACATATATATGTGGCCTGCAGTTATAAAACTGCCTATAATAGGAGACTGTACATGGCTCTGTCAGGGAGGCTGGAGTACTAGAGGAAGTATTGTTACAGAGAGAAAGTATCTTTCTGCTCTGCCTAGGAAATCTCACATCTAGGGACAGAGGGAGGGGCAGATGAAAAGGAACTTATATTAGCAAGTTCTGCCCACGTGATGAAACCCATTTCTGATGTCTTCCTTCCCAGTTTGGCCTTCAGGAATAACTTGTCTCCGGGCACTGATTTCACAGTGATCAAGTCTGCTTCTCTTATCTTGATGGTATTTAAAAATCAGGATCTCAAGTTTTCAGTGGGTCATGATTGGGTTTTTCATGTGTACCAACACCTTCACCCTGCATAATCACACACAACAACATTCTTGCTTTTCAGTATATGGAAGAATTTGGGTCACATATTTAAAACAGTTACTGCCAGGGAAAATTCTACACTGAAGCAAAATTTGCACTGGATTATTCAGGTTACCTTAAAATATTATAAGTTGTTATTCTAAATAGCTTTAAGAACACCCTACTTGTCATACTATCTTTGTTAGTGATACTTAGAAGAATTTAAAGGCAGACTCAGCAAATGCTTAAAAATCCTTTAAATCATGCTTTCAGGAAGTACTGCAGTTCTTCAATATTAGGTCAAAACATCATGCAATTATTATACTCATCCTATGACATACAAATATCTTATTATTATTACTGGCAAGAAAACTGAAATACTCAGCATTAACTGATACAAGCCGTAATCTATTTTTATGATTAAGCTGCTAGTATTATTTGAACTATTATTTTTTATCAGAAATGATAAAAATGTTTTAAGTGCCTATTTTTCTCTTCTTCCCTTTTTGAAAAGTAATGCCTTAAAGTACAAGTAATGTAAACACATCTAGAATATGAAAAACTATGATTGTAACAAACTCTCTCTCATAGTGAATGATCACGTATACTCTGAAATGTTGTGTGTATGGTGTGGAAAGGAAAATTAAAATTTCCTTTAACTTCCTAATTTACTTGTGTTGCCAAGTACACTAACAAAGCTACTCCTAGGTGAAATACTAAAGGCCAAGAGAAGGCAAGGAATGGTGATTACTGGTTCTAAAATACCCAACTGTCCTCTTGTCTTAAGGCAACATGATGAAATTAAAACTCCTATAATTTGAACGTTAAAGAAGTATGGGGAAGTATGGCAATATCACTGACAATTTTGTGCCATCACTTAGCTAAGTCTGATTCAACACTAAAAGGCTGCATGTGAATGTTCCTGTGCATCCACTGGAAATATGCATAACAGAGTTAATTATGGAGTTAATTTTCTAAAGAATTCCAACTGATTTGTGTACAGGCAGACCTTGGAGATAACTGCAGTTTGGTTCCAGATCACTGCAATAAAGCAAAACATTGCAATAAACTGAATCACATGATTTTTTTTGGTTTCCCAGTGCATATAAAAGTTATGTTTACACTACACTGTAGTCTATGAAGTGTGCAGTAGCATTATATCTTAAAAAGCAATGTACGTACCTTAATTTAAAAATATTGCTAAAAAATGTTAACCATTATCTGAGCCTTCAAGTCATAGTAGTAACATCAAAGATCATGGATCACCTTAACAAATATAGTAATAATGAAAAAAGTTTGAAATATTGGGAGAATTACCAAAATGTGCCAGAGTCACAAAGTGAGCACATGCTGTTGAAAAAATGGTGCCGACAGACTTGTGCAATGCAGGGTTGCCTCAGACCTTCAATTTGTAGAAAATGCAGCATCTGAGGTGCAATAAAATAAAGCACAGTAAAATGAGGTCTGCCTGTAAGATGTCCTTCAGTGGCTCTTTTTCCTTTCTACAATTAACCCATTTAATTGGGCTGACGATTAAAACACCCGGAGTGTAACGCACAGAGCTGTGGACTCTAAGAGGTTTTGATTCTTAAAGTATACACACACCAGTCACATTTAGCTATGCCAGTTCTTTCTTGAATGTGTCGGGCACACTGCTAATGACTATGCTGGTTATTGTGTTTAGCTGCTTACATCAGGCACACTTGCTAATGCATCCCCCAATTTTCTCTCTTACCAAAATCCAGAAGAACTGCTCTTTGTTGGCCTTGAACAATTAACCCCTATTAAGAGAAAAGGAATGTGTTAGTAAATCCTAGAGCATGAGAAGTGCTTTGAGAAAAAGGTCCTCATTTACGTTTTTTACATAGTATTACAAGAATATTGCTTTTACTTTTTAACCATAAAGATGAACTTATATTAGAACTAAATGGGTCTAAATATTTGAAACTATCAAGATTTCCAAATAAAGAAACTGTTTTTTTAAAAAAAAATAACTTGCTCTTGTGTCTTTAGATTACTGCATGATAAAGTATAGGGCTGATCAAAGACACATCTAATATGCATTTCTAATTTTTATTCCATATAGGTGAGAATTTTTTTTAATTGGAAGCATTTCTAACTATGCATAATGCTACTTAAGACTTCATAGTCCAGATGGAGGAGCTTTTGGAAAGGATCAAGCTAAATAGTGGAATTCTTCTCAAAGACTATAAACAAACTGATTAAAGTGAGGAAACATTTTTTTAAAGGGACCACGAGGATAAGGAAGTGGAATTCAGTCAGTGTTTACTGAGCACCTACTATGTGCTAGACCCTGGGCTCAGTACTTGTGTCTGTGGGCCCAGTCTGTGGACACACCACCACCCTTACATTAACCCTACTCTTGGCCCTTAGCAGGTATGTATTTATGAAGAGCCCTTGCACCAAAGGGTCAAAATACCTTAAAAGTCAGCTGATGTTTGTGTGCCTCCAACCTAGATCTCTGGGTTCATTCCCCGTACCTGTCACTCAGCTCCTCTGGGCCTGGGCACTGATGTGGGTTCGTTCATTCAGTGTGGGGTTCTGAGACTGGCTGCCAGGTCATCAAGTAGGGGTTTCAAAGTCCTCAGATCCAAACCTGTTGACTCAGCAGCTCCTAATGGTATCTACCTGGTTCCTCTAAAGCTGGATTCGTACCTCTATCTCTATCCCTTGACCTGTCGCTGGGACCTACCCCATTTACCTAGAGACTAATCATACCTTGCCAGCATTCATTCTTTAGCCTCCAAACCTGATCTGTCCTTTTGGAGCTTGGTGCCCTACCACTCAGAATATTAGTCTTTTATCTCCAGAATATGTTTTCTGTCTCTGAACTTTAAGAGCCTAGTCAGAACTAGAGATGAGCTGCCTGCTCTCTTCAGCTGGATCCATGACCTGTTTCTTTTCAGCCTGTATGAGCTTCAAAATCTCTTTTCCCTGCTGATCCCTGTCACTCTGACCTTTCTTGACTCTGACCCTCAATTTCCCACGACCCTTGCTAACCTACAACAGTCCCTCCCGTTTCTTTGCAGTCCCAAGTCATACGTGCTCCTTGAAGGCACTGATTGAGGTATAGAAAGGGTGAGTTTAGGATAACCAAATAATGCTTTACCAGCGCCATTCAATTTGTGCTACTGTATATCCTTGGTGTGCTATCCCCTTGGTGCGTTCACTAGCCTAGAGTCTGGGCTTCAGGTCTGCAGACTGAAAACCTGTTAAAGGACAGCAGAACACTTACCCATTTGGAGATATAGTCTGTGAAGGAAATCCGCACGGAAAAGTTAAATGATATCAGAACGATGCATGGTGAACGCAGACTCTGCCCTGACCAAGGGGTGGTAGGTAGATGATTTTAATCAGCCTGTGACAACTTGATGGCACTGTCAAGCAAATAAGATTCATTCACATCGAGGGGACCTTCTCCACTAGACAGGTTTCTGTGTTACCTATTCCTCTTCGACTGATACACAGTTGATTACTGAACATCGTGAAGGTTAGGGGGGCTGACCCCCAGGCAGTCAGAAATCCACATGTAACTTTGTAATCAGCTCTCCGTATCTCCGGTTCTAAATCTGCAGATTCAACCAACCACGCATCACGTAGTACTGTAATATGTATATATTGAAGAAAATCTGCATGTTAAGTAGACCCGTGCAGTTCAAACCCATGTTGTTCAAGGGTCAACTGTATTCTTCCTCTGGGTGCATTCTCGCTATCAACTAGATATAACCTAGTGAGGTTACAGAATTCATAAGTTACACGATGGCAGGGATATGTCTGTTTCGTTCACTGCTATATGCCCAGCTCCTAGAACAGTGAGTGAATAATCAAATCCCGTTTCTTCTGGTATATATCACCGGGGCTTTTTTAAGGTGACTTCCTGCACTTGCACTTTTATCCACTGCATATTAATTTTAGAAGATTAATACTCATTTAAGGGCCCCTCCCTGTTTTGTTATGAATCTTTGACAGACATCCAACTTTTGGACAAAGAATCCATAATGGAGTAAAAAAGGAAATAAGGATTGTATAGCAAGACAGCTTCTAAGAATGATTTGAGAACTAAGTCTTAAAACGGAAGCCCTGAGATGAAATTCTGTCTACACAGGCACCTCACGTACTGTCTCTTTGCTCTCACCTGTTTGGGCGCTGGCAAGTAGAATACTGAAATGATTAACACAACAGATAATAAAAAGTAGATTTTTATCGGGTGAAGTATCAAATTAAAAGAACAGTGACACATTATGTTGCTAAAAGGGCAACCCTCCAGAGAAAACACTGAGGTGGGCAGAGTTTTTAGCATGATTCTTACGTTAAAGGACTTTTTTTTTTAAAGCTCCTACGGAACAAACAAGAACAGCTAAAAAAATCATTTTAAATTTTGAAAGGGGGCAGGGGAGATAAGAGGGGGCCAATGTACCAGGTATTAAAACATAGGCCCTGAGTAGTTAAAACAATGTGGTACAGGTACAGGAGTGAAGAGATCCATGAAATAGAGAACCCAGGATTTTAGATGAGATACACATAGCATCTCAAACTAGTGAGGAAAAAAGATGAGCTGTTCCATAAATGGTACTGGATTAACTGGGTAATCGTCTGGGAAAAAATTAGGTTGGATCCTTGCACTTTATGCCAGGATACACTCCAAGGAGTCAAAATTTAGATCTAAAAAAATAAAATCATAAAAGTTTTAGAAGAAAATACAGGTGAATTATTGCTGTGAAGTGAAGAGGGCCTTCTTAATTATCAAAAAGTCCGGAAGCCACTAAAACAATAAATTAGACTGCATAAAGACAAAGAAATCTCCATGGCTAAACCACCATGAGCAAAGTCAAAAGACAGAATGGAAAAAAAAAAAAAGTACAGCTTATTACAGTCAAAGTATGAACATCTCTAATAAATAAAGCACTCCTAGAAATTGATAAGATCAACAGTGCAGTAGAAAGATGGGTAAAAGTTATGAACACAAAAGGAAATATGGCTCTTGAACATATTAAAGGTAATCAGCCTTACTCATGATAGGAAAAATACAAGCTAAAATACACAGATACATAATTTTGCACCTTATCAGGAGAGCAAGAATCCAGGTTTTTAATAACACCGGTATTGGTGGAGGAGCAGATACTGCCTTCAACTGAAGGTGGGCATGTGAATTGGCAGCTGTCCCCTGTGGAGAGCAATATTCTAATATCTTTCAAAATTATGAATGCACATGGTCTTTGACCCAAAAATTCCATTTGGGGGAATTTAGACTTACAAGTACGTATTTACATATGTGTAAAATGGCATAAATACAATGTCTGGAAACAATCCAAATGCCCATTAATAGGAGATTGGCTAATTAAACGATTGCATAGCCATATAATGGGATACCAAGCAGTTACTAAAAAAAAAAAAAAAGTGATTAAGCTATCTACTGACATGGGAAGACTGCCAAGAAAACCTAAGTGGGGGGAATAGAAAGCAAACAGTACGTATATGATGCCACTCTTTGGGTAAAAATGAGAAAAAAAATAAGACTTTTTGTATTTGTTGGTATATGCCTTAAAGATGTATGGATGGAAACATAAGAAGCCAAGCACAGAGGTTACTGATGGTGAGGGCAGGGGAAGGATGCCCAGTACGGAAAGTTGGGCCCAAGAAAGACAACGTTCCACTGTAGAGCTTTGTATATTTTTTGGTTTTTGAACCATGTGAATATTACCTTTTCAAAAAATAAAATAAGTGTATTTAAAAAGCTTTATGACTCAATACCAATCAAAAGACGCCAGAAGTCCCCAGTGTTTAGTTGAATGGTAATAAGCCAATTTATAAACTGACACAAATACACCACCTTCTGAGCCGAGACTCTACAACCTAGAATTTCTGACTATGGATAAGTTACTTAGCCTCTCTTATCCTCAGTTTTCGTGTTTAAAAACAGAGAAGTAATTGTACTTACCTGCTAGCGTTGCTGAGAAGATAAATCCATGCAAAGCCCTTCAACAGTGGCTGCCAATGAGTGCAATTATGATTTTAAAAAGAAACAACCACAGACTACTTAGTTTTTCCCTTCGCCCAAATTATAACCAAGTTTTCATCTCATAAAAGGAAACATTTAAAAGGGGGTTAAAAAAAAAAAAAGAACAAGATAGGAAGATGGCAGAAACATTTAATTCACATTTTCTATAATCTGGTGGGTACAACAGCCAATTATTTGGAATTCTGTTCCAAATCAAAGCTGCGCCTGTAGATGTTACTTAGAGTACACGTAAATTTGGTGTGTGTCTATGTTGTTTTGTTTTACCAAATAATTTCCATGGTACCATGCACCCAGTCTGTATTTTGGTGAATAGCTATGGTTTCTGCAGGTACTTCAGTTTGCAAACTGCTGAGAGGTTTACTGTGAACTGTTCCCAAATTTCCAGATGAAGGCAATGCTGACGGAGATCAAAACAGCTGTCCTTTTTTACATACAGTGGCACCTAGATAAAGCTGTAAAACATGGCACAGTGTTTCATATACATACAGAGATTATAAGTACTGAGTAACTCACAATGTTAAAATGTCAAAATAAAATGCTGGGTTTATCAGATTTCAAAACTGTAAAAACTATTACTAATATTGTCTGACCCTCCTCATAATCTAAGAATCAACACAAGAGAAACATTTAAACTTACCAGTTTTAATATACAGTATTTCTAACTTACATAGATGCCACTTAAGAAAAAAAAATAAACTCATGCCATTGAAGGAAGGAATATTTTCCTTTTCTTCCTTTTCATTACTTTATCGGCTGGTACAATCATTTCTGTCAAGTTACATTATCAAGTGTTGGACTTTTAAATTAGGTGATGAGATAAAGACAAAATGCCAAGAGGTATTATTGCCAGGCAAGCATTTTCACAATGCAGTCGGTACTCTAGTATCACTTGACAACAAAAAGGTATGTGAGTTGGAAAAAAGTTTATATCACAAGGACCATAAAACATCACCAGGCTCGCCAAAACAAAGATTCCTATCACATACACATTCATTTGAAAAGCACACACATACACAAAAATGTAGGCTGCCCACCACAATCTAATTTATGGTAAAATAAAGTTAATCAAATAGATTTCAGCTTAAGAATACTTCATTTGTTTATTTTCTTGGTAGTGAAAGATCTGTTAAAACCTTTAAAAGAACTTTTTACCCTAACTAGATCTTTTAATTCCTAGAACTCACTCTAATACACAATTGTAACTAATCTGGAAACAAATCACAGTAAAGGAAAGAAGCAAGAAATGGAAATGACCAAAGATCTTCTCCAGGAAACAGAGCTTAAATAATAGCCTTTATCTTTAACTGAGGGAACGATGAAGTGACACTACCAAAAAGATTTTTAAACTTACAGTAATAATAGACAAAGTGCAAAACATTCACATTTTCTTAGACTCTGAAAAACACTAAGAATAATTCTTATTAATTTACCAACAAGATTACTTAGATATTCACTTTTTAGATAAATTTACCTGAAGGTCCCCCTCTCCCACCAGACAATAACTTGCATCCCTAAAAATGAAAAGAAAAAGTAGAGGAGCCTCCAACCAAGTCAGCCTGTTTTATTCAACTTAAAAAAAATACCACCACTGTCAACAACAACATGAAAACTCCAGGTCTATAAAGGTTAGAAATGGGGTAAGAAAATAATTAAATAGTGAGATCTTACTCCCTCAAACCATAGCCCTCCAAGGGACGGCTAAGTATTTTTAAAAGGGATAAGCCAACTAAATACAAGTTAAAATATGTCACTAAAAATCATCAGTGAACACATTCAGACTTTGGCAGGATAAGATATGGGTTTAAGAGCACTTATTTACTTCATGAAAGACTGATACCCGCGTGACTTCTACACAGATGCAACCTTCCGAATTAATCACATTATATATACTAACACCTTTTAAAATAATCAATATTTTAAATATTAAGGATATTTAAATCCTAGGTTTAAAAAATGACAGTTTAGGACTTATGAAGTCATCTGTTGGTACAAGTCACATGAAGTACCATTTATATACAAAGAACTAAAAAAGAAAAGGTGGGGAAAGGGGAAGCTTAGAGAAGGTATGAATTAATTTATCTACTTAAATACCCTACCAAAGAAAATCAGATTGAAAGAGCATTGCATAGACTGTATTCTGAAATAAAGTCCTTTAAAAATGCTTACTTTAAAATAGTAAGTTTTGTGTATATAATGTTTTCATTTGGTGTTATAAATCCATACAATTCCATTCAAATTTTATCAAGATGGAAACTGTTAAATAAGTATTTATGCGATTTTTTTTGGTTTATTAAACAAAAATTTCTAAAATTGGAGTAGGGGCAAAGAAACACACAATCAATAGAAACTGATTTACAGGTTCTAAGTAAAGAATCCTCTTGAGCCAGCCCACCGCAGGCGCATGAAATCTGGCTGGGTAGCATGGGGATATTACTTATTCACCTTTGCCGAAGCAGGTCCTTTAGACCAAAGCAAAACACAACAACCACCACCTAAAATCTTCAATAAAAACCAATGAAACCGAAGCCTTGGGGATTCTAAGTTATAACTATACATTGAAAGGGTCATTGATCACGCTGACACTTCCATATTACAGAAGGTGACACACAGAGCTAGGCAAGGCTAAAAATACATTTAAAAATAACTGACGAATTTTTGTCACTGATACCTGCCCTAAGCAACATTTGCTCCCTAGCTCTCCTTTTCCATAATAGACTAGTTAACAGTATTATTCAGATGGAGACATAGTCATTTAAGTTTGACAGCTGGAAATAAAGAATAGAATAAGCACAAAGCCAATTCTAAACAAATGGAATAGCAGAATATTCAACAGATGGAAACACATGGAATTAAATACAGAATTAGTATAGTTTACATGTTTTAAAAGTATATACTTCCTTTACAAATACCTCTAATTGATAATCTATTAAGAAGCATAAATATTCAAGTGAACATTTGAATATTCTCTTTAAGAGTTCAGAATTCTTGAAGTCTGAAGATTAGTCTCCTTCTGCTGAAATGTCCAAGACTAAAAAGGCTTCACACAGTCACTTTATGTCTCTAATTAGACATATAAAAGCCTCTATTACCTACTGTGTTGTAATAAGACTTTGAAATTCTGTAACTCTTTTATACTTGTAGAAAGCCTACAAGAGAAAAAAGAAAGCATATTAGCACAGCTAATATGATGTGTACACATTTCAAATTATTGATGCTGTTATATGGGCTACAATTTGAAAGCAAAATCGAAAATAAAATGATGTAAACAACACTAAGCAGTGAAGCTTCCATTTTTAAATGCGTATGCTATAATTATTAAAGACTGACAAAACAGAGCTGTAGCTCGTTACTCTTGGTTTAGAAGGGGCAAAGGAAGCCAGTTACTTCATATTATCAACAGATTCTAGATTAATGATGGGAACAGTGGTATGATAATTCATTACAATAAAGAATCTCAAATCATTTACACTGGCCTTATAAATTCATTTTGCACACTACTCTCCAAATCCGCTTCTTTCTTGTTGTTCCCCAAACACGGATTTGTTTTAACCCAAACACTAATTTGTTTTAACACAAAGGTACAGGTTCTATTTATTCTATTGATGAATCCCTGTGCCCTCCATCCAACCATATTTATAGCGTTCAATAAATTATTATTGAGTGAATAAATGAATGAAATGCTTCTGAGCCCAGACCCAGAAGTAAAACTCTAGAATGGAAATCATAAAAAAAAAAATTCTGTAAGCTCAATTATCCTTAGGTGCAATTCAGGGTTGATACAATAAAAATCTAATGTTTTTCTTTCTATAGCTTAAGATAATGTAGAATGCAGTACTGAGCTCATTTCTTTAAGAACTTAATAAATAATAGCTTTTCTTATATTGAGAGCTTAAAGTATGGTAGGCAACGTTCTAAGCTCATCACAGATATAATCTCATTAATCGTTTAAAAAAATTCCACAAGGTAGACAAAATTAACCCTGATTTTACATTTTAGGAAAACTGAGGCTCAAATAAATTAAGTAATTTTCCCAGGGCTGCTCAGCTAGTAGAGTAGGTGGGTTCTAACCAGTTTATCAGATCCCAAGACCATATGTCCTCTCAAAAAAAAATCTATGTCTGTTATGGTCTCAAAAACATTTTCTTTATATTCTTACAAGCTGTAGGATTAACAGAAAATGAATTCTTACTCTAATCCTCAGAATATTAGAGGACTGAAACAGTGTTTACTTATTACGAAAAACATTATGATTATTAAACAAAATAAATGTGTAAAATCATATGCTGTACCTCAAAGTACCTGTTTTTAAAAAAACCTATCAAAATACATATGAAGATACGGTAGAAACCAAGGTCCATAACTAAAGAAAAGAGAGCTTAGTAAAGAGCAGCAGCTGAAAAAAACAATGAAAAACGTATGCTCAAAGTCTGATTTAGATACAGAATGGAGAGTGTCAGAAAACTCAAAGGTTATCATACAAATTAACTGTAGGTTACCTTTTACGTGGGGAGTACAAACTCGCCAGCACTATATGGGACCAGAATCTCTGTGAAGAGGCATTCCAGACCTCACAATTTATTACACAAGAGAGATTTTCCACATTCCCTATTATTATCCTAAGACAGACACAGGAAGGCACAGACTGTACCTGCATTTACCTACTGCTTTGCCAGTACTCTTAGAGGGATACTAAAATATATTTTAATAGCCAACAGGTACATTAATTTGTTCCCTGGAAAATAAGCCCTTTGATATAAATGTTGAAACCATCAAAAAATGGCTGTTAGTGTACGAAAGACATTTGCAGAGTATTCAAGATAAAGAAACCACATTTCCCAGCCTTCCTTGGCCAGAACCAAAGACAATGCTCACTGTATGTCTCTGCCCACTAGCATCACATGACAAAGCAATGCTGTCCTAGCTGCCCTAATTGAAGCAGAATTGTATTATATAGGTTGTCAGACCAAGAAAACTACCAATTCACTTAACAAGAACAAATGCACAAACCCTCCCAAAGTGTAACACAATAATTTTTTGTGTTAGTGCAGCCAAAATCATGTATTATTTAAATGGACTGATAATCAGGTGGAAGATACAATGAACATCTCATTAACAATTATTAAGAACTGTAATATTTTTTAAGGAAAAAGTAAGAAATGTATAGAATACATATGAAGGAAACAGTTAAATTCGACTAAGAAATAACAGAATGACTAAATTGTGGTATGTCCATGTAATAGAATATTGGCCTATATTAAAAATAGTGCTTATGTATCTAAAAGTTGCTAAAAGAGTAAATCTCAAAAGTTCTCATCACAAGAAGAAAAACTCTGTACGTGTGGTGATGGATGCTACCTAGACTTACTGTGGTATCATTTTGCAACATATACAAATAGTGAGTCATTATGTTGGACACCTGAAACTAATACAATGCTGTATGTCAATTATACCTCAATAAAAAAGAAAAAAATAACACACAAAAAAATTAATAATATTGGGAAATGATTAAATGTAATGCCAAGTAAAACAGGATAAGAAAGCATACAAAATGTATGGTTTCAACTCTGTAAATATGTACATACACACACACACACACACACACACGTACGTACGTAAATTTTTTACGTATAAGTAGTGGGAAAATACACATTAAAAATAGGCCAAGGGCTTCCCTGGTGGCGCAGTGGTTGAGAATCTGCCTGCTAATGCAGGGGACACAGGTTCGAGCCCTGGTCTGGGAGGATCCCACATGCCGCAGAGCAACTAGGTCCATGAGCCACAGCTACTGAGCCTGCACATCTGGAGCCTGTGCTCTGCAACAACAGAGGCCGCGATAGTGAGAAGCCCGCGCACCATGATGAAGAGTGGCCCCCGCTTGCCACAAACTAGAGAAAGCCCTTGCACAGAAACAAAGACCCAACACAGCCATAAATTAATTAATTAATTTAAAAAAATACGCCAAATGTTGAAATCGTCCTAGGTGGTAGGGTTATGAGTGATTTTTAAATTTATTTTCTAAATTACACTTTCACATGTTTTTCCAGATTTTCTATAATGACCATGAATTACTTTAATATTAGGGGGAAAGAAAGATGAATATTTTAAAAGAAATTTGAAAAGCAGATGGCTGCCACTTGTTTTCCATGGGGAGGAAAAGGGAGATTAAATTAGGCTGTACCTTGTTTGTGTAACCATCCCACCCTGAGTGTCCTTACCCTTAAGAAAAGAAAGGTTTCCCACATCTAGTCTAGCCATAAAAACAATAAGACAATTTTTTAAGTACTGAAAATACTGGGGCACTAAACATCCAATGGTGTTTGTAAATCACCATCCCCACGCCCACCACTGCCATGGACTTCAGGTAGCGTCTTGTGATTTAAAAGTGTCACACAGGACCTCGTTTTATCTTCATGTTAACTCTGTGAGAAAGGTTTTTACTCCTCTTCATTATACAGAGAAAGGAAACAAACTGGGAGAAAGGAGTGATGTACCTGAGCTCATGCGGCCAGTAAATGGCAGGGCCAGGATTCCAGAACGCTAGGACCTGATTCTAAGTCCAGTACTCTCTAGGGAGCAATAAAAGGTACTAGCAGGCTCTAGTTAGAGAACTTAGCTGGAAGGGTTGCATTTGTGAATAATTCCTTGTGAGAGGCAGAGAAGTTTTGAGGAAGTTAACATCTGCTTCTTTCTCAATTTAATTTTATTTAGATTTAAATACGTTTTAAGAAGGAGATTCCCAGATATAGAGAACTAGTGGTTACCACTGGGGAGAGGCAAAATAGGGGTAGGGGGTTAAGAGGTACAAACTACTATGTATAAAATAAGCTACAAGGATACATTGTACAACACAGGGGATATAGCCAACATTTTATAATAACTATAAAAGGAGTATAACCTTTAAAAACTGTGAATCACTATACTGTACACCTGTAACATAATACTGTACATCAACTATTCTTCAGTTCAAAGTGTTTAAATTGATTAAAATATTTTTTCATTTAAATTTCAAATAATTTAAATTTAATTCAGCTTCTCCTATTTTATCTTACTACAAAGCCTCATAAGTGGGTGGACTGAATTTTTCATGAAACACCAATTACTAGTGGACATGCTATGTCTATCTTGTGTTTGAAATCTCAACCTACATGGTCATCTTTAAATACAGGGGAACAACAGGTGAAATCTTTGCTATTAAGATGGGGAAGGGGCAATTAATTTATTTTTAATTTAACTGCCTCTTTTTAACTTAAAAATGCATGTTAAGAAAACATTATAATCTCTGTATTACTTTGTTCTTTCTTTCTTTTTTTAATTCTTCCTTGATCTGACTTTGCCTTTTTTCCCAGGGCAGTACAGTATTGTTTTCTCTGATTTTCTATGATTCTTTTCCTTCTCTTCTGTATTCTTCACTTAGTTGGTACTGCATGTATCTCTGTAGGCAAATTCAAATTATTTTTGAAACCATCTGTGGTATAAACAAAAAGCAAACTGTATGTACGTACACAGAAACAATGGGGGAAGCATGAGTGAAAGAAAAATGCCTCCTCAGATTAAGACACAGAGCAGCTGAAAGGTTTAATGTCTTTTTCTTTCCTCACCTTCTGAACCAAACTCTGCTTACTCCTGCTATTGTACCTGAATGAGTTAAAACCAGCTAAAGAGAATTTTATTAGGAGAATATTTCCCCACAAAATTGAGAAGGCAAACTGGGAAATGCCGGCAATTTGAAACTATTACTTTTTCCTGTAACCTGTAGAGAAACTGGCTTGTGAGTGCAGGTACGATGCTATATGACAATAATGCTCCCTCTCTGTCAACAAAACAAAGCAAAACAGACTACTTTAGCAAAGAAGATGATCTTTGCAGTTTGTTGAAACCAGCAGGGGAATCAAAAGTCTTCACTATGAAAACAGTTCTTACCTTCCAAAAGCATTTAAAAGAGCAACTATTTCCTGTCGAGTGAGTTGGAAGCCTTTAGATGGGCTGTTCTCTGGAAGCTTTTGGATTTCTTTTTCTGAGAATAATATCTTCAGGGCAGTTCCTAAACCCTGAGTCTAAAGAAAATAGTGATAAACTTTTAATTAAATTCATATAATAATAACTGCTATAAAGGTTTAAAGGAATACTCAGTCACTGTGATGAGAAGTCAGGAAATTCACATGAACTGAACTTTTCACCAAAATGTTCAACTATGTAAAACACAGTTTCTACTTCCTCACAGATTATGCATATGATAAATTTATCTAAGCTGTTAAGGAAATCTGAATAGTTTAACACTTTTGGGATACATATCCTACTATTCCAAATTACTAAAATGCCTTTTTTTAACGTAGAAAATATCACGTTAGTATTACAGCGTTCAATATGTAACTCTGAAAGCATTCTTTATAGCCCCTAACAATTCAAAACTTAGAAATAAGTATCAGTTTATAGGTATAGTGATACCTACACTTAATAATTTCTCAATTATTAGCAACAGAGTAAAAGAAAAATCTGATTTCAGTGTAGCCTCCATTAAAAAAATTCTGTCTCTTGACTTTCTATGACTTAATATCATCTTCGTAAAAGATAAGAGAAAACAGTCACACAATCCTTTTTACATTGAAATATTTAGGTAAATGGGCCTGCTGGGCAGAACTTTCCCATTTTGTGACTAGGGGGCCTCCTTCTTTTGATCATTGATACAAACTCAGTGACCAAAATTTGATAATTAAATTTCTTATATAATTATATTTTACCTTTTATATAGGTATATAGAATACCAATACACTCTATTTATAACCAACTCCAAAAATGAATCTGAGATTGTACTAACAGAAACAGATACAATAAAACTAAAATCATTAACCTACAATAATAGGAAAAACATCCTAATACATACACATATAACACACAGAGTCTAATACTGTTTTTATAAATAAAACAGAAAAACCACACTTTGGGTTTCTAATTCAATGAACAATGAGGACATTTTAGTAAAAACTTTCAACTTCTCAGTGGAGAAATTTAAGGTTAGTAATAGTTTCAAAACAGAAGACAACACACAAACCTGTAATTTCCCCCATAACCTGCATTTGTCACATCCAACACAGTCCATTATACGGGAGATATTCTTGAAATGTAACCGGAATTCCTCCTAACAAGCAGAACACATGTTCATTCTAATCAGACATTTAAAATTAAACTGCATTTGTGTGAATTATAATAAAAGTTTCAAAGCTTATTAATGAATGAGTTGTTTTTTTCAACAATGAAGTATTTGAATTTGTATAGCACAACATGGCACATAAAACAGCTAACATTAATGGCAGTTTATAAAATTCATTCTATATATTAATTCAACAAACTTTTGATTGAGGGGCCACTCCACGCAAAGCACCAACATGTACCCTACAGGGGACACCAAAGTAAATAATACACGGTTTTTACTTCGAAGGAGCTTAACTGTTGCTTCCATTTGATATCTGTGTACAACCAGTGGTAAATACATCTATATTATGTTTCATTTATTTTTGATACATTGTTTTGTGTGAGTCTAAATCAGAAAGCTAGTCCTAGAACAATAATCAGTGTCCGTATCTCTCCTTAGGACCACACCATGTTTATAACATGTATTCCCCATCAGCACCGATGATCACAGGGCTATACAAGGGGTCTGTGATCTCACAGTCCCCCACATTTGCTAATGCAGCTTCTCCAGGGATGCTTGCTTACCGGATCCTTGAGTTTTGCTGTATTAGTTTCCCACAGAGTTAGATGCCTGTGAGCATCTGTGCATGGGTTTCTGTGACTCTAAGGTCAGTCTCACCTTCTCTGAGGACAAAACTAGCTAAGAGGAAGTTTCCTCATCTTTTTCACAGGGTAAACATAGAAAATAAAAATCATTTTATTGCACCGAGGTAAACATTTTATTGCAAAGAGCTGGAGTGAGTCACCCGAAAACTTGAAGCGTTTGGAGGAATCAATACCTTGGCCAAAAGAAAGACAACATAAATAGAACAGAAAAACTCCTTTGCTCTCCATTCTCATGTAATTCATGTTCTTTGGAGCAGATGGAAAAATGGACTTATATTCTCCTTTCTACACCTTTGAAAAATGGGAAACCAAATTTCCAGCATTTTATAACTTGAAAGCTAGCTGTGAAACCCTACTCTGCTCTCAGTCTTACCTTCCTCATCTATAAAAAGATACGTAATTATAGTTGTCTTGATCGGAAGTATAATATTTGTATAAACACTAAGAAAACAGGAAGCATTACAAAAATGAATTAGCATTATGTTAAATACTGTAATACTAATATACCTCTAAAACAACCATAAAACAAAACAACCTTCCAAAACTAAAATATAGTTGTGGCTAAATTACTTCATTTCAGAAATACCAAGGAACTCTTACTAATGTATTCATTCTTGTAGCATATCCACATCTAAAACATCTCGGGGCCAAATGTGTTTCAGAATTCAGAATTTTTGAGATTTTAGAAATGTAGTACACACACTATATATTATGTAACACCCCACCAGAGTGTATGGCAACACCCTGTAATCAAATACATGATTGTTTTTGCAACAAAATGTAAGAATATTCATACCAAGCAGAATTTTTTTAAAAACACTACAAATATCCTTACACCAGTTCAGGTTAGGTTTTGCTAACAAATTAATTTGTACCAAACATAAGAAAAATGTTCAAGTTTTTGGAGCTTTTTGGATTTCAGAATCGCATATAAAAAATTGTGGAGCTGTGGTAGAAGACTATTTGCCAGTCAATTTCAAATACTTTTATGAACACTGTAAGGGTACAATGTATTCCTTAATTACTGTAAGCAAATGAAAACCAAGTGCTTGTAACATCAAGTTGCATAATGTTCCTAAAATATAGTCTCCTTCTGACATCACAGGTCAACAGGTAATTTTTGCCTTATATGTTAGTCCATTAGGACAAAAACATAATAGTTTCAAAACTGTAACATTCTGTAAAGTAAACATTAGAAAATATACTATTTACTGCCTTCAAAGTGGCTAACAGTGCATGATTTTTTTTAAGACGCTTTATCAAAACAGCAATAAGTAAATGAAAGAAAATAAAGTAAGAAAACTTTCAAAATAATGCCTTTTGAAAAGACATTTACAAAGGTGTCATTAGTCAGAGGTGTGACTGAGGATTCACTAAGCAGTTGGGCAAGCTAGAAAGGAGAAAGGAATTGAGAAAGAGCTTTTTGTATCATTTATAGTAAAATCCAATCAGACCAACAAGATGGTGAACTGGGAAAGAAAGTTTAGATGAACAGGATTAAAACACAACCAGTAAACTGTTCCCCACCCAGTCCCCCAGTCAAGAACTTTTTACCTTTAACGATTTGGCCCCCTTTTTGTCACCTGCAAACATGGATTTCTCGTCAAAGTGCATGGGAAAGGACCTAATGAAATGAAAATATTATAAGCTACAGATGAAAAATTCAAGCTGTGGTAGAATTTTCTATCTCTACAAATATTTAAAATTCAGAATTTACTCATGTGTAAGGTTTGGTAACGTGGGAAGGTGGCAAAGTGTTTAAACTATTCAATCAAAGAGTAAAGCAAGATAAAGAGGGCTTTGTAATTTATAAGACTGTAATGTTTTGAAGAAATTACGTGACAAAAATAACCTAAAAAATTAACTGAACACAATTTGTGTGAAAAAATGTACAAAACTCTTTTAACATTTTAAAACATTTTTAAAAATTTAATGCATAATTTACCTTAGACATTTCTTAACCCAACTCTCCTCTGTGCTCATTTTTAACAATCAGTAAAGTGCAGTTTTATACACCCAGGATTTTTTTTTAAAGGTTATATTGTAGAACGTAAGGCTAATGTCCTCTTAGGTAATCTATCCTTATGCTAGCACCTATTACCATCTGAACTTAAGTAGCAACTGGAAGAATACAATATTGGTAGAAAGAACATTAAAGTAGCATTAAATTTTGGTACTACATAAAATTTAAAGTTATATTTAAAAATACATCCTAGAGGCTTCCCTGGTGGCGCAGTGGTTGAGAGTCCGCCTGCCGATGCAGGGGACACAGGTTCGTGCCCCGGTCCGGGAAGATCCCACATGCCGCGGAGCGGCTGCGCCCATGAGCCATGGCCGCCGAGCCTGTGCGTCCGGAGCCTCTGCTCCACAATGGGAGAGGCCACAACAGTGAGAGGCCCGCGTACCGCAAAAAAAAAAAATACAGCCTATTCTCAAGTGTGAAAATTTATGCTACAAAGCTTTATAGACGCTTTTCAGTCAACATTTTTAGAAATATTTTTGAAATGCTGCCATTCTATGGCACACTTTCCTTCTCAGTTCTAATTCTCCCTTTTCCTAACTTTCAGGAGTCAGTTTTTGTTTTATCAATATTTCAAGAACTACCTCACTCAACTACAGAGTGGAGAATTTCAGATCACTGACAATTCAATTCTTACTTTGTATCTTGAAAGATATTCAGTAGAAGGGTTTTTGTGTCAGCATCCTCTTTTACATTTCCAGTGTAAAGATCGACAATTGAGCGCTCAAAGTAAGGGGCCACCTTTGATAAAGCTCGAAGCTCAATTAAATATAAAAAGTACAGATTCTTTAGCCTTCTTGGGCCTTCTCCCTTGGTTTCCACAGGGTCGAAGCGGCGTTTAAATTCTTTCATATTAGGTCCCCAGGTAGGTTTACCCCAGGTTTCTAAAGAGAAAGAGAAATATATTATACACTCTTTTAATAAACAGAATTTTTGCTCTATAGAGAATATGTATTTTCCCCAACAATTTTTATACTAATAGAAAATACCTGATTACCTTCCAAAAGATAATTTGCGCATAGATGTAAATTGATACTAGCATGAAGTCCCGATATAAGCTTATAGAAGACTCTTTTCTCCAAACACAAACCTATTCAGAAAAATATTGAAAAAGAAATCACATCCATTTAGATAACAAAAATACTGAATCAACAGGATTAGGTAAATGGGCTTATTTTTAAAGTTAACATTTGAGGACATTAACAAATCAAGGACTAATATAAAATAATTAGATTGAGATACTATCACTAGAAGATAAAATAAGATTCTGACTTCAGAATGGAGTTAACTGAGTATGATAACTTAGTGCAGAATAAGATACAAATGTCTGGGTTACTGGAGGTCCAAACACTATGGATGCACTTGGAAGAGTCCTCATGTTACCCAGAAGGCAGCAGCACAGATTTTTTTGTG
The DNA here is from genome assembly GCF_005190385.1 of Monodon monoceros. Taxonomy (NCBI): domain Eukaryota; kingdom Metazoa; phylum Chordata; class Mammalia; order Artiodactyla; family Monodontidae; genus Monodon; species Monodon monoceros. Next base: position 6,051,763 of record NW_021703781.1, read on the forward strand.
GTTTAGGCTAAACTAAAGCACATATAAAGTCACTGCTTTGGCGTAACAATAGCTGTTTCTCCTTTTCCCTTCCCTATAGATGTTCTTTATTTGAACCTACTTGTTAGTGGAGGAAGAAGAGACTGAATTCTGTTTCTCTCCTTCCTCCAGATTCTTTAGTGGTTCTTATTAATCCTTTGCCCTGGAATTCTCTAATTCTACTTAACTGTATGTTCCACAGGTAAGGAGCAAAAACTTGGAAAACAGACATCCAGGAGTTTCAGCCAATTAAAAAAAAAAATGTGTGCTGATTATTTACTATGTGAATAAAACCATATCAAGATGGAGTTCAGTAATATGATGGAAATTTATTTTATGTAGCCTTCTTAAGCCACACAGGCTTTTGCTCAAGACAGAGGTCAAGATAATTTCGCCATCCTATCCAACCCCCACCTCCATTTAAAAATATTTTCTATTATAAGAGTAATACACATTGTGAATGAACTTAATGCTATTAAATAAATTCTGAAGTGCTTAAGGTAAATTTTATACTGTGTATATTTTACCACAATGAAAAAAGAGAAACATTTTTAGGAAATTTTCTTTATAGAAAAATTTTAAAATAGATAAAAATGCAAAAAGTTTTAAGAATCCACACTAGACGCAGAACAATTAGCTTTTCCCCTTTCCTACCACCCAAAAGAGTTTGTTTTTGTCTTTTTTGCTTTTTAGTTTTTTTACTCTCCCTATGGGGAAAAATGGGCTTCAACAGTGGAAACTAAGAAACAATCTCATTTATATGCTGAAGGATTTTTTAAGAGTATGTATGTGGCTTACTTTGCATCCTTTCAGGATCTTTTAGATCTTCAACTTACTTTCCCTTTATGTTCTACCATAGATGGCTCTGAAGCAAGTAGCTTCTAATAGGAAAAAATAATTATTTTGAGATCTCATTCCCTAATTCAAAATTCTTCCTAGAACATTCTCATCACCACAGATAGAGACCAAAAGGTAGAAATTCAGTTCTGTTTTGTGGCTTCTTCATAAAAGTATATGGCCAAATTTGAATGCTTATGGTAACAAGGGATATAAACAATATGAATAACTTTGATAAAACATTAGGTATTAACTTCTCTAGTAAAACTTTTAATCAAATCTGTTATCAAGTACCAAAATGATCAGATTTGAAGTTCACTTCCTCTTCCTTTCAACCTACTTCTCTAAGCAGTAAAATATCTAAAGACAAGAGAAGGGAAAACAGGCAAAGCAAAGCTCATGAAAATTCATATGCCTAAAAATGAGAACATGAAAACTAGGAGGGAATTCTAATTTGCAAAGCCCACAAAGCCCCTTACCTAAAAGGGGATGGGTGGTAAGAGGGAAGGAAGGAGTAGACCTGTACTTCTGTAAACTGTGAAAATTAGGTAACTTCAAGCAAAATCTTAATAATAAAAGATGAGCCAAGTGAATGCACCAAGAAGACACACAACACTCTTAGCAGAAAGTGCTGGAGAGGTGCTCCCCGACTGCGGTCTGCTGCCAGCCCTAATGCCTGGCAAATCCAACTATTCAATTTAGAAAGTGGTTCTCCTCTTCCTCTTCTGGATTTAATTTCATTCAAATTCATTTTCATCAACTGAATTACAGGACACCAATATATAACTTTTTCTCTCACAAAAGGGCTAGATACATTGTTAACACTATTATTTGGCATTTGTACACTGTTTAGTGATTTTCGAAGCAGTTTTCACAGGCATCATCTACACTCACAGTGTAGGTAAGCTGGATGGCTAGTGCTACTCTCGTGTCCCAGATCAGGAAACTGAGTCTCAGAAAAGTTGCCTATAAATAGGAGTTCTCGCTGGACTGTGTATCAATATTCAGAGACTCCCATCAATAGGATACTAGGAGAGTGGTTGATATAGTATACCCTAGAATCCGATACTGCCCATAAATTTCATTCTCATCCTCCATTATCAATACGCAGAGTCTCTGACCACCTCTTTTAACCTAAACACTACTTTTCACAATTTGTGCTCTTAAAATAAAGTTAAACAAAGATAACCATCTCTTCCCACATTGGCCATTTATCAATATAATTCCTAGCAGTATCTGCACATCAAAAATAGTTCATTGGGCTTCCCTGGTGGCGCAGTAGATAGTAATCTGCCTGCCAATGCGGGGGACACAGGTTCGATCCCTGGTCCAGGAAGAGCCCACATGTCACAGAACAACTAAGCCCGGGTGCCACAACTACTGAGCCTGAGCTCTAGAGCCCGCGAGCCACAACTACTGAGCCCACGTGCCACAACTACCTGAAGCCTGCGTGCCTAGAGCCCGTGCTCCACAAGAGAAGCCACCGCAATGAGAAGCCCATGCTCCGCAACTAGAGAAAGCCCATGTGCAGCAACGAAGGCCCAACACAGCCAAAAAAAAAAAAAAAAAAAAAAAGCTCATTAAAAACAAAGAGAAATCACGTTCATAAGTTAACACGACTGATTAACAAAGATAAAATGGAATTAAGTGCTTAGTTTAACTCAGTAGAGTTCCTATAAGGTTATGGCTAGGAAATATCCATTTTCCAGGGTCATTCAACTTATCTTTCATTAATATATTTGAACTTTTGGTTTCATAAATTAATGGCAATTTGGTAAATTTTTTAAAAGCAGCATATATCCAGTTATTAACCAAAGTTGTTAAAATCCTAGGATGTTTCAGCTTTCCATTAATAACGTTTCATAATTTCAACACTAGAAAATATAAGAATGCGAAGGTATATGATATATTGGGATCTATATTACTTTATCCTTTAGTTAGACAAGTTTAGACTATATGTGTAAACATGTTTAAAACCTTCTGAATTCAAATTCATCTTCCCTTAATTTCATATATAAAAAAAAGTACTTGCTTCCAAAAAGAATGCCTCTACTTAAAAACACAGACTTGCACAGTGGTTACTAGAAAAGTAGTTTGGATGAGTATTACATACAGAATGGAGATAAGACTGGGAACCAGTTCTGGAACCCTGATGACCACATCTGCCCTGTGTATTTCCATAACACTGGTTTTTAGCTGACCAATATCATCAAAATTTTCAAATAATTTTATCCTAAACTATAATAACCTAAAACATGTTATTTTCTTTCAAACACTGTCAAGATTTAATGAATCCTAAAACTTACAAATATATATTAAATAAATCAATTCATTTTTTGCAAGATGCCAATAAATTTAAAATGCAGACATTAAATTTACCTTCTAGCCACGTGTAGAACGATTCTCCTAAAAAAACAAAACAAAAACAATCAAAATTATACACATACACAGAATTGGGTTAAAATGTTTAAATGGTCATTCATAAATAAGAATAAATTAAGTCTATAAAACATTTCTCATGACAGATTAAGGAATATGTCCACTGCTCATGTGTAATGGAAAAACAGGCATATGGTTCTAGAAAATAAAGTCCAAAAGTTACTGAAGTAGTTCTGGGAAAACGTTCTTATAAATGACATTTTGACTTGTAAAATTTTTGAGAAAACTTCCAGTCAAAATATTATGTAAACCTTATTCACTTGAAGGCTTAAATATCCTTAAGTATGAGGAGAAACAATCTTAAATTTGCTTTTGATAACCATAGCATTATTCAAAACTTCCAGAAAAAAGTGAATTAATATGAAAATCAAATTATTAATTCCATTTTTCCTGAGCAATAAACCTAAGTATATTTCCTCAATTATCTAAAACTACTAAGTTTTAAGAGATAATAAAAAAGTTTCCTAAATTTCCAAAATAATTCTTCAGAAAAGTTAACGACCAGAATATGAAGGGGCCTTCCTTGTGTACTATGCTAAAAGAACTATTTCTAGCCCAATATTGTTCTGAGTGAAAAGAAAAATGGCCGTCAATAAAGATGAAAAAACAGTTAATATACTTCCTATACCCATCCTTATTTTAATTGCAAAAAGCAAAGCATGATGATAAAAACTCAACACATAGGTGAGTTGAGCAAGGAGTCCAGGGGATAAATTAGATGGTGGGGAATTACTTTGCCTCCTGAGAGTCTTGATCCTTAGCAAAGCAATACAAACATCTTCCTAGAGAATCATTCATTCAACATACTCTCACTTAGATGATACTCTTACACAAAACATCATTCATTATCTCACTTGTTTACTCAAAAAGCCCCAGCTGCTAACAGGAAAAAAGTCTAGCTCCTAAGGTCCTCAATAATCTGGCCTCTACTCATCTTTCTAATTTTAAATTACCCCATATATGAAGTCTTTCCTACTCTCCCCAAACATGCCTTGTTTTTCCTTTCTCAACCCCTTGGTCCATGCTGTCACCCAGGTAGCACACACTATCCAATTCTTCAGGCTGTAAATCAGTCCATCATTCAAGTCCATCTCAAATGCCACCTCCTCCAGTAAATTTTCCCAATGAGGCAGGATCTGTTCTACCTCTGAAGAGCTATACCACCTACTGCTGTACTATGTATGTAATACTTCTTTATTATCACTTATGTACAGTGCTGATCATTCCCACTATACATATTTTTAGCTCCTAGAGGGAAGGCATGTTTTATACATCTTTCTATCCTTTACAATGCCCATCACAGTGCCCTTGACACATAGGGTAACTTTATTTTTTTTAATAAATAAATTTATTTATTTATTTATTTTTGATAGTGTTGGGTCTTTGTTGCTGCGCGCGGGCTTTCCCTAGTTGCGGCGAGCAGGGGCTACTCTTTGTTGCAGTGCACGGGCTTCTCACTGCGGTGCCTGCTCTTGTTGCGGAGCACAGACTCCAGGCACGCAGGCTTCAGTAGTTGTGCCTCGTGGGCTCTAGAGCACAGGCTCAATAGTTGTGGCGCACAGGCTTAGTTGTTCCACGGCATGTGGGATCTTCGTGGATCAGAGATCGAACCCATGTCCCCTGCACTGGCAGGCAGGTTCTTAACCACTGTGCCACCAGGAAAGTCCCTAACGTAGGGTAACTTTAAATTATAAAAAACACTCTTATTTTTTTGGTCACCATTGATTGGTAGCTATTTTCTGAAAAAAAATAGGATACTTTCTTTTGAATTAAAAACAGGAAAAAATAAAATTTTGATCATTAAAGGCATTTCTTCTACATTTGAAGCAAACATAAAATGAGACTTTTAACTTACCATCATCTTCTCCTGAAAGAGAAAATAATAGACAGGATTTTAGAAAATGTCTTACACAGTTCAGATTCCAATCCTATTTATTTATGGGATTAAAACTTACTATGTGTTAAACTATTAATTATACCATGAACCTTGCTCAGTGTGTAGTTACCCTGTAAATAAGACTTCTTAATAAGAATATAGGCCAAAGAGTATAAGATTTTCACATATGTTTTATGCAATAAATAGTATCAGAGAGTAAGTAAACAATCATAAAGACCACTAGTTTCAATAATTAACAAATATACAGTCACTCCTTTAATCATTATGCACACAACTCTCTGAACATGTGTTTCCAGACTGGAGTACTTTTCTTTTTTAAGTTACTGCTCCTCAGCACATATTCACCTTAACAAAAGCACTTCCCAAACTCTAGTCAGTGAAAGCATCCCTGCAGGGGTTATGGGGCTGCCTAGATGTGGGGGAGAGGCCAGAAGGCTGGGCTTTCAGGCTCCACAGCAGCCCTGTCTTGATTAGCTTTACATGTGGAATTCTGACAGAAAATTTCATTTTTGGAAAAAAGCTGTTGGAAAGCTAGCTGTGGAAGTCAGGAATAGTGGGGAAGAAACACAGTTAAGAATATTAACCACCAAACCAGCTCTACAACAAATGCTAAAGAAACTTCTGTAAGTGGGAAACACAGAGAAGAAAAGGACCTACAAAAACAAACCCAAAACAATTAAGAAAATGGTACTAGGAACATACATATCGATAATTACATTAAACGTGAATGGATTAAATGCTCCAACCAAATGACACAGGCTTGCTGAATGGATACAAAAACAAGATCCATATACATGTTGTCTACAAGGGACTCACTTCAGACCTAGGGACACATTCAGACTAAAAGTGAGGGGATACAAAAAGATATTCTATGCAAATGAAAATCAAAAGAAAGCTGGAGTAGCAATACTCAGATAAAACAGACTTTAAAATAAAGAATGTTACAAGAGACAAGGAAGGACACTACATAATGTAGTGTCAATCCAAGAAGATATAACAATTGTAAATATTTATGCACCCAACATCGGAGCACCTCAATACATAAGGCAACTGCTAACAGCTATAAAAGAGAAAATCGACAGTAACACAATAATAGTGGGGGACTTTAACACCTCACTTACTCCAACGGACAGATAACACCTCACTTACACCAACAGGCAGATCTTCCAAACAGAAAATTAATAAGGCAACACAAGCTTTAAATGACACAACAGACCAGATAGATTTAATTGATATTTATACGACATTCCATCCAAAAAGAGCAGATTACACTTTCTTCTTAAGTGCGCACAGAACACTCTCCAGGATAGATCACATCTTGGGTCACAAATCTAGACTCAGTAAATTTAAGAAAATTGAAATCATATCAAGCGTCTTTTCTGACCACAAAGCTATGAGATTAGAAATGAATTACAGGGAAAAAAAACACAATCACATGGAGGCTAAACAGTATGTTACTAAATAACCAAGAGATCACTGAAGAAATCAAAGAGGAAATCAAAATATACCTAGAGACAAACGACAATGAAAACACAATGATCTAAAACCTATGGGATGCAGCAAAAGCAGTTCTAAGAGGGAAGTTTATAGCTATACAAGCCTACCTCAGGAAACAAGAAAAATCTCCAATAAACAATCTAACCTTACACCTAAAGGAACCAGAGAAAAAAGAACAAACAAAACCCTAAGTTAACAGAAGGAAAAAAATCATAAAGATCAGAGCGGAAATCAGTGAAATTGAAACAAAGAAAACAATAGCAAAGATCAATAAAACTAAAAGCTGGTTCTTTGAGAAGATAAACAAAATTAATAAACCATTAGCCAGACTCATCAAGAAAAACAGGGAGAGGACTCATCAATAAAATTAGAAATGAAAAAGGAGAAGTTACAACAGACACTGCAGAAATACAAAGCATAAGACTACTACAAGCAACTCTATGCCAATAATATGGACAACCTGGAAGAAATGGACAAATTCTTAGAAAGGTATAACCTTCCAAGGGGGAATCAGGAAGAAATAGAAAGTATGAACAGACCAATCACAAGTAATAAAATTGAAGCTGTGATTAAAAATCTTCCAAGAAACAAAAATCCAGGAGCAGATGGCTTCACAGGTGAATTCTATCAAAAATTTAGAGAAGAGCTAACACCTATCCTTCTCAATCTCTTCCAAAAAATTGCAGAGGAAGGAACACTCCCAAACTCATTCTATGAGGCCACCATCACCCTGACACCAAAATCAAACAAAGATACTACAAAAAAAGAAAATTACAGACCAGTATCACTGATGAATATTGATGCAAAAATCCTCAACAAAAATAACAGAATCCAACAATACATTAAAAGGATGAAACACCATGATCAAGTGGGATTTTTCCCAGGGATGCAAGGATTCTTCAATATACACAAATCAATCAATGTGATACACCATATTAACACACTGAAGAGTAAAAACCATATGATCATCTCAACAGATGCAGAAAAAGTTTTTGACAAAATTCAACACCCTTTTATGATAAAAACTCTCCAGAAAATGAGCACAGAGGGAACCTATCTCAACATAATAAAGGCCATATATGACAAACCCACAGCAAACATCATTTGCAACAGTGAAAACCTGAAAGCATTTCCTCTAAGATCAGGAACAAGACAAGGCTGCCCACTCTCACCACTATTATTCAACATAGTTTTGGAAGTCCTAGCCACAGCATCAGAGAAGAAAAAGAAATAAAAGGAATACAAATTGGAAAACAAGAAGTAAAACTGTCACTGTTTGCAGATGACATGATACTACATACAGAGAATCCTAAAGATGCCACCAGAAAACGACTAGCGCTAATCAATGAATTTGGTAAAGTTGCAGGATAGAAAATTAATGCACAGAAATCTCTTGCATTCCTATATGCTAACGATGAAAAATCTGAAAGAGAAATTAAGGAAACACGCCCATTTACCACTGCAACAAAAAGAATAAAATACCTAGGAATAAATCTACCTAGGGAGACAAAAGACTTGTATGCAGAAAACTGTAAGACACTGATGAGAGAAATTAAAGATAATACCAACAGATGGAGAGATATACCATACTCTTGGACTGGAAGAATCAATATTGTGAAAATGACTATACCACTCAAAGCAATCTACAAATTCAATGCAATCCCTATCAAATTACCAATGGCATTTTTTATAGAACTAGAACAAAAAATCTTAAAATTTGTATGGAGACACAAAAGACCCCGAATAGCCAAACCAGTCTTGAGGGAAAAAAGTGGAGCTGGAGGAATCAGACTCCCTGACTTCAGACTATACTACAAAGCTACAGTAATCGAGACAATATGGTACTGGCACAAAAACAGAAATATAGATCAATGGAACAAGACAGAAAGCCCAGAGATAAACCCATGCACCTACGGTCAACTAATCTATGACAAAAGAAGCAAGGATATACAATGGAGAAAAGACAGCCTCTTCAATAAGTGGTACTGGGAAAACTGGACAGCTACATGTAAAAGAATGAAATTAGAACACTCCCTAACACCATACACAAAAATAAACTCAAAATGGATGAGAGACCTAAATGTAAGACCAGACACTATAAAACTCTTAAGGGGATAACACAGGAAGAACACTCTTTGACGTAAATCACAGCAAGATCTTTTTTGATTGCCTCCCAGAGTAATGGAAATAAAAACAAAAATAAACAAATGGGACCTAATGAAACTTAAAACCTTCTGCACAGCAAAGGAAACCATAAACAAGACGAAAAGACAACCCTCAGAATGGGAGAAAATATTTGCAAACGAATCAACGGACAAAGGATTAATCTCCAAAATATATAAACAGCTCATGCAGCTCAATATTAAAAAAACAACCCAATCCAAAAATGGGCAGAAGACCTAAATAGACATTTCTCCAAAGAAGATATACAGATGGCCAAGAAGCACATGAAAAGCTGCTCAACATCACTAATCATTAGAGAAATGCAAATCAAAACTACAATGAGGTATCACCTCACACCAGTTAGAATGGGCATCATCAGAAAATCTACAAACAACAAATGCTGGAGAGTGTGGAGAAAAGGGAACCCTCTTGCACTGTTGGTGGGAATGTAAATTGATACAGCCACTGTGGAGAACAGTATGGAGGTTCCTTAAAAAACTAAAAATAGAATTACCATATTACCCAGCAATCTCACTACTGGGCCTAAACCCAGAGAAAACCATAATTCAAAAAGAGACATGCACCCCAATGTTCATTGCAGCACTATTTACAATAGCCAGGTCATGGAAGCAACCTAAATGCCCGTCGACAGACGAATGGATAAAGAAGATGTGGTACATATATACAATGGAATATTACTCAGCCATAAAAAGGAACGAAATTGGGTCATTTGTAGAGACGTGGATAGATCTAGAGACTGTCATACAGAGTGAAGTAAGTCAGAAAGAAAAAAACAAGTATCGTATATTAACGCATATATGTGGAACCTAGAAAAATGGTAAAAATGAACCAGTGTGCAGGGCAGAAAGTGAGACACAGATGTAGAGAACAAACGTATGGACACCAAGGGGGGAAAGCAGCAGCGGGTGGTGGTGGTGGTGGTGGTGTGCTGAACTGGGAGATTGGGATTGACATGTATACACTGATGTGTATAAAATGGATGACTAATAAGAACCCGTTGTATAAAAAAATAAAATTCAAAAATTCAAAAAAAAAATTAAACAGCTGTTAATCGACAATTGGCAGTTTCAGTGGAGAAAGCATATAAACAGCATTAGTGAGAACTATTGCATTACTTCCTGTGGTACCCACTTTTCACCCAGGACCCACTCTCTCCCTTACCTAGTCTTTTGTCTCCCTCTTCTACACTTGTTTTTTCTCTGCTCCTCTTTCCTCCCTCTATCCTTTTCTCTATGCACTTTCCTTCCTCTCTTCAGCTTTCCTACAGCCTCGTGTCTCTAGTTTATCATAATATGGAAGTGAAGTATTTCTTAGAACTTGATGCTTTTATTAAATGAACAATTATATTTTCTGCTTTAAGAGTAAGTGATCCATATATATGGAATCTTAAAAAAAAAAAAAAAAACTGGTCCTGTTCTAGGGGCAGGACAGGAATAAAGATGCAGACGTAGAGAATGGACTTGAGGCCACAGGGAGGGAGAAGGGTTAAGCTGGGACGAAGTGAGAGAGTAGCCTGGACATATATACACTACCAAATGTAAAACAGATAGCTAGTGGGAAGCAGCCGCATAGCACAGGGAGATCAGCTCGGTGCTGTGTGACCACCTAGAGGGGTGGGATAGGGAGGGTGGGAGGGAGACGCAAGAGGGAGGAGATATGGGGATATATGTATACGTATAGCTGATTCACTTTGTTGTACAGCAGATACTAACACAACACTGTAAAGCAATTATACTCCAATAAAGATGTTAAAAAAAAGGGCTTCCCTGGTGATGCGGTGGTTAGGAATCCGCCTGCCAGTGCAGGGGACATGGGTTCAAGCCCTGGTTGGGAAGATCCCACATGCCACGGAGCAACAAAGCCCGTGCGCCACAACTGAGCCTGCGCTCTAGAACCCGCGAGCCACAACTACTGAAGCTGCACGCCTAGAGCCCGTGCTCCGCAACGAGAGGCCACCACAATGACAAGCCTGTGCATTGCAACGAACAGTAGCCCCCATTCGCCACAACTAGAGAAAGCCCGTGCACAGTAATGATGACCCAGCACAGCCAAAAAAAAAAGAGGGCTTCCCTGGTGGCGCAGTGGTTGAAGTCCGCCTGCCGATGCAGGGGACACAGGTTCGTGCCCCGGTCTGGGAAGATCCCACATGCCGCGGAGCGGCTGGGCCCATGAGCTATGGCCGCTGGGCCTGCGTGTCCGGAGCCTGTGCTCCGCAACGGGAGAGGCCACAACAGTGAGAGGCCCGCGTACCACAAAAAAAGAGTAAGTGATCATAGAAAAGGTCTGAAAGGATACCTTCCAAACTCTGAAAAGAAAAAGTGTGTGGAGGTAGGGGTGGAGGAAGCGTTCCCTTTTTACTTTATGTAACTTTTGCATTGTTTCAATTTTTATAAAATCTTGTATAATAAAAACATTTAAGTTGAAAATGGAAAAGTTATGAGGTAAAAGAGACAAAGGATAAGAAGCCATGCACACCTTCTTCACACTCCGATTATCTTGCCCAAGCAGTTTCAGGATGAATTTGGGAAAACTACTGGCCATACTGTGAGTGCACATCTGAGAGCAGTCCATTCATCAAACTTCCTAAGTCACTCTGGTTCTGAGAAATGCCTAAAGAGATGAATCTAGACCAGGAAATTCAAGTTCCTAAATCAATCCTGGTCTAAGGAAAGCATTAGAATGGCACGTCAATCACAGGGCTGCTCCCAGGGTTTGAGTCCTCGTTGAGAATAGATTGAGGATACGCCTAATAATTTTATATTGAATAAACTCCAACTATGTAAGACAATGCTGTCCCATAGAACTATAACAACAGCCATATATGTAATTTAAATTTTTTTCTAATAAAATTTGTAATGTTTTCTAATATCCACATTTTAAAAAGTAAAAAGTATACATGCACTGCAGTACATCAACAATTTGTTTTGTGATGCAAGAGTTAAAGTAGTTCTACCAAAACAATCAGGTTCTGTTCAATGGCAAAAATATTTTATACTGCGCTTCAGTTTTTAAATTGAAATGAACTAAAATGACGTAAAATGTAAAATGTAGTTTCACACTAGCCACATTTCATGTGCTCAACAGCCTGATGTGGCAAAGTGGCAACCTAACTTTCTGATACTTCTCTGCATCCTTCTGAATCAGAGTGTCGTGCATCGATCAGCACTTGGGCATCACCTGGGAGTCTCACCCACGACTTACAGAATCAGAACCTGTATTTAACAAGGCTCCTAGGTGATTTGTATGAGTACTGAAGTCAGAGAAGCATGCTATGAGTCACTAGTTCTGAAAGCGGCTGCAAACTGGAATCATCTGGAGAGCTTAAAAAAGACCAACGCCTGGGTCCGAATTCCAAAGACTGTGACAACTGGTATGGGACAGGGCCTGGGCATTTAGATTTTTACCAGTTCCCCAGGAACCTCTAATATATATGGATTACTCATATATTCTAATTTATTTTATATATAGCTCCTAGTTTAGGGCGTGGCACATATCAGGCAGTCAATAAATGACAGTAATTATATAAAACGTGGAAATCTTGAGACCTAACTATGAACAAATCTTATACTTTTGATCATTCAAATTAAGCAAAAATATAAAATAGTTGAAAAATTTCTCAACATATAATTACAAAGGTATCTTGTAAACAATTTCTAAAAGCATGAAAATGTATCAAAAACCCACCTCGGCTGGGTGCCAGAGGATTTAAAGGACGATAAACAGATCGAGGCCTGAAAACGAAAATACAAAACTCAAACGTAAAATGGTCTGACATTTTGATGTAATTTTTTCCAAGAGAAACAAGTATTCCCCTTCTTCCACCCTCCCTCTAGTCAATCCTCCTCTTTCCCCTACCCCCTCCAGTTACTTGAAACAGTTTTCTTCGTAGATGCTGTTCCACACTCTCCACGCAGAGGGCCCTTTATAGCCAGTGTAACGCTCAGGATTCAGCAAAAGGTCTACATACTGAGCAGCTGGAGATCTCTCATCTGAACAAGAAACAATTCATGAAACCATCCACATTTCACTATTTATCTAAAATTTACCATTACAAAGCAAACAGGACTATCCAAAGGTTAGAGAAATGCTACGCTTTCAAGTCATCTCCAACTTAAATGGTACAGTGGTTAGCACACTTGTGACTGTCCTTGACCCAGGACTTAAAATAACTTGAACTTGAGAGAGGAAATGTAACTAACTACTCCCTTTCTTTTGGACGCTCAATGCCCTCTTACGGAATGTAACAGGCTTTACCTTATTAGAGGCATTAATCATTTCTTAAGTTTTAACCACTAGGACTGAAAAGACCTAACAGAATCATAACCTGTTCTTAATATTTTATGTGATTGCCCCCCCATGTATATATCTGCCTAAACACATACTTGAAACATTTATTTTGTTTGCATATATTGTATCCAAAAAAAAAAGAAAAGATTTCCCTGATACTTTCTACTTGGACTTAGGAAGTAAATGGTGTAGTAACTTTGTGATTCAAATTCGATCATTCATAGAGTTACACAATGTTGTAGTAAAAAAAAAAAAAAAGTTACAAATTTATTTTTACCAATGTTAATATATTGGTTAACATATTAATTGGTTAACATATTGGTGAGTAGGCACAACTTCAAGAATTTATTAACACATTTAAAATTAAATAACCATTTTCTGTGTTGAAACTCAAATTAGTATTTACTAGATCTCCACTATTTGGACAACATTTGGTAGAGATCTCTGGGGGATACAAAAGATAAAGAAAAATGGTCTTAATGGTCACATTCTGGGTAGAAAAGGGAAGCACACGCTTTGCGATCTACAGAAAAATTATAATGACTATGCTTCACACATCTATGCTAATACCACCTATAAGCTGAAATGCTATGTATGTTGGCATGGATGTATTCTTTTATGTATATGCGTCCTAACTTTTGTTGTCACGGTATTAAATCAATGGTATATAGACACCTGACTTGAAACAGGGACAAACATGGGCATTAAAATATGGGCCCTCTTGCTTTCATTACCTATCAGTCAAAAATATTCATTGGCCATTCAATGACCGTAGAGTGAGATGATCCATAATCTTAAGGGAAAAAAAAGCAGCATCCTGATCCATACCCTTCAAAAACTACCTGATACTTTTGTGATGTATAAAGAGTACAAAGATAATCATAACTTATCATTACTAAATGAGTGGTGTCTAACTTACAGACAATGAAAACATGATTTTGAAGAATACTGGCTCTACCAGCACTAACATTATATAGATATTCCACTAAATAAGTTAAAGCACAGAAAACGCTAACTTACAGATGGATGAACAGAAACTGCTGAAGGACATTTATTGATCAGGACTTAAAACAATAATTTAAAAAATCTTAATTGAAAAATAAAAATTCATATCATTTAGTTAATAAAATATGGATTTTACAGTAAAATTTTAAGTTTTACAATTCACTAATTTCTGTAATATATTTCAAATTTCTTTGAGCTGTTCTCAAGTTCACTTGCAAAATTGACTCAGTTATGTATATAAGCTTTAGAAATATTAATATCATAAATATATACCCATTGACATATACATGTATACACACATGTATAAAGAACGTATGTGCACACACATAAGCCTACACTTACGTACAGTCATCTATGAATGTGAAGATTGAATTAGTATCAACCTCTTCGCCCAATTAAACAACCAACAAAGAAAAAAATAAAACCCTGGATTCAAATATTCAAGTATATGGATTTAAAAGATACTCTAAGGGAGTAGAAAGTCACATGAGTAAAATCAATTATATCAGTTTTTAAAGTACTTAAGTAAACTTACGTTCTTAATGTTCTTAGTGTGTATTCCCTTAATTCCCAAATCAAAAGTTGTTTTAAAAAATTTAATACTTTTTCAAATCATGAAAAAGGTGTTTTGTTAACCTACAGAAGGTATCAGCAAACTATGGCCCACAAGCCAAGTCTGGTCTGCTGTGTATTTTTGTAAAGAAAGTTTTATGGGAACACAAGTCATGTTCATTTGCTTATGTGCCACTTTCACATTATTATGGCAGAGTTGAGCAATTGTAAGAGAGACCATATGGTTCACAAAGCCTAAAATATTTACTGTCTGCCCATTTACAGAAGAAAAAGTTTGTCAGCCCCTGACCTATACTGACAAGAATTTCATGACATCCACAGTGAGGAACGTATGTGGGAGAAAGCATACACAGGCTGAGGTTCCCTATAAACACACCCATCCTTAGTCCCAGGGCCACCTGTGACATGATCATAATTAAATTGTTCCCAAACTATAACTTCTTTCCATTTGTACAGCTGTATCATACGTTCAGGTAATGCTCTTGGATCCCTATTAAGTCCTCCCCTCAAAAAGTTTTCTCTTTTTCCTCCCTCTACAAACCTGCTCCAAAGCTATTCTTTCTTTTTGACCATGCTAACCAATACCTAAGGATTCAAAGAATTACTACTGAATCAAAATACCTAATTCTGGGAATTCATCAACTTGAACCAATATTTTTTCCTCCTCCTCAAGTACACCTTTTTTCCCCAGTTGAATTTTCTTTTCACTGTCCTAATTTAGTGTTAGAGTTACGAGGCCACACTGCATGCTCTATGGTGCCAGGCATCCTTCCCACCTTCTAACCCATATATCTCTTAATACGTAATGGTTGCATAGGACAACTTGGCGTGTAAGCTTTTTGCTTACGGACACAGACAAAAAATATAAGGTTACAGACTCAGGATTGAGTCTACAAGCCTCCATCTCCAACGCTACCCCAAACTGCCACTAACGCACTATTAAAAACATAATTTCCTCAGTCAAGGAGAATCTATAGTTTATAAAGCATCCAAGTAATTCTGATACACAGGCAGATTTAGAAACCAGTGTTTTAAGCAATATTTTTAATGTATCAATGAACCTGTTTTAAGGGGAAAAATAAAAAGTAAAAATCTATCACACTGTTCAGGTTATTTATGAACTAACTACTTCACTGAGCAAATATTTACTGGGCATGAACCATGGCCAGGCAGTGTTCTAGGCACTAGGGATACAGTCGTGAAGAAAAAGACACGGTCCTTGCTCTCAAGTCACTCACAATCTAGATGAAGACAGACAACATACAGATAAACTAAATAGTGTTTCTCACATAGTTCTTAGTACTCTGGGAGCAGGCAGCAGTGCAAAGAGATAGAAAGTGAAAGTGGTTACTCTTTTATGACAGCAGGCTTCTCTGAGGAGGTGACATTTGAGCAGAAACCTGAAGCAAAGGAAGCGGCAAGCCATGCATAAAAATATCAAAAAAAAAAGAATAGAGGTAGGGAGAGCGGCTTACCTTAAACCACTGAATTATTTAAAAACCTATTATTTGATCTATGAGGATCATCTTTCCTTTCAAATAATGATAAAAACAAAAACAAAACAGCAGAGAGCAAGGGTGTTTGACTATATTCCAATAACTGGGGTGAATATTCTTTAGACTTTTTGTTTTAATCCAATGATTTTTTATTTTATTTTTAAATATTTATTTATTTATTTAGCTGCGTCGGGTCTTAGTTGCGGCATGCGGGATCTAGTTCCCTGACCAGTGATCGAACCCAGGCCCCCTGCACTGGGAGCACAGAGTCCTAGCCACTGGACCACCAGGGAAGTCCCTAATCTAACGATTTTAGATTACTGAAATAACTAAACAATGACTCCAAAGCTACTCTGATAGTACTTTTTTTCAACTGTAGGTAAAAATCTTTGGGACACACATGAACATTACTACCCAGGAGAATCGTGGTAATCCAACTAGTAGCATGGTTTCACGTGTTTAAGAATTACATAAAATATAAAAACAGGTGGCACAGCGGTTAGGAATCCGCCTGCCAGTGCAGGGGACACAGGCTTGAGCCCTGGTCCGGGTAGATCCTACATGCCGCGGAGAAACTAAGCCCGTGCGCCACAACTACTGAGCCTGCGCTCTAGAGCCCACGAGCCACAACTACTGAGCCCACGTGCCACAACTACTGAAGCCCATGCGCCTAGAGCCCATGCTCCGCAACAAGAGAAGCCACCACAGTGAGAAGCCTGTATACCACAACGAAGAGTAGCCCCAGCTCGCCACAACTAGAGAAAGCCCACGCACAGCAATGAAGACCCAACACAGCCAAAAATTAATTAATTTAAAAAATATAAAAACAACTAGTTATTTTAATATGTAATCCTAAAATTTTTAAAGGATGATTTTATGGAAATTTTTATAGGACACCTCTTCCACTTTTACGATTTAAGAAGCTACTACTGAAAAATTAATTAACACTATTTATACTGATGACAGATAATAGAACACATCAATTTAATCATAGCAAGCAATCTCTACAATTGAGTAGTATTTTTTACTAAATACCTAAAGAGAAATATATACTCACAGAAATGATTTTTTAATCTGAAAACCTGTTAAATAAGCACTATCCAGAATATTTTAATAAAAGAATACGTGAGAAGTTGGAAAGAAGTGACTATGAGTGTTAAACACTCAAATATAATTAGATTGACAACCAAAAAGCAAATGAGAGCAGTCAGTCACGTGAGTGCTTACCCAGGAACAACGGTTTGCTCTGATAAAACCGTTGCCAATTCCAAATATCATAATAGGGGTATTTATGAATTGCCCATTATCATATCGAAAAAAACTTTGTTCAGATTTAACAATTTCCTTGCTGAAACCATACAAAACATGGTAATAACACTCCCTCTCCCAGCATCTTCTCAATTTACCATACTATTGTAGAAGCGCCCTGTAATTTATTCCATTACAGACAGCATTAAAAACACAATTCTACATAAGAATCTTTAAAACAAGTCTTTAGAAAGCAAACCATGCCAGATGCTTTAAAAATTCAGAAGAACTTCTGCTGCCTGTTTTCAGTTATGCATGGTTGAACCCCAAATTCTTTTCTACCACCAGAAAATAACAATACCAAGGTAAAAGGTAAAGAGAGGCCAAATGAATGATTTAAGCCTACTCAACACAATTATTGGGAGTATTCTCCTATAGATAAAAAATTTTGAGTCACGTCAATTATTTTCTGTTAAAAGAAGTGGTAGTTACTACTGAACTACCATTTATTCCATTCCAGGGGACTCTTGGAAAGAGGGCTGTGGGGAAGTCAAATTAGAGTCCTCCACGATGTTGGAAGGTGTCTTTATGTTAGTTTGTTGAGACCTCCAACTAATTCGAGTGTGAACATTTCTATAACATGGTCACAGACCTATAACTAAGTGGCTTGAATTAGAGGTCCATAGGAGGTGGGGTGTCACAATGGAAAGAAGACAGGTTTGGGATTCAGTCAGATCTCGGATTAAATCCTGTCTCAGCCTCTTGCTACTGTGTGATCTTGGGCAAGTTACTTTGTCTTTTTGAGACAGTTTCCCCAGATATAAAATAATACACACCTATTAGGGTAGTTGTAAAGCTAAGAAATAATGTACTTAAGGCACTTAGCACAGGGCCTGGAACATCGGTTCTCAATAAACACCATTATGAATAATAAGATCCACATACAACATCCTGTGTCTTTAAGCTATAACTCTGACTGTAACTTCACTGATTTAAGGGTCTTAAAAGGGTTAAAGTTAAAATAATGTAATTACAATAGTTTCTTTTATTACCATCAAGTTCACAAAAGTGATCCTGTGAATCATCATATCTTGCCCAGTCAATGAAAGCTTCTCTGCTTTGATTACTACGGGAAGGAGGAATAAAAAAGAAAAAGGATTAAATCTGGAGTTGAAAACTTTAACACTGTATTCTAGTGTACTAAAAATAGATAATCTGAGATCACGTCTTTATTAATTAGATGGTGTTACAAATTCAGTTAGCAGTCACATGAAGGAATGATTAAAACAAGTTATATGAAAGACATATTTATTTCTGTGAGTGATTTATATTTAACTATATTAAAACTATTTTAGCCCTAGTTCAATGATAACTACTTTGACCAGAAAACTAACTTACAAATATATATAAGACGTAGTTAAACACGAAATTCAGGCTGGTCTTTTTAACTGACTTAGAAATTGTAGTTAACTATGTATTATTTTTCCTAAAGTAGGAATTAAATTTACTTTCATAATTCTTTTAATTTAAATTGCTTCTCTACTTATACAACCCAAAATACTAAAAAATGCATTTCTAGGATCTTCCGTCCAATGTGCTATTCCCTAGAAACACCAATGTCACTTTCATCACAGTATATCATTCATTTTACACATTATGTCACATTTAACAAAATCTATGTTCAAGATTTCTTTTTTTTAATAAATAGATTTATTTATTTATTTTTGGCTGCATTGGGCCTTCATTGCTGAGCGCGGGTTTTCTCTAGTTGCGGCAAGCGGGGGCTACTCTTTGTTGTGGTGCATGGGCTTCTCAATGCGGTGGCTTCTCTTGTTGCAGAGCACAGGCTCTAGGTGCGTGGGCTTCAGTAGTTGTGCCTTGCGGGCTCAGTAGTTGTGGCTCGTGGGTTCTAGAGTGCAGGCTCAGTAGTTGTGCGCACGGGCTTAGCTGCTCCGCGGCATGTGGGATCTTCCTAGACCAGAGCTCGAACCCGTGTCCCCTGCATTGGCAGGCAGATGCTTAACCACTGCACTACCAGGGAAGTCCTATGATCAAGATTTCTGACCTGGAGGACTGATAAAGGAACAACTACACTCATTCAAATAAACTTTGACCTATATTCACTTTAACCTATATTCAGACCTTCTCTGTCTTAAATACATGATGGTAGCATATATACCATCTTTATTCCCTAAAGGAAAAAAAATGAGGCAAAAAAAAATAAAATGACGTACCAAGTATAAATCAGGTATTCATAAATGTGGTACTGTCATAGCCAATAATTTATTTTGTATTTGAGAAGCTGCTGCATAGCATAACGACTACAGGAAGTATATAAGGCTGGCCGCACTACAACAACTTTACCAATAAAAATTTCCAATTCAATTTACCATGGGACTTTTTTTCTCCTATGGGAATATATAACTTCATAAAAGTTAATGGAAAATTTTATATCATAGGTGACTCAGTTGAAATATATGATGCCATAAAACAAGAATGCCTAAGCTCTAGTTAGAGCTAAAATGATAACTACAGTTATGTTTAATCAGATAAGTCTTCTGCTGAAAATAGTAAAGAACAAAGCAATTTTGATATAAATGCCTATTTTCTTATGAGCAATATGACTAACTTAGAGGAACTTTCAGCACACTTATTTGATGAAGTTTTCTGGATTGTTTCATCTAACCCTTGCCTAAAGCCATGGTAGCAGAAAAGATATGGAATGTTAACCTAATGCTAATAGAGCTGGCCCAGTTTGGTTTATAAACAAGTTATAAGGAACCTTAGAGGTCATCTAGTCCAGCTTTTCTAAAAGTCAGTATGGAAAAAAAAAAAAAAAAAAGTCAGTATGCAGATGGATGCCACGGTACTTAAAGAAGAATCTCTTGGGCTTAACCTAGGGTTTTCTATCAAGACAGTGCCGTGAGTTAAAGTAGTCATCTTTGAAGTGGGAAACAGGGACAGGAAGGGATGGGATGGAGGGATCACACTAGGGCATGAGAAAACTTTGGGGAGTGCAGACATAACCATCTTGATTGTGCTGATTTTTGTGAATGTACACATGTCAAAACATCACATTGTACATTTTGAATAGGTGCAGTTTACTGTGTGTCAATTACACTTCCATAAAGCTGTTTAAAAATTACACTACCGACTGTCGGAGAAGCTGTGGAATGAGGAACTCCTGTACACTACTACTAGCGGCAATGTATTTTGGTACAGTCATTTTGGAAAACCATTTGGCAGTTCTTAATTCCACTCCTAGGTATATTCGCCACAGAAATGCATGCCAAATGTACCAGCAAATATCCACCTAAATATTTTGTGAAATGGCCAAGACATCCAGCATAATATTATTCAACATAATGTTAAATAAAATAAGCCAGATACAAAAGAATACACACTATATTATTCCATGTATATAAATGGGCAAAACTAATCTTTACTAACATAACTCAAAATCATGATTAACTCTGGAAGGTGGTAATGGCTAGGAAAGTACATAATGTGATCTTCTGGGTAGCAAGTATATTGTTCTGGATGGTGACTAATAGAGCTGGTTTACTTTGTAAAATTAAATTGGCCTTTATACTTAAGATTTGTATACTTTATTATGTGTGTGTTAAACTTAAAAGTTTAAAAAATTAATAACTTCAGTTTAACAACAAAAATCCATAAGCAAAATTAAAAGACAAGCCCTAACAACCCATACAGGCAACAAAGAATTATTATCAGATTATATGAAGAATGCCTACAGAATAATTTTAAAATGCACCCCTTCTCCAATGGAGGAAAAGATAGCAAAGACTATTAACAGGCAAGCTACCTCAAAATCTTATGATAACTTAAGGCCCAGTCCCTGGATCACTTCTCTATTTATATTCTCTCCTTGGTAATCTCACTCAGGTTTATGGTTTTTAAATATCACACATTCACTGAATGACTCCCACATTTTATCTATAGCCCAGACCCCTCCCCTGAAATTGAGACTTGTATATCCAACTGCCTGCTGGACATTTCACAGGCAGCTCAAACTTAACAAGTCCAAGGCTGAACTAAAATTTCCCATCAAACTTGCTCCTCTGGTAGGTGCCCCCAGTTCAATAAATGGCAGCTCCTTTTTTTTTACAACCAAATCTTGTAATCATTCTTAGCTCCTCTCTGTTTTCATACCCTACATCCAATCCTTCAGCAAATACTCTCAGCTCTACCTCCAAAATCTATCCAGAATCTGACCACCTCTCATCATTTCCACTGCCATCACCCCAGCCTAAACTAAGCCACTGTCATGTCTTACAAGGATTACTACAATAACCACATAAAGCAGGCTTCCACGACATAACACCTGGCTCCCCACACACTCTCAAAATCCTCCAGTGACTTTTCATTCCACTCAGTTTTAAAAGCAATATTCATAATAAGTGTCTTCAAGATGCTACAAGATCTCCACCTCACCTTACTCCTGCCCCCTCCCATCCCTAGCATCTTCTGATTTTGTCTTCCATTCCTTTGTCCTTGTTCACTATACTCCAGCCACACTGGCCTTGTGCTTCCTCAAGCAGTCTAGGCAAGCTCTGGCCTCAGGGCCTTTTACTAACCATTATTCATGCCTGGAATACTGTTCCCCACCCGCTACATGCCCAGGCAGCCATATTATGACTCAGGCCTTCATGAGCGCTTTGCCTGTTATCACTCTGGCCTTCTTGGACCAACAATTTAAAACAGTGCAACCACCTTCACCCCTAGCCCTCTCTCTCACTCTTCCCTGCATCATTTTTCTGCCTGGCACTCATCATCATTTTATTACTTAGCACTAACTTTACTTGTTTCTTGCACATCTCTGCCTAGGATTAAGCTGCAGGAGTGCTGGAATTTATTTCCCACTTACACCGCTATAATCCTAGAATAGCACCTGGCATATTGTAGGCATTCGTTTGTTGAATGAATAAGAAACCGGAATGCCCAATAAACAAGAGGAAACAATGCCCAAACTCACTAATAATCAACAAAATATAATTAAGGAAAAATGAGATGCTATTCCACACTTATCAAACATTACCAATTTTTGGCAAGGATGTGGAGAACAAAGCAAGTTCTCAGTGCTGGAGGCCATACATAGCCACACAAGTGTTTTAGAAAAGCCACCAGGCTATATGAAGAACAGCTGCAAGAGGGCAAGCTTAGGGTTCAGCAATTTTATTTCCAGTGTATACAAAAAACATTAGCAAGGATGCTCAAGGTGGCATAATTTGTAGAAGTAAAAAATTTGAAACAACCTAAATGGCCATCAGTAGGGGAATAGATAAGCAAAATATGGCATATTTATATGATGAAAACCATTTATCAGCTAAAAAAACATAGAGATTTGTCTCATTCTAACATGGATGTATCTAGAAAGCAAAATGTGCAGTGTAAAAAGAGTTGCAGAATGTTAATTATCACATTTACATAAAGGAAAAATAAAATCATATACACAAACCATATATATATAAATTAAAAACAAAAACATGGACTCGGATACATACCAAATTCAGTTATCTCTAAGGAAAAAGGGAAGAAAACAGGATTGGGGAATAAACATAGGGGATTTCAAATTCATCTTTGGCATTTCTCTTTTCTCATAAACATGGTAGAAAATGTTAACATTTATTCATTTGGAGTAGAGGATATATGGGTGTTTATTATATTATCCTTTCTACTTTTATATATTAGAATTTTTCATCAATAAATAAGATACATAAAACTACTAACTTTATTGTCTTTAACAATTATAGTACATAATTACAAATCTTAACAGGGAAATTAAAAAGAATTTCTGTAATATTCCCTTCCCCACTCACAACTACAGATCTGCTCAGTCATTTTACACTGCATAATCTGAGACCACTTACAAATTACTCGTGTTGGCCTTCAAAAGCAGGTTTGTACTTAGAGCAAATAAAGTCAACAGAAAAAAAAAATCTATGAAACGTTAACAGTTATGTTAATAGAAACCTTTACCGTTCAAAATGTAACATATAGATTGAATTACTATTTTAAAAAGACTAAGAGATTCAAGTTCCTTTTCCCATAATAATCAGGAAGAATGGACCCATAAACCCTGCTAAATGAGAAATCACCTAAATTTTTCCTTTTTAATAGTCATTATTGATGACTTAGAAATTTCAGAACGAATAAGCTAAGAGGAAGCAAAGCTATCATGAAATTTAGGATAAAGAGTAACTTTTTCCTTTCAAAGATTAGTTGAAACTTTAATGTTTAATCAAAATCACAAGAAAAACCAAAGATTTCTATCATAAATAAATTAAACAAGGGAATATTTTCTTAATACTACTAAAATGAAATTTACCTTAATGTGCTGTTAATTGCTCCCAGTTTACTAGCTTGTTCACAATCTTCTAATTCTTTGGTATTGTTTGCCACTTTCAAGTACTGAAAAGAAATTCATAATATGTAAGTTTAGTATCAATTATTACCTTTGTCTTTATTTCAGGTTCCATTGGCAGAAGAGTCAGTTTGTCAATGATGATGTATACTAAATATAGATACATCCTATTATCAGAATCCCTAACACATGGAAGAAATGCAAATGAAAATGTGTCACAAATTTCCACCTAATAAATAAGCAAAGACATTAAAAATGTAGCAATTTGCATTGGTATGTTGGTGATGATGTGAACTGAGAAGACCCTCTTGGGAAAGTAATTTAACAATATTTATGGAGAGCTGTAAATATGAATAAACCCTTGAGCCAGCAGTCCCACTGCTGAATCCATATCCAGAGCAACATTTAAAAACAAAAACCAAAACCACTTTAGAAAGTTATTTGGTACTCTCCTGTAATGTTGAGATAGGCATCCCCTTTGGCCCAGCAATCTTACTTCTAAATATAGACCTAGAGAAACTCTTACATATGTGCACAATTCGACGAAAGACAAAGATGCCAGTGCGTCATTGTTTGTGATAGCAAAAACCTGAAAACAACTGAAATGTCCATCAACAGAGGAATGGCTATTCACACAATTATACAAATATCTATACAACTGAATATTTTGCAGCTATTAAAATTAACAAAATCTACATATATTAGCAGAGACAAAATTTCAAAAGCACAATACCACGTAAAAATGTAAAGTAAAAAAAAATGTTTTTAACTTAAAGAAATACAAAATATAATATTAAAAATTGTTTTAAACTTTGTATAACAGATCTATATATTACTTGTGGATACATGTATAATACAATATAAAAAGTATCACAGAAGGATAGACATCAACTTCAGCAAGGTGGCTAGCTCTAGGGAGGAAGGAAATATAATGGGATTGGGAAGGAGTTCAGAAGGGATTTCAATTGCCTTTATACTATTTATTGTAGATCTGAAACAAAAATAAATAAAAGAGGGAGTGTAAACCAAAGACTGCAAAGGTAGAGAGCACAAGAAAATGGAGAGAGGATGCATAGGGAAGCAGAGAGAGAGGGTAGGATGATCTTTATTACATATGTATGATAGTGAAAAGCTAGAAACACACTGTTATTTGAAAACATATGAATGGCCAAGTAGATTATGACATACCCCATAAGAGGAAAAGGATAACCTTTTAATGCCATTGAAAAGTACTATGCTCAAAATATCTTGATAATTGTTTACTCTTATACAATATAATCCTGAATATGACCGAAATAGTTGAAAACAGCTGAAACAGAAGAATAAAAATACATGCCTGACAAAATGCCTGTTGATTAGGTAAACTGACACTGACTACAGTACTTTATAGTTATTCTAGAAGTTCTAAAAACAACTAAAGTATTTCAAAAGAAGCTATATAGTTTAATTGTAAAGAATACACTACACCTCACTGCTTGCTACAAAATTAAGGATTTGGGATTCTCAGACTAAAATGTGTCCATTCCTAACTAACCACATCATGGTTCTCTTCAGCAACTACAACAAGCAGTAAGGGACAAGTTTCACTCTGTAAAGCAGAAATATTTAATGAAGAAAAGTGACTCACCTTATTAGAACTCCCAGCTTTAATTCCAACTGGAATTTTACTCTTAAAAGAAGAACGAAAACAATTTAGAAAATGATATTTTCAATTTTTGAGATTTCTTCATGAATTATTAATGCCACTGTTCTAATTCAAAGGCTATTTTATTTTAGTCCATGAGGAGAAAATATACATTCATTCAAATTCTGTTTTCATACTACCTCCTGAGGTGAAAGGTAAACAACTATCCCAATTTACAGACTTGTAAATCACAGTATAGAAAACTGAAACAAAGAGTGTCAAAATCAGCTCTAATAACTCTCAATGCAGTAATTAATAGGTTACATAATTTTTAGGTTTAAAAAAAAACCTAGCGAAATCACTTTTTCCATAAATTTTCTTTCCACAGAAACTTTTTAAGAATTAAAAATTATTTGAAATATATTATGCTTAATTTAAATTTCTGCTCTAAGTTGACATCTGAAATTTACATACTTTTGAGTTAATACTAGAAAGCAAGATTAAGTTCTTTGCCAGACCTGTGGTTGCCAAGGAGAAGGGGGGGTGGGGGAGGGATGGACTGGGAGTTTGGGATTAGCAGATGCAAATGATTATATATAGGATGGATAAACAACAAGGTCCTACTGTACAGCACAGGGAAGTATATTCAATATCCTGTGAAAAAACGAAATGGGGGCTTCCCTGGTGGCGCAGTGGTTGAGAGTCCGCCTGCCAATGCAGGGGACACGGGTTTGTGCCCCGGTCTGGGAAGATCCCACAAACCGCGGAGCGGCTGGGCCCATGAGCCATGGCCACTGAGCCTGCGCGTCCGGAGCCTGTGCTCCACAACGGGAGAGGCCACAGCAGGGAGAGGCCCGCGTACCACAAAAACAAATAGAAAATAAAATAAACAAAATGGAAAAGAATATGAAAAAGTATATATACGTATAACTGAGTCACTTTGCTGTGCAGCAGAAATTAACAACATTGTAGATCAGCCACACGTCAATAAGATTTAAAAAAAAAGTTTCCTTGGCTCATATGATTAACCTAGGGCTTACCAATCTAGGTAATCTAGGGTTTACCAATGTAAGAACTTCACGTAGGTCTTTCTTTTCTGTAAAACCAATAATTAGTTTCAGGCTTAAATAAATCTATGAATTATTACAGCTGGTTTATCAAACACAATCGAGCAAAAATCATATCTGAAAGAGGCAATCCCAGGTTGATCCTCTGATCAACCCAGGGAAATGATTTCCAACATTTGAATCTATGGGCTATCAAATTAATTGCAAATTACCCATTAAAACTTTTTCATGTTTCATAAAGTTTAGTCAAATATTCAGAATAAATATTTTTCTGTCAGGCTGAAGAATGTAAATAATTGATAAGAAATTTCCCCCCAATATCATATAGCTAAAACGTTACTTGCTGCCAATATTTTATCATCTCAGTGTTTTCTAGCACCACTAACAGAAGGTAGAAGAGAGAAAAGTATAAAACTCAAGTCAAATGTAGCAGTTATAGTTATCAGACCCTGAACTTAAAATATGGAATACTTATTAAAATGCCCTCTCATTACTGTTGTCCTCTAACAAGTATACTATGCTAAAACTAAAGTACTAGCAGCTTTTTAAAAGGTTTGATGCTGAATGCAGTAATCTGACTTAAGCAAATCTTAATACAGGCTATTGAGAAATATGGGGATAGGCACCACAGATGATCATCACGAATAACATAAAAATCACAAAAAAGAATTATTAAAAGTAATGATAGGGGACTTTCCTGGCGGTCCAATAGTTAAGAATCTGCCTTGCAATGCAGGGGATGCCGGTTCGATCCCTGGTTGGGGAACTAAGATCCCACATGCTACAGGGCAACTAAGCCTGCGCGCCACAGCTACGCAGCCTGCGCTCTAGAGCCTGCAAGCCACAGTTACTGAGCCTGCATGCCCCAACTAAGACCCGACGCAGCCAAGTAAATAAATATTTTTTAAAAAGTAATGATAAATGTAAAGTTAATAACTAAAATCAAACATGAAATAAACCTAGTTGTTGCCACTAACAATATGAAGCAATCTGCAAATTACAAAATTAAGTGAGCCTCACGATTAAATTAGACTTCAAGTTATAGAATGCAAATTGTAACTCTGTATCATGACAAGTTTGGGTTCAATATGAAACGCCTACTGAATTTTCCCCAGAGAGAGAAATACAAATATCCTCACATTAGTTGAAAGAACCAACATAAAGGGATAGTTTTCATCTCTGGAAGGAAAGGAAAGAGAACGACACTGGGAAGGGAATAGACAGAAATTTTTAAATACTTATGTTAGATTTCTTATGTTGGGGATTTACATGCAAATAAACACCTTCATTTATTCTTATTAGAAATTTAAGACTACAGAGGATAATCCACTGTAGACAATAAATGATTATTTTAACATAAAAACAACTTAGAGGGGCTTCCCTGGTGGTGCAGTAGTTGAGAGTCCGCCTGCCGATGCAGGGGACACGGGTTCGTGCCCCGGTCCGGGAAGATCCCACATGCCGCGGAGCGGATGGGCCCGTGAGCCATGGCCGCTGAGCCTGCGCGTCCAGAGCCTGTGCTCCGCAACGGAAGAGGCCACAACAGTGAGAGGCCCGCGTACCGCAAAAAAAAAAAAAAAACTTAGAAACACATATTGTGCAAAACCAAGTAACTCTCACAACTGAGCGATAAAAAGGCAACTCAATTCAAAAATGGGCAAAGGATTTGAATAGACATTTTTCTGACAAATATATACAAATGGCCAATAAGCACCTGAAAAGATGCTTGATATCAGGGAAATGCAAATCAAAACCAAAATGAGATGCCATTTGTAAGCATGGCTAAAATAAAAGACAAGACAGTGTTAAGTGTTGACAAGTATGTAGAGAAACTGGAACCATGATACATACATTGCTAGAGGCAATGTAAAATTGTACAGCACAATGGTAAGAGTTTGGCAGTTCCTCAAGAGTTAAAGTTACTATATGATCTAGCAATTTCACTCCAAAGTATACTTGAGAATTGAAAACATATGTCCACACAAATATTTGTGCCTGGATATTTATTCATTATTCATAGTAGCCAAAAAGTAGAAACAACCCAAATGTCCATCAACTGATGAATAAACAAGATGAGGTATATACATAAATGGAATATTATTTAGCAATAGAATGAAGTACTGATACATGCTACAACATGGATGGACCTTCAAAACATTATGCGAAGCAAAAGAAGTCAGTCACAAATGACCATATATTGTATGATTTTATTTACATGAAGTGTCCATAATAGGCAAATTCGTAGAGACAGAGAGTGGATTAGTGGTTTCCAGCAGGAGGAGGGAGTAGGAAACAGGGTGACTGCTAATGGGCAGGGGTTTCTTTTTTGGGGTGATGAAAATGCATTACAACTAGATAGTGGTGATGGTTGCACAATTCTGTAATATACTAAAACACTGAATTGTGCACTTTAGAATGAGTGAATTTTATGGTATGTGAAGTATGTCTCAATAAAGCTGTTATAAAAAACATGATGGTAACGATATATATTGACATAAACATAAAATAAATAAAGAAAAAGCTCTCACTTGCAGTAGAATGCCAACTAATAAATGTAGAAGAAATGGAATCAGAAAATCACTATTTGACAACTATCATATAATTAATTCAGGCAAGAATCATCAATGGATGCTAAAACTTATGATGGCAAAAATATGATAAAAAATGAGATATTTTCATAGTTCATAGTCTCAAAAAATTTTCCCACTTTACCATGAAGAAATATGGCAAACACCACCATAACCACATGATCAAGACGACATCACGTGCCTCCTGATATGGCATTGAGAAGGACACATCACTTCTATGGTGTACCTGCCCAAAGTGCATGACCTTAATCTAATAATTAGGAAAGACCAGGAAAACCCCAAATAAGGGGGATTCTACAAAATAACTGGTGTATTTTAAGGAAGGGAGGGAGGAAAAAAGGAAGGAAGGGCGGGAGGGAGTTCATTAAAGTCAAGACAACGAAAGACAAAGAAATACTGAGGGACTCTTCCAGATTAAAAGAAGACTAAAGAGATGTGACATCCAAATGCAAGGCACGATTCTGGATCAGAAGGTTTGTTGCTGCTACTGCTGCTCTGAAAACACCTTATTAAGTCAACTGGCAATGGGTGCTTAAGGTCTACAGAGTAGACTTTGGTATTGCAGAAATGTTAATTTCCTGATTTTGCTAATTATGCTGTGGTTAATAATCTTGTTTCTAAAGAAATACACACTGGAGTATTTAGGGGTAAAAGATCATCATGTTGGTTACATACCTAAATGGTTCAAAAAATAATAATATTAATATATACATATAGAGGGAATAATAAAACAAACTTGATAAACATTAACATTTGGGGAATCTGGATTAAAAAGTATATGGGAATCGTTTGTACTACTCTTTCAACTTTTCTGTATGTCTCAAATTATTTCAAACTAAAAAGTTAAAACATTTTATTCTTAAAGGAAAACGTAAATAATTTTTTTAAAAATTTTCCGTTTAGAAACAATATTGGTTCAGATGTTTTTTTTCCTGTTTTTAAAGGCAAAAAAACTAGACTTACTGGTTAGGTGAGAAAAGCAAAAAGTAAAATGGAAATAACTAATTACAGTTGAAGAGGGATATAATTAATTATGCTAGATGTCAAAAAACAAAGTCTAAAATGTAGCTTTCCCTTACTAACAAGTACAGCCCTTTCCCCCCCCACCCAATGTAACAAGACCAATGGAAGATCTAACTCCAAGCCTTGAATTTCCCAAGTTTTTGCACTCTATTTCCCACTCTAAATTTGTAACTTAAGGTGCAGTAGCATTTTCTTTGCCCATGAAACAAGATGCAGATTCAGTGAAGCATGAAATAAGAGCCAACTGCAGATCCAGTCCTAGAACAGGCCTCCATTTTAGAATCAGACTATGTTTCCACATCCAGTCACCAACACCACTGGATACAAGACTGTCTACAAACCCATTTTGGTGGCAAGTACAGAATAAATCTTCTGTAATCTGGTTAAAAAGAAGAGAGCTGAGACCATATGAACTTGATGACAAGTCCAAATGCTTTGACATTAGCCTAAAATGCATAGTTCGTGCTTATCTAAAAGTCTAAGAGAAAGCATTTCTTCTCTCAATTTTTAAAAATTTGATTTTACCTCTGGACAAGGCTCTACATGACAGTCTTTTATTGAACAATGGCCATCTTCTGCCCAGAAAGGACACGGTCGCTTCAGGTTGACCTTGAGAGAAAGAATGAATGAGCATTAGTCAGTGTGTGTCACAGTCCTGCACTGCTAAGTATCACTGTGCTGGGCTCCAGGGACCCAGTGGTGAAGGAAAAGCATCCTATCCTGAGGCATCTATATAGCTCAGAAGTTAAAATGACTGAAGTTTTTCAGACATCCCAGGTATAATACTTATTTTTTAAAATAAATGACTGCTATTAGTCCTCTGACACTTCAAAAAGGAATAAAGTCCAGGCACACTGCTCATCTGCAGAGCCTGGACAGCATTTCGGGACACTCTAATGTCTCCTAGCCCCTTACCATCACCTCACTGACTGAGTTCTCCCAGGCACCCACTCACTTAACAGATGTGCCCTGAGCACCCACTATGCATCAGGCACTGTGTAAGCTCTAGGGGAAAAAGAGGCAGAAAAAGCGCTTTTCCCCTGCAAGTTACAGTTTCCTGGAGGGAACAGGGATTATATATTTGCATGTTCATTTAATTACAAATTGTTGCAAGTGCTACAAAGGAAAATCAGAGTTCTGTGATGGAAAATAACGGGGCTGGTGGATGCAGGTCTCTGAGGAGGTAGTGTTTTAGCTGGTGGAAGCGTGTATGCGGAAAGGTGACAAGGCGCTGACTTAGTTTAGCTGACTTTTAGTGGGGAAGGCGGAGGGTGACAGGGAATGAGGGTAGAGATAGGCAAGATCATGCAGGACAGTTTACCACGCTACAAACTCTGGATTTTCATATTCTAAACCTAACAGCAAGACGGTAATTCAATAGGACATCCACATGCATTGCCCAAGCCAAAAATAAAAGTTTTATTCCTGTTTCCTCCCTTTTTTATCCCCTGCAAACAATTCATTACTCACTTCTCACCACCTCTTCTGTCACCACCTGCCCCTGCCCTGACTACTGCGAGTCTCCCTACTCCTACCACCATCTATTCTCTACACAGTAGCCATAATCATCTCTTTGAACCAACTCAGAGCATACCAATCCCTGCTCAAAACCATCCCGTGGCTTCCTCTCACCTTTAGAGTAAATCCACAGGCACTCCATCGCCTGGTCCACCTGTCTGACCTATCTCCTCCCAAAGTCCTCCAGACACAATGGCCTTGCTGGAGACACATCACCTCCTTCCTGTCTCAGGGCTTTACGGTGGCTGTTCTCTGTGCCTGTGCTGGTGGCTCCTCCAGGTCTTTTATGGCTCAATCCCCTCACCTCCTCCAGGGCTCTCTCAAATATCACCTCAGCAGAGAGACCTTTCTGACCAGACTCTCTCAAGTAGTGCTCGATACGCACCCCACATGCTGTTTCACATGCTTTTATAGCACTTATCACTACTTGAATATTATTTATTGTCTGCACCCCTGACTGTAAGGATGGGCATTTTGCCTGATTATTTTATCGCAGTGCCTAGCACACATAATAGACACCTCAGTAAATACATGCTAGGTGAAGTAAAGAATAAGCACATTACAAGGAAGAGGCAAAAAGAGGTAGAGACTGGCAACATGAGGAGAGAGTGGTCAACTGTGCCTGCAGGGTCTCAGGAAGGCCTCCTTGGTAGCACGTAAAATGGGTATGACTAGAAGTTTCCTAGAGGAAGAGATTTCTAGGCACAGGGATCCGGATGTCTAAAGGCAAAGAAGCTTAAGATCGCCTGGCACGCTTGGGAATTGCAGGTTCCCCTGAGCTCCTGGCTTGTAAATCCACCTCCTCCCTGGCATCTCCACAGGACACACACAGGCACCTCAAACTTATTATCACCTCCCAAACCGTGCTCTACCCTCTAGTAATTCTTGTCATCTCAGTAAACAGAAACTCCATTATTCTAGTTCTTCAGGCCAAAATCATGGCATCATCCTTGACTCTTCTCTTTGTCACCCCACATACGATACCTCTGAAAATCAGCTCAGTTCAAAATCCAATTCAATGGCTGAGAACCCCTTCCGTGGGCTGGTTCCCTAGTTTCCTGCCCCTTCTGTTGTTCCTCAAATACATGAGGCACACCATGGTCTCAGGGCCTTTGCTCTTGCTGTTCCCTCTGCCTAGAATGTTCTCCAGATATCCACATGGCTTGCTTTCTCATTCCCTTTTAGGTCTTCCTCAAATGCCACCTTCTCGGTTTGCTTAGGTTGCTAAATTTTAGGCTAATTTGTTACGTAGCAATAGATAACTAATACACAGTGTTAAGGAGTGGGTTGTGATAGACGCTGCAACACACTACTCAGGTCACCCTTCAGGAAGGAAAGGCTCAACCCCAGCCCTGGAAACACTGCAGCCAAAGAGAGCCACTTTGCCCAAGGTGGCACCACCCCTTCCTACAATGCCCTTCATTCAATGACTGGCGTAAGGATATAAAGGCCTAGACATCCCCCTGAAGTAGGGACAGCTCTGGGGGGTTATCCCATCTTAAGAACTACCCCCCCAAAGGGTCACCTGAGGTTTCTCTGAGGCTGCATCACAGCTTTACTTCTCCCTTTGCCCAGTCCTGATGTCCTCCCTTCCTTTTCCTTCCCTATGTTGTTGGTTCCAGGAGTTGTCCCTAATTAACCTCTTGGACACTAATCACTGTCTCAGAGTCAGCTTCCCAGGGAACTTAACCTGTGACAACTTGTCTGGCTCCAGAAAAAACTACATGTATTTTTATTGGGTTCACATTAAATTTATATATTAACTTGGGGGAGAATTAACATCTTTATGCTACGAAAGACGTCTGTCCATTTGTTCGAGCCTAGTTTTATGTCTTTCAGGAGTGTTTATGAGCGTTCTTCCTTTAGATTTTGCACATTTCTTGATACATTTATTCCTATATATCTTTTTTTTGCTAATGGAAATGGGGATTTCTTCTCCATTATCTCTTCTAACTTGTTATTGTTTATATTTATGCAGATATTGATTTTTCAATATTAAATTTATAACCTGCTATCTTAATGCATTTTTTATTATTTGTGTTCATTTAATAATTTAGAGTTTTCTAGGTCTACTTTGTCATTTATAAACGGAGATAGCTTTATTTATTCTTTTAAAATTTTTATGCTTCTAGTTGCTTTTTCTTGTTTGACTATACTGGCCAATTTGGTCCAACAGTAAAGGAGATAGTAGGTACCCCCTCCTCATGGTTCCTGACCTAAGGGAGAATTGCTCTAGTGTTTCCCCAGAAGTAAGGTCCTGGCAGTGCTGATGTTAGGGTTGAAATTATCATGTTAAGGAAGTATCCGTCATTCTTACTTGGTCAACGTTTTAAAAAATCAGGAATGTGTACTGAATCTTATTGAAGATCTAAAAGCCTCATCTTTACATTCTCGGAATGAAATCCACTTGGCCATGATATATATATTTTACTTTTGGTAACATGCTCAAAACTTAGGCATCATCTTTGAGTTCACTTTTACCCTCACACCTTACATTCAATCCATCAGAAGAGCTTGCTGTGTTACCTTTCATATATGGCACTAATTCGATCATTTTCACCTTTTCCAACTCTACCAGCCTATTCCAAATCCGTATCATCTTTCAGCTGGACTACTGCAATAGCCTCAGAAGTGCTTTCTCTGTTTCCTGCCTCACACCCATACAGTCTCTTTTGTCCAAATTCCTCCAATAGCTTCT
This sequence comes from Monodon monoceros, assembly GCF_005190385.1. Lineage (NCBI taxonomy): Eukaryota > Metazoa > Chordata > Mammalia > Artiodactyla > Monodontidae > Monodon > Monodon monoceros. The sequence goes on from NW_021703781.1 coordinate 6,086,147, forward strand.
TATCACACTTTGGATCCAAAAGCCTTACTGTGGTTTAAAAAAACCCCAAAAACTACAGGGCCTTATTAAGTCATTGTTTAATTCTCAAATTTTGATTTAAATGCTTAGATGAAAGCATAGGGGTTTTCTTGTTTGTTTGTTTTTGGCCACCCCAAGTGGCTTGTGGGATCTTAGTTCCCCGACCAGGGATCAAACCCAGCCCTTGGCAGGGAGAGCGTGGAGTCCAAACCACTGGACCACCAGGGAATTCTTTTTTTTTTTTTTTTTTTTAATCTGGCCCCTACCTACCTCTCCAACTCTCCCTCTCATTCACTTTCCTCCAGCTATACTGGTCTTCAAACACTCTGCGCCTTTATACCTGCAGTTCAACTCCCCTTCCCTGGAATGTTCTTTCTCCAGATTGTCACGGGTGACTCTTTCACATTAGGTAGGTCTTTGCTCAAATGGCACAGCAGGAATGTCTTCCTTTCCTGACCACCTTCTTTAAAATAGGGCTACCTACCTTCTCCATTCCCATTATCCTCTAACTCCAATTTTATTTTTCTCCATGTAATTTCCTATGATTATAAAGTAAATGCTATTTTATTGTTTCCTTGTTTATTGTCTGTCTCCCTAATCATATAAAAAGTTTCATAAGGTGAGAGGCTTTGTTTTATTCACTACTGTATCCACAGCACCTAGAATACACTCTGCTACAGAGTAATTATTCGATAAATACTTGGCAAATAAAGGAATGTAACGGATAGTAGAAGAGAAAAAATATAAATACAAGCTACAGCAGCCACGTGACCGGTTGATAGAGGTAGACTGTTACTTCTACCTGTATTTCCTTGCTTGCTGAATCACAAGCATGTATGTGTGTTTAAAATTAACCTCTTCCACCACTAACGTACTCCACGTCAAATTTCCTTTTTTTTTTTTTTTTTTTTTTTGAATTCACAGGTTGACAGAACTACAAGAAGAGTAGATAGCACCCACATATCCTAGACTTGAAGATAACTGGATTAACTAGATCATTGCATTACCCTCCTTTGGGAAAGGGTACGAATATATTCCGGTTACATACACAGTAATTTCATTATGTTGGTTGGAACATTTTTTAAATTGCATGTATGACGATGAATTGTATGTTGGCTAGCCAATGACCACATTGTTATTTTTGCCTACTCAACTTCCATTTTTCCTCCTTCTGTAACATCCCCTAATTTCTCTTGGAGAAACAATATGCAAATGCAAATAGGACTATTAACCAAATTGTCCTTTGGTCAAGTGGTGGGGTTATATGACCCTGCCTAGACCAATTTAGACCCTCTCTCCCAGAAATCTGACTCTTGTGTAATATTAAAATATGGGAAAATGGTTAATCTGATCCAAAATTTTGGCAGTATCATAAAGAGAATGGCCATTAGTTCCTGTTATAATTTCTGTCTTTTCTGAAATATGCTTCTTCAGCTTATCTTTCAATTTTGTGAGCTGCTCCACACCTTTTCTTAATAAAACTTCTCTTTCGTTTGTAAGCCAACAAAAGTACCCTACCTTAGGATACCTAAACCATTGTTTACTCTCTGGAAAATGTGGATAATGTTGACCTAACAGGATTTCAGTATAAAGATTCAATGAGATATTCATTCATTTATTCAAATATTTGAGTGCCTACTATTGACCAGATCTATGGGGATACAGAAACAGAAGATATAATCCCAAAAGGTAAGTGTGAAAGAGTGAGGGCCATGACATATTGAGTGGATATGTGATCTGGACGTTCTGTGAAGGGATGGTCTTTGATAGAAGGAACACTTCCTTCTCTGTATTAGACTGAACCATATGAAACTGGCAACATTCAACCATTCTGATCTCTAAAAGCAACAATTTCATATGGTTAAGCCTAGCAGCAGAAAGGAAGCAAGAGAAAGCAGTTACAAATGCAGACAGACTTATAGACATAGGAGTGGGAATCTGAAGAAGCTATTGGAACCTGTGTTGTTTGTATGTAAAATGTCTAGAATGTTAGACAATAGTTTGCTTAGGTATAGATTTCTTTTTGAAGTAAGTTTATGGCAACTGTATTCCTAAAGGATTTTGTATAGAGGAGAAACATTCACTTTTTTGTATATTCTTGGGGCTGATGGGAAAAGGGGATGGGTTCCCAAATCTTTAGGTCTTGACTTTGTTATCTTTCTGCACAACTTACATTATTTGGGAAGTTTTATTTTTTAACCTTCAAAAATATTTAAAGGACTGGGGACTTCCCTGGTGGCACAGTGGTTAAGAATCCACCTGCCAATGCAGGGGACATGGATTTGATCCCTGACCTGGGAAGATCCCACATGCCGAGGAGCAACTAAGCCCATGCGCCACAACTACTGAGCCTGCGCTCTAGAGCCCGTGAGCCACAACTACTGAGCCCGCAAGCCACAACTACTGAGCCCAAGTGCCACAACTAGTGAAGCCCTGCGCCTAGAGTCCATGCTCCGCAGAGAGAAGCCACCGCAATAAGAAGCCTGTGCACCGCAACGAAGAGTAGCCCCTGCTCACAGCAACTAGAGGAAGCCCGCACACAGCAACGAAGACCCAACGCGGCCAAAAATAAACACATAAATAAATGTATTAAATATATTTAAAGGACTAAGATAACCTGTACAGTAACAGGATAAAAAAGGAAATCATGCTTACTTTCTAAGATAAACTAAAAATGAAAATCAAAGAAATTATAAACCCAACCAAATACTGAGAGCAAGAACACAACAGCAGCTTTTAAACCACTGTTCTTTTGAATTTGTGTTATTGCTACTGCCTTTAAACTACCATTGGTTATTCTGAAACGGTCCAGCGTGGACTATTGTTAGACTTAAGAACCAATTCTGCAGTCTTACTATGGATGGTGTTCTGCTTCTATCCTCAGGCTGCTTTGCCACCTGTCACAGTGAGCTACCCAACAAATGCTGCTGTGGAACCGTGTACCACTAACAACGACAGCACACGACAACGCCAACAGCACAACTCAGAGCCTGGGTAGGTGTGTCTAGATAACAGAACCTAAGTTACAAGGGAGACTGATAAAATAAGTCCTGGGCATTTTCAACTTCTTTAGAGGAAGGAGTCTCTGCCTCAAAACCCAAATTGAACAATGAGAAATTCCCCAAACATAAGAAGGGAGTTCAGATTCTTAGGGTTCAAAAAGACTAATAGGTTTTCACTGCAATACTTAATACATTCCAATGATAAAGGATACACACAGGGTGCTGAGTAGAAATGGGTCTCCAAAAAAGTCGCAAGAGTCGCACCTGCAGAGAGCTATATAAAAATCTTTAGTACCAACGGAACCTGAAATTATAACCATACCTTGTAATAACGGAAATAGTCTCGTTCTTGCAGCTTTTTTATTTTGGGGAAGATTTTGAAGGTGTTGAAGTTATCGATGCTATCAACATCACACAAGCAGTCATCCAGGACACCAGTGACCTAGGGGGAAACATGTATATAATTGAAAAGATGTAAACTACTGATGTTTCAATCTTAACAAATCTGTACTATTACATAAAAAGCTAAATTATGCATTCAACTTAGTTAGTATTTGCTGATTAAGATATATAACATTTAAATCAGTCACTTTTTTACAATGGTCAATTAAATAAAAAGCAATAGAAGGATTAGATATACCCATTCTGAAGAACTAAACATTTTGTTCAGCGGTCAAAAAGAAAGCTATTGAATGCTTTCTCCCTTGACTAAACATATATAAAATCCAAATAGTCATTGGAATGCTAAGGCAACTTCTTCCAAGATTAACCTAGAAATCACAGGCTGTAATAATATTGCTGTAGTAACTCTTTCTTTTAGACTGCCATTTATGGAACACTTACGTGACAGGCATGATGCTAAGACCACTACATATGTTAACTCATTTATTCTTTAAATACCCTAAGAAATGGTATTATTATCCTCATTTTACATGTAAGGATATTAAGGCTTAGCAAGGTTAAAATAATTTTTCCAAAGTAGACATGAGACTTAAGTCACAAGTCTATTGCACTTTAAAATCTATGCTTTTATCCACTACTCAAAGTATACATTAATCGAAGAGAAATTGATATTTACAAAGTGAGCTGAGTCTAAAAATTCCATAAAACATTCTTCAGCTAAATTTAAAAACGGGACTCATTAATATGCACAACTTGGATGAATCTTTATGGAATTAAGCTGAGTGAAAAAGCGCCAATCCCAAAAGGTTACATACCATATCATTTCATTCATGTAACATTTTAATAACTTTATTTGATTTTATTTATTTTATTTTTGGCCATGTTGTGTCTTCGTTGCCATGCACGGGCTTCCTCTAGTTGCATTGAGAGAGGGCTACTCTTCGTTGCGGTGCACAGGCTTCTCATTGCGGTGGCTTCTCTCGTTGTGGAGCATGGGCTCTAGGCACGCGGGCTCAGGAGTTGTGGCTCGTGGGCTCTAGAGCGCAGGCTCAGTAGTTGTGGTGCACGGGCTTAATTGCTCCGTGGCATGTGGGATCTTCCCAGACCAGGGCTTGAATAGATGTCCCCTGCATTGGCAGGAAGATTCTTAACCACTGAGCCATCAGGGAAGCCCGATAGAACATTTTTGAAATGACAAAAGTTTAGAAATGGAGAACAGCTTACTGGTTGCCAGCGCTTAGGGACTGGAGAAGGGGATGGGAGCTTGATGGGGGGAGTAAGGTAGGAAGGAGGTAGGTGTGGTTATAAAAGGGCAACAGAAAGGATCCTTGCAGTGATGAAATTTTTCAGTATCTTGACTGGTGGTGGACACACAAACCTATACATGTGATAAAAGAGTACAGAACTAATCCATAGGTACACAAATGAAACAAGTAAAACAGATACACATGATTGTATCAATGTCTATGTCCTATTTATAATATTATACTATATGTTTACAAAATGTTACCATTGGAAAAAACTAGATAAAGGGTAAATGACATTTTTACGTATTATTTCTCACAACTGCATGGAACCTACAATTATCTCAATTAAAATTAAAATTTAAAAAAAATGGGACTCAGCCTGTTAAAGGTTATTCATGTGATCCACAAGAGGAATATACGCAAAGAACGATCAAAAAATGGAAACTTCCCAGTTGTTTCTGTCTCACGCTTTTTCCCTAGGAGTATAAATGTGTCACCAAACTCCCTACAACATAAAGAGTTAGAGCTATATTATCTTGAGATAAAGAAAAAGAATCATTATCAATAATTGTGGCTCAGAAGTTCTACTATGCTTTGCTATCCCACTTAACTAAGATCCTGTCACTAACTCCACCAAATTTCATTCCATTGCTCTGAGCTTACTGCTTACAAAACTTCAAATTCTAGGCCCCTAAATAATAAAAGTGGGGAAAAGAGGAAACAAAATACACACCAAAAATCTTTCTAGGCTTTAAAAATATTTTACCCACTGACTGCTCATTCTTACAAATTCTTCTTAAATTGTTAACTTTTAGTTAGTAAACCACAGTATTTTTAAAAATTTTAATTGCGTAGGGGCTGGAGTAAGGCATACAAAATTACCGTGAACTTATTTCCAACTGTTAAAGGCTACTACTAAGACAAACACTGTATATAACCAAATTTTAAAAAATAGAAATTAGACAGGAAGAAGAAATAAAAGGCACCCAAGTTGGAGAGGAAGAAGTAAAATTTTCACTATTTGTAGATGACATGATATTATACACAGAAAATCCTAAAGAATTTTAGACTAAACACTGTTAGAACTAATAAACAAGTTCCAGGATACAAAATCAATACACAAAAATCATGTGTAGTGCTTCCATACACTAATAACAAACTATCAGAAAGAAATTAAGAAACAATTCATTTACCATTGCAACAAAAAGAATAAAATAACACCTAGGAAAAAATTTAACCAAGAGGTTTAAGACCTAGAAACTATAATTTATTATGGAAAATATTAAAGAAGACACAATAAATGGAAGGCTATTCCATACTCATGGATCAGAAGAATATTGTTAAAATGTCCATAGTACTCAAAGCAGTATAAAGGTTCAATACAATCCCTATCAAAATTCCAACAGCATTTTTCACAGAAATAGAAGAGTCCTAAAAATTTGTGTGGAATCATAAAAGACCCAGAACAGCCAAAGCAATCTTGAGAAAAAACAAAGCTGGAGGAATCATATGCCCCAATTTCAAACTATATTACAAACCTAGAAAAACAAAAACACACAGACCAACAAAACAGAATAAAAAGCCCAGAAAGAAACCCATAAATATACAATTAATTTATGACAACAGAGCCAAGAATACACAATGGGGAAAGGATAGTCTTTTCAATAAACAGTGTTGGGAAAACCAGACATACAGCCACATGCACAAGAATGAAAAGTGGACCATTATCTTACAGCATACACAAAAATTAACTCAAGTGGGTCAAAGATTTGAACATAAGACCTGATACCCTAAAACTGCTAGAAGAAAACACAAGTGTTAAGCTCCTTGACATCAGTCTTAGTGATGATTTTTTGGATTTGACACCAAAAGCAAAGGCAACAAAAGTAAAAAACAAACTAGTGGGACTACATCAAACTAAAAAGCTTCTGCACAGGGCTTCCCTGGTGGCACAGTGGTTAAAAATCTGCCTGCCAATGCAGGAGACAAGGGTTCAAGCCCTGGTCCAGGAAGATCCCACATGCCGCGGAGCAACTAGGCCCGTGAGCCACAACTACTGAGCCTGCGCGTCTGGAGCCTGTGCTCCGCAACAAGAGAGGCCGCGATAGTGAGAGGCCCGTGCGCCGCGATGAAGAGTGGCCCCCACTTGCCACAACTAGAGAAAGCCCTCGCACAGAAACGAAGACCCAACACAGCCAAAAATAAATAAATTAATTAATTTAAAAAAAGAAAAAACTTCAAAACAAAAAAAAAAGCTTCTGCACAGCAAAGCAAAACCACTAACAAAACGAAAAGACAACCTATGGAATGGAAGAAAATATTTGCAAATCATATGCAGTAAGGGGTTAATATCCAAAATATATAAAGAACTCACACAACTTAACAGCAAAGAATAATCTGATTAAAATATGAGCAGAAAATCTGAATAGACTTTTTTCCAAAGAAGACATATGGATGGCCAACAGGTACACGAAAAGGTACTCAGTATCACCAATCATCAGGGAAATGAAAATCAAAACCACACCTGTCAGCATGGCTATTATCAAAAAGACAAGAAGTAACAAGTGTTGGTGAGGATGTGGAGAAAAGAAAACCCTTGGGCACTGTTGGTGGGAATGTAAATTGGTGCAGCCACCGTGGAGAACCGTATGGAGGGCCCAGAAAAAAATTAAAAATAGAACTACCAAAAGATCCAACAATTTCACTTCTTGGTATTTAACTGAAGAAAACAAATATACTAACTTGAAAAGATATATGTAGCTCCACGTTCACTGCAGCATTATTTACAATAACCAAGTACAGAAGCGATCCAAGTATCCATTGATGGATGAATAAAGAAAATGTAGTATATATACACAATATATCTAGTCATGAAAATGAATAAAACCTGGCCATTTGCAACATGGATGGAACTTGAGGACATAATGCTTACTGAACTAAGGGAGAGAAAGATAAATACCATACAGTCTCACTTACACGTGGAGTCTAAACAAAACACAACAACAACAAAAACCAAAAAGAAATCTAAGCGTATGCATACAGAGAACAGATTAGTGCTGTCAGAGGCGCTGGGGTAGGAGGTTCAGGGAAATGTGGGAAGGGGGTTAAAAAGTATTAGCTTCCAGCTATAAAGTCAGGGGGATGTAATGTACAGCACAGTGACTACAGTTAATAAGACTGTATTATATATTTGAAACTTCCTAACAAAGTAAATCTTAAAAGCTTTTATCACAAGAAAAAAAAATTCTAATAATGTATGGTGATGGGTTTTAACTAGACTTATTCTGGTGATCATTTCACAATATATAGAGATACCAAATCATTATGTTGTACATCTAACATTGATACAGTATTATGTCAATCATATCTAAATAAAATTTATAAATAAATAGAAATGGAATACCACCAGTATCTTTGAAGTCCCTTTTTAATTATATCCATCTCCCTCCTCTTAGAGGTAAAAATTTTACTTTCGTTTATTTCTTTTCTTTATAATTTCATCACATATGTATCCCTAAACAATGTACTTAGGTTATTCTTTCCTGTTTTTGAACTTTAACATGAATGTAATCTAATGTGTGACTTCTTCTGTGATGTGCTTCTTTTGCTAACATTTTACTTTGGCATTTATCAAGATGATGAATTTTATAGTAGCTCATTTATTTTCACTGCTGTAAATGTTACATTATCTGAAAATATCACAATTTATTTGTTCTATTGTTGATCTATTATATACGGTAAGCAGAGAGATGGCCCCCCAAAGATGTCCATGCTCTAATTTCTGAAACCTGTGACTATGTTAAAAGGGACTTAGCAGACGTGATTAAGTTAAGGAATTTAAGACGGTGAGATTACACTGGATTATTCAGGTGGAACCAATACAAAGTTCTTTACAAGAGGGAGACAGGTGTGTCAGAGTCAGAGGAAGATTGGAAGATTCTACACTGCTGGCTTTGAAGATGGAGGAAGAGGCCACAAGCCAAGGAACACAGCAGCTTTTAGAAGCCTGGAAAAGGCAAGGAACAGTTCTCCCCTAGAGAAAGGGAGAAAGAAGCCTTGTTCACACCTTTATCACACCTTTAAGACCAATTTTCAGACTTCTGGGCATAGAACTATAAGATAATAACTTTGTGTTATATTAAGCCACCAAGTCTGTAAATTTGTTACAGCAGCAATAGGAAACTAATACAATTCATATTTAGGTTATTTCCAGAATCAGCTAAAGAACAATGTCATACGAACATTTTTGTACATATCTCCTGATATATACGTGTGTGTAAGACTTCCTCCAGGTTATATGCTTAGGAGTAGAATTACTAGAAGTACATGTTCAGTTTTACTAGGGAATGACAGGCTTATTTCCAAAACAGTTGTACCAGTTTACAACCCTACCAACAGCGGATGGGAGTTATTGTTGAATCATATCCTCACCAGTATTTTATATTAATCTGTTTCCATTTTTGCCAATCTAGTAAGCATGAAAGGGTCTCTGATTTTTTTTTTTGCACTAATGAGGTACAAAGTTCTAATGTTTTATAAAACATTTCTATTCTTGTGTAAAATGTCTGTTTATAGCTTTTGTTCATTTTTCTATTGGGTTGTCTTTTTCATATTGACATGCAGTAAAAATACTGCTTTTTCCCTATTCTGTTTTAACCTTCTGGAACTCCAGTTATCATATCAGACCTTCTTACTCTATTCTTCACATCTCTTAAGCTCTCTTAAACATCTACCATCCTGTTACCTTTCTGGGGTTCATTCTGAATAACTTACTTGCACTTCTCTTCCATTCATTTATTCATTTATCCAACATATTTATTGAGAGCTTAACATAAGCCCTGCACTGTTCTAATTACTGGGAATGTAATATTAGAAGAAAGAGAATTCTCATAGAAGAGAAAAACAAATGAATGACCAAAGTATAGAGTCTGTCAGATAGTAATAAAGTGATATGGAGGAAAACTAGAGAATTGAGACAGGTGTTACAGAATCGGGGCTGCTAAATTTTTAAACAAGGATAATTATAGAAGGTCCAACTGAAATTTCAGCAAAACTTAGAGGGGAAGGAGCAAACCAATGCTTTTTTAGTGGGGGGGTGGTGGTGAGGGGGGCTGGGAGAGGAAGAAGCATTCCAGGCATTGGGAATACTAAATGCGAAGGCCCTGAGGCAGTAAGCTTGCCCAACGGCTCAGAGAAACAATAAGGAGGACTACATAGTAGGTAAAAGGAGAATTAGAGGACCTTTATTAAGATTGTGGCTTTTCTGAGTCTGGTGTTTTCTCACACCAACCAATTCTCCACCTCTCCAACATTAACTGGGTGCCCAATTCAATTCTGATATCACATGGAATTACAGCAGACCCCAAAGATTAAGGGTGTAGACACACAGGACTGCCCCGACTTAAGATGCCAGCCCCAAGCCACCTGTAACTGACAGACCGGCTATAGACAGGGGTTCCCACAACTTCCTTCTCAGGTTTGATAATTTGCTAGAATGGCCTACAGAACTCAGGAAAACACTTTACTTATGTTTACTGGTTTACTGCAAAGGGTACAACTCAGAAACAGCCAAACGGAAGAGATGCACAGGGCAAGGTACTGATTGGCGTATGGGGGGAGGGGGCAGCGTGCAGAAGTTCTGTGCCTCTGCACTGCTCTTCCAGCAAGTCTATGCGTTCATCAACCTGGGAGCTCATCGAATCTCACTGTTCTATGAGTTTTTACAGAGCTCAATCTACAGCACCCCTTGCCCGAACCTGGAGATCAGTGGGTAGGGCCGAAAGTTCCAGTCCTCTAAGCACTTGGCCTTTCTGCACCAGGCTCATCCTGAAGCTCTCTAGGGGTTCCCACTAAGTCACCTCATTAGCATAAACTCAGCTACGACTGAAAGGAGCACCCCTATTTCTCAGGAAATTCCAAGGCTTTTAGGAGCTTCGTGCCAGGAATAGGGGATAAAGAGCAAGTATGTTTTTGTACCGTGCACAACACTGAGTGAGGCAGGAAGCCACTGGAAGAGCTTTAAGCAAAGCCTAAAAGGAACATGGAGTACAAGGCAAGGATGAAGGGTTTCTCTTTTATATTGTATGGTCAGGGAAGGCGACAATTTAGGTAAGTGGACATGGCAGATAAGGTGACGCTTTAGCAGAAACCTAAGAAAGTGAGCGAGTGAACCACATGAATATATGAGAAGAGTGTTAGCTCGGCAGAGGAAACTGCTAGTCCAAGAGTCTCAATGCAAGAACACATTTGCCGTGTTTGAGGAACAGCTGGGAAGTCAGCTTGGCTGCAGCATAGGTTTAAGGGGGAGTAGACTGTAGAAGAACAGATTTGAGGGGGAAAAAAAAATCAGGAATTTGGTTCCTGATACATCAAGTTCGTGATACCTATTAATTATCCAAGTGGAGAGGTTGAAAAGGTAGTTGGATGTATGGATCTAGAGCTGAGAATCCTAGTCTGGAGATTCTGAAAGTCAGTTATATAGATGGTATTTAAAATCAAGAGACTAGGGCTTCCCTGGTGGCGCAGTGGCTGAGAGTCCGCCTGCCGATGCAGGGGACACGGGTTCGTGCCCCGGTCCGGGAGGATCCCACGTGCCGCGGAGTGGCTGGGCCCGTGAGCCGTGGCCGCTGAGCCTGCGCGTCCGGAGCCTGTGCTCCGCAACGGGAGAGGCCACAACAGTGAGAGGCCCGTGTACCGCAAAAAAAATAAATAAAATAAAATAAAATAAAATCAAGAGACTAAATGAGATGACAAAGGTGGAGAGAAGAAAGACTACAAGATTTGAACCCTGAGGTTCAACATTAGCGGTTAGGGACAGAGGAGGAACAAGCAAAGGATTCTAAGAAAGACTGGCCTGCAGAAAGACAGGGAAAAAAATCAGAAAAGTATACTATCCTGGAAACCAAAAAAAGAAAAAAAAACCAAGAAACATATTTCAAGGACAGTGAGTGGTGAGCTGTGAAAAAGTCTGCCGATTGTTTTTGTTTTTTTTTTTGGGCGGTGGCCTCTCCCATTGCCGAACACAGGCTCCAGACACACAGGCTCAGCGGCCATGGCTCACGGGCCCAGCCGCTCCACGGCATGTGGGCTCCTCCCAGACCGGGGCACAAACCCGCGTCCCCTGCATCAGCAGGCGGACTCCCAACCACTGTGCCACCAGGGAAACCCTGCCGATAGTTTTTAAACCTTAGCTTTTTAAACTACTGGCTTTAGCAGCAAGGAAGACATTAGTGACCTTGACAAGAGCAGTTTTAAAGAAGTGGTAGAGCCAAAGGTCAGGCTGGAATGGGCTGAATGATCAGAAGAGGAAAGATAAAGGTAACTCTTTTGAGGAGTTTTTCTATAGAGGGGAAAAGAAAAACTGAGCAGAGTCAGAAGAGATGGGTGGCTCAAGAGAGAAATTTAAAATAGTAGAATTAACAGCATGTTCTATGATGACAGTAACAGTCCATTAGAGCAGGAAAAATCAATGATCCAGGAGAGAAAGGGAAGATTTGCTCAAGCCATGTCCTTGAATTAGAAAGAATGGGACTAAAACACAAGTAGAGGGATTGACCTTTGATAAGAGCACAAACAGTTCATCCATGGTAATCTACAGGAAGTCAAATTATGTGTGTCAGAGACTAGTAGGTGGACAGATGTGGATCATTCTGATTACTCCAACTTTGTTAGTGAAATATGAAGCTAAAAGTGATGGAAAAGGAGGTGTTGGAGGGTCAAGTAGAAAGAAAAGTACATTAAATGGATGTCTGATTCAATAATCATTTTTTTCTGCTAGGTATAATCAGCTATTTAATCCATCCATTGATTTCTTAATTTCATTTCTAGAACTTCTATTTCATTATGTTTTAATCTTTTGGGTAATTCTTTAAAATTTCTTGTTCTTTTTCATACTTTCAAGGCTTTTTATTTAAACACATTAAACAGTGATTTTAAATTATGTCTGATATTTTCAAAATCTAAGGTCATTATAGGTCTATTTCTATAATCTATATTTCTAATATGTCATTCATGGTGCCTTTGTGTGTTTTGACTATTAGCTTATTCTTCCTGACACTTTATCTTCAAGAATTCTTTAGGGCCTGGGTTGAAAACAAATCCCAGTATATTTGGATATTTGCTTTTACCAGTAAACTGGGAGCGTACCAACCTGAGGCTGCTACAAATTAAATTTCCCACTTAAAGCTTTTCCCAGTACAGGTGGCATGAATTTGCCCTGTATAAGGGCTGGTTCATGGTTACAAATTCTCAAGGCAGTTTTTTTTTCCCTTCCCCTAGCAAGTTTCTTCACTTTCCCCTTACTTGTGGTGGGTTTCATTTCTCATTTACCCTTGTATTGAAGATGTAGCTCTGTGGAGCCCAATCTTTATGGTGGGGCCTCCTTTTATTTCCCTCTCTTTGGGCAGGCACACACTTTATTTGTTCACTCCACTCCATGCAGTTGTTAAAGCAGAAGGCTCAAGGTGTTCAGAGTTCGGGGGAAGTCCTCAAGGTAATGGGACTGAAGCAGCACTGTTTGAGTCTCAAGGTTCTGGCTTTCCATCCTGGGGGGGGTGCGGGGCGGCTTTATGTATTCCTTGATTTCCTGCCACCTCAGAAATGCATTTTAAAAAATTTAAAAATATATCTGACTGAAGTTATTTCTTTACAGGAAGATTAACTTGTTATATCACTTGTATGCACTATGTTTTTAGTTCCTATATTTTGCCATAATACAAAGCATATTTGCATTTCATTTATAAAACATGGAGTATGTGGTGTACAAATGCCTATCATTTCGTGTGCTTAAAAATAATTTTATGCTTTTAATGTAAGGAGATAATATTCAAAATATTCATCTCCTTAACTAAGTTCTTCTGAAGTACTTTTTAAAAAATCTAATTCTTCCCTTTATTCTTTACCGTTTTTCTTCCAATTTAGTGTATGAAAGAGAAAAGAAAGAACTGGCTTGGTTCCATCTTTTTATTTTCCTGGGTCTCCCTCTGCTCTATTTCTATACCGCAAAGAAGCAAGCACGCTGAGATGCACTGTATAAACCAGAAAGAAGCCTACTGGGGCTCCAGTCTAATCTTGTTCACTTACTTAACAAGTGTGATATTTATCATGTAAGCTCTCTTAACGTCATTTACCTCAATCGGCCCACAGATATGTCAAATAAAATGAGATAATGTATATTTAAACATGTTACAGATTAAAGTACTATCTAAAATATGATCCAACACTATATTAGAAAGTACCACTGGAAACAAAAAACATATATATTCATTTTTGAGGACTGTTTGGTACAATGCTACCTTGAATATGTGCAAATCTTTAACTATTGAACTATATATATTCATTTGGACATAATGAAACTTAAATTACATATATTCACTTGGATATAATAAAACTTAAAGTACACATGGAATTATAAAGCATTAATACACATAATTAGTGATAGGAACCTAAAACAAAGCTTCTACATTGGTAATAAAGTATACAATTAATATATGCTATATAAAGAGAAAATGAGAAAAATCAAAATTTTAAAAAATAGCTAAATGTAAATTCTTCTCAAAAAGAAACGACCCACTAATAACTAGAAAATAATTTTGCCAAAGACAATTCGGAAAATATACTTTTCGTAAGTCTGGTAGATATGCCCAGATTGCCACTATCTATTTCAGTGTTTCCAAGTGGGGTTAAAAGATAGTTACAAGGGTAACTGCATTAGTTACTTGCAAGGCTGGTTTAAAATGCTGATTCCTGGTTCACATCCAGATCCCTTAAATCAGAACATCTGGTAATGGACCCAGAGAATCTGCATTTTTAACATCCCCCCTCCCCACCCAAACCAAAAGTCTGCCCCTTTTATTTTTGTCAAATCATTCATTTAAAAAATATTCAGGGACTTCCCTGGAGGTCCAGTGGTTAAGACCTCACCTTCCAGTGCAGGGGGTGCGGGTTTGATCCCTGGTCGGGGAGCTAAGATCCCACACGCCTCGCAGCCGAAAAACCAAAACATAAAACAGAAGCAACATTGTAAGAAATTCAATAAAGACTTAAAAAATGGTCCACATCCAAAAAAAAAAAAATCTTAAAAAAAAACTTCAAACAGGGACAGAAACTGAATATTCGGGCATTCGGGATTCAGAACACCATAACACTATGACACTGTCTGAATAAAAAATGAGAAAAACATGTTTACACGGTTACCCTCAGTTATCTTCAATTTTACTTAACAATCAGCATTAATTGCTTCAATCGACGTCTCCCTCATTATCGGGCCACCTGAGACACCTTTTGTGTTTTTTGCTTTTAGCAGTTTTGCCACTTTGGAGCAGGTGCAGGCAAGAGAGCACCTGGCAGAGGTCTACTCAAATTCTCCTATATGAAAAAGAAGCAAACACCTTTCTTAAGGCAAAGGGCTGCGGGAAGCTAACGCTCTGATTTCCAGCATATCGAGAACCCTTCCTTAAGATACGCCTCACAAAGACAACCCCCAAACCCTAATTTACCAGCCAGCACCTCACTGCTGATGGAGCCAAGATCAGACACAGACCTCCGGCGACGCCACTTAGCAGACCGAGTACAAGCTGGGTAAAAATACGGCGGTCCTGAGCGAGGGAAGATGCGAGGGGTTCTCTAGTCCGAAAGTCGAGGAAGTTAAGTTTCGTCCCCCTCGCGATCCACACGGCTGTTGCAGGCCCGCGGGGTCTGTCACCTCCTCTCCACCTGCCCGCCGACCCCCTGAGCTCGCCGCGGGGAGGGCTTCCCCATTTCTCTGCGTGCTCTCTTCCCAAAACAGACGCGGAGGTTTTCATTCCCGTCCCATCTCCCGCCACACTCTCAGCCGCTTAAACATCAGAAAGACAGAAACGAAAACACCTCCGGGGACCGTCACCATCTTCCTCATTCTCCTGCCATCACCCCAGGAGTGTCGCCAGCCCCGTACGCCGCGAGCGGCTCGCAGGCGTTTCCTGGGCTCAACGATCACGGTTTCAGCCCCCCTCCCCGCCCCCCCCATCTTTTCCGCTCGCCAGAAACCACGCCGGGCTCCGGCTCCGGCCCTCCCGCGCCTCAGCCGCGGCCCGGTCGCCGCCGCTGCAGCCGCCGGCTTTCGGCCGGGGGTCCCCGCACCGCCATCACTCGGGCTCACCTGGGCCTCGACGACGCTCGGGAGGAAGCTCAGGGTGACCAGCAGCTGCAACGCGGCCGCCGCCCCCTGCCCTGCGCCGGCCCGCCCGACCCCCCGGCTCATGCTGACCTCTCCCCTCGCCGCGGCCGGCCGGGCCCCTCGGGGCCGGAGAACGGCGGGCGGCCCGGGCGACGACCCAAGGGGACGACTCCGGCGGCCGAGAGACTCCAGGGTCAGAGGTCTGCACGCCCGTCGGGAGGTAGGGGACGCTCTGCCTGGCGCCTGGCAGCTGTGAGCGAGGCTGGTGAGTCGAGTGCCCCCGACCTCATCCCCCAGGCGGCCCCGCCCCCGGCCTCCCCTGCGCCGGCCCCACCCCCTCCGACCGCGAGGCCTTTTGGGAGTTGTGGTCCCGCGCGGCCGGTAGGGCGCCTCAGGCCGGAAGGCGGGGCCGGCGGCAGGGGAACCCGGGAACTACAACTGCGGAGACCGCTCCGCCTCCCCGGGGCTTCGGACTGCAAGGCGGCCAATGACTGGGGACCACGCGGGCCTCCAAAACAAGAGGCTGTGCGGGCGGTGCGGGTGGGAGGGAGCGTCCTCCTTTGCAGCCGGCCACCCGCTGCGCCCCTTCCCTTGGCAGTTGCTCCTGGAAAGGGAGCGAAGGGGCCCCACCCTGTGTCTTTGCCCCCTGACACCGCACGGCCGCGAGGCTCCAGGATCTACGCAAATGAGAAACGAGGGCTCCTGGACTTTAAGTGTCGGGCGCTTTCTTTGTCTCACCCACTTTTCTGTAGCCTCACATCTACCGCGGGTGCCTGGATGAGCCACCTGCGACTTGTGGAGATGGCTTCGGCTCCTCCTTCATCTTATACGCCCCAGACGTGGATGTCGTCCTCTGCCTCGTCCAGCTCCCACTCCTATGCTGACACGTACAAACATAATTATATACATAATTACATAATTACAAACACAAAGGATGGGACGTAACCCAAGTTCATAATAAAATCTGGGAATGGGGATGAACACACAGAAAATTTTGGAGTGATAACTGGGTTCAGCTCCCACCTCTAAAACATCCTAGTTTGTTATGTGGCTTTAGACAAGTTACTTAACCTCTCTGAGCCTCAGTTTGTCCGTCTATAAAGTAAACACACTAATACCCACCTGAAACATTGTTCTAGCATTGCATAAGATTATAAACGTAAAGGGCTTAGTATGGTGCCTAGTATAAAAGAAATGTTCAGGGCCTCCCTGGTGGCGCAGTGGTTGAGAGTCCGCCTGCCGATACAGGGGACATGGGTTCGTGCCCTGGTCCGGGAAGATCCCACATGCCGCGGAGTGGCTGGGCCTGTGAGCCATGGCCGCTGAGCCTGCGCGTCCGGAGCCTGTGCTCTGCAACGGGAGAGGCCACAACAGTGAGAGGCCCGTGTACCGGAAAAAAAAAAAAAGGAATGTTCAATAAATGACAGCTGCTGTTAGCTTTATTAATATTCTTGATTTCTAGTAAACTAATAAAATACATCACCTTACATTTATGCAGTGTGTATTAGTTTCCCACCGTTTGTATAACAAATTACCACAGATTTAGTGGCTTAAAACAAATGTATCATCTTACAGTTCTGGAGGTCAGGAGTCCAAACTGGATCAGCAGAGCTACATTCTTTCTAGAGGCTTTCTCTAGGGGACAATATGTTTTCTTGCCTTTTCCAGCTTCTAGAGGCCAGGCGTTCCTTAGCTCATGACCGTGCATCATATTGTCACGTTTCACTCCCTCTGCTTCTGTTGTCACTCACTCCCTCTGCTTCTGTTGTCACATGCCTTCTCTTTCTAAACCTAACTCTACCGCCTCCCCCTTGTAAAGATCCCTGTGATTCCATTGGGCCCACCAGATAATCAAAAATAATCTTCCCAACTCAAAATCCTTAACATAATCACATCTGCTAAGTCCTTTTCGCCACATAGGGTAACATACTTTCAGGATCTGGGGATTAGGGCGTGGGCACCTTTGGGGGGCATTAATCAGCCTACATATATCTTATGAAGCACTTTCATAGTGCAAAATAAAAATGCAGGGTCCTGGCTCAAAAAATAGTAAGAATTTCAAGAGAGCGACAGCAGAGCATTAAGGCCAAGGGCAGTGCCCTTCTGAGCACAGGTCACATGCCCAGAAGCCAGCCCTGCTGTCCTATTCCTTTTCAGCACCTCTTTCTCCTGCCTCCAAACATGTCTAGCTCATCCCTAGCTTAAAAACAAAAAGAATTTTTACTTGATTCTTCCAACTACTTTTCCATCTTTTTTTCTTTGCCAAACCTATATTTTCTATCCTCCCGTTTCCTTCTTTCCCTCATATAAACGTACTCTGTCCCCATCAGTCTGCTAAAGCTTTGCTCTTATCAAGTCCAGTGGACTTTCCTCAAGAGTCCTTGTCTCTGTTCAGCGTTTTATGTTACTGGTAACACATACATCCTGGGATGATGTTATAAAAAAATGCTGGGAAATTTTTGTTGTTGTTAAAAAGAGTGGATTATAAATTTACTTGTTATAAAATCTCAGGTCCTTGAATAGATCTTTACTCTTGGGTCCTCTCTTGGATGCGCAGTTTGAACCTTTCCATCCCTAATGCTATGGTTGGAAGTTGTAACAGAAGTAAAGTGTATGCGCTAATTCTCTTTGGTTGCAACCCACAAAAATCAGCTCTAGCTAAAAAAAAATTTTTTTTTAATAATAGATTTTAAAAGTGTGGAATAGCTTATAGTACTGAGGAAGATTTCACCACTCACACCTCCGGAAATGCAAGTCCATCAGGACAGCATTCAGTGACTCCAAGGAGAGTCTTACCTAGGACACTGCCATTGGACTGATCAGTTCCAATCATTTTAGTCATTGTCTCTCCTATCAAAATTCAGATTTCTTCTAGAGTTTAGCTTCAGGGGAGGGAGCAAGCTCTTTGATTGACAACCACACAATACCACACAAAATGAGCAAGACGTAATTACACAGATGAACAGTGAGTGCTACTGCCTTCAATCATTAAAAGAAGGGAAAAAGACACTGGTCAGACAAAAGTGACAGATGTCCCCTTCAGGAAGTCATGCTTTTATTCGAGTACTCCCTTTGCACATACTTTTTTTTTTAATCTCAGCATATATTCACACATTCATTAAATTGTCCCAGATGTCCTGAGTGCAGAAAACCAAGAAGCACACCTCTGGACACTGGCAGCCCAGAAATAGCAACAATATGCATCCTGTAGTTTATGTAATTTTTGATTTACTTAACATCACCTGGATTAGATGAACCTAATTACCTGGAACTAAGGTGTAGAAAAGTTGACCACATTGCTCAAATGGAAGAATTTATAGGCCTTCCAGATCTATTAATCTGAGAAGGGCCGGCTAGGAAGTCAATCAGTACAACTCTCTCATTGCAAACAATGACAATTTATAATTGATTTGGTTGGGACAGATTATTGGAGAGGGTTAACCTGGAGGAACAATCTTAGTATAGATAGTAATTCCACTAGGGCCAGCTATGACTGTATTTCCCGTTATTCTTAATGGAACCAAAATCAGAATCAGCCATGGATGACCTCAGTGTGCTTCAGCTTTTCGAATGAATAGTGTCAAAATGTGCTTAAGTCAAGATGAATAATAGTCATATTTGAAATGTAGTCACACTCACACCATGCACAAAAACAGATTTATATTTATTGCAGATCCCGTTTTGCTCTCAAGTACAAATGATTCCCCCATCTCTCGTCCCTTTGTTTCACCTCCCCTACTTTCCACTCCACATCTCTCTTCTTCTCTGAGTCGATGGCCGAATGATCTCATCCCTGTAGTCTGGAGTGAGTCATCCAGAGTCTATGGCGGTTCCTATCACCACATTCATTTAGCACCAACAATCTGCTGCTCTGTATTAGAAGCTGGCTTTTCCTGTGAATACGTGTATTATAGATATCTAGTGTGTAACGTTGTAGAGGACTAGCTCTTCTTATTCTATGTTCTCTTTAATAACTATCTCAGTTCCTATGAACAGTAATTGATAAATATTTGTTGATTGACTGGTTAATATTATCTAGGATCTTAATTTATCTTGGAAGACATCTATCTCACAACCAATCCTGGGTATGGTGCCCTCTGAACATTTCCTATGGACAGCTGGGACCTGGCTTCCTTGGGCCGGAACATTTCTGGTGAAGGCAGTAAGGTGAAACCGGCAGCCTTTCTTTAAGGCAATGGATGACAGTTCTTTAGAAGTGTATTGGGGGATTAGCAAAAAAACTGAGGGAGTAACACAATTGTCAGAGGACTGGTTGAAACCAGTTACTGGAAATTTACTACTTCAAGAGTTCTGTTTTTTTTCTCAAGCACTTCTTGATATGTCCATAGCTAATGGTTGAAACAAAGGCTTGAGAATTTTCTTAGTAGATGACTGTAATGCTTAAGAGATTTTGTGAATTAACCAAATTGCACTAAGTATTTACATTTCTGAGATATCATCAAATTGTGTTTCTTTGATTTTTTTTTTATAGCTTGGTTAACTTGTGACTTCTAATGAAGGAGGAAATTGTTGACGAATGGCTCAAAATAAAAGTCAAGGGAAGGGCTTCCCTGGTGGCACAGTGGTTGAGAGTCCGCATGCCGATGCAGGGGATGTGGGTTTGTGCCCCGGTCCGGGAGGATCCCACATGCCGTGGAGCAGCTGGGCCAGTGAGTCATGGCCGCTGAGCCTGCGTGTCCGGAGCCTGTAAAAGTCAAGGGAATGGGGTGGAAATTTACACACCAGTAATTTTCACTCCTGATAGCAAGCTGAATTGTGATTAATGCACCTGCTGAATAATGACAGCAATCTGGTGTGTTTAAACAACTGTATTTGTAGACAGCACTGGTGTGTTAACAACCGGTCATGGCATTTTTTTAAGTGGATTTCTACTTGTAACTTAGTTATATAGTTGCTTGATGATAGGATTTCTGAATTTTACTGAGGGCATTTCTTCCCCTTTTCTTTTCACAATAGGGATGAAAAGTAATCAAAACAAAAGAATTTGGCTGGCCTGTGGCTTGTTAGTTACCTACCTAAAGTATTCATTGCTTTTTCTTGAATATTTACTCAGCTGTGACACTCAAGTATTTTCACTTAACAGCATTAAAGCTGATAAACTTAAGTTAGAATTATTTCCATTTCTAAAGGAGTTTACATAGTGATACATGCGGTTTGGATAAAACTTTATTTTATATAACAAACATATTATGGTATTGTGCTAGAAGTTCATATATCATGTGATCAGGGGAAACACCTATTAAATGTAAATAATTGGAAAACCTAGAATCATAATTCTGCCAATTTCATCCTCCTACCTAATTTCTAGAATGCAAAAGACTTCACATAGTCATAATTATGATTCTGCCAATTTCATCCTCCTACCTAATTTCTAGAAGGCAAAAGACTTCACATAATCATGAAGTTCTTCACCGCTTCCTACACATTGGGACTGTCTGACTTCTATCCACTTTCCTACTCCAGTCCGTTCCACAAAGTGTCCAGGGTACACGACAGTGAGGGCTAACACCGAGAAAGAATGTTTGCATGACATAAAAACAAACATGCCAGGAAGGAGAGAGGGACAAGGTCATGGAGATGGTGATTGCAGACAGGGAAAGGCAGAGAAGGTCATAGACGGTCATTCAATGCTTGTTGGAGGTGTTTCTGTGTCGGCAATGACTGAGTTCTTCCCTCCTGTCAATATGGACCCCCAGCCGTTGGGAACCTCAAGAAGTTTAGTTTCTCCAAATTCAGTTGCTTCATATATAGAGTTCAGTCAGCTGCTTCATCTTTTGTGTTCCTGCTGCTTCTCCAATGGTCACATTCCCAATTCCTCCCCCACTACTGCCCTACTGTCCCCCTTCTCCAACCCCTTCCCCCAGTAGAATCTGGTTTTGATTGTCCAGTATCAGTTGGGAAGAAGCTTGACCACCTGTGCATCACTCTCTCTCACTTGCCAACATCTTGACTCAGATACAGATTTCATTTGGCCTTAACAGAATCACATACTTGCTTGTTTCCACTTCATATGATTTCCTTTGTTCTATTTAGGAAATCTTTTTGTTTTTTCATGAGGTATAGTTGATTTACAATATTGTATCAGTTTCAGGTGTACAACATAGTTATTCTTTTTTTTTTTTTTTATAGATTATACTCCATTTAAAGTTGTTGTAGGGACTTCCCTGGCGGTCTAGTGGTTAAGACTCTGTGCATCCACTGCAGGTGCAGCAGGTTTGATCCCTGGTTGGGGAACTAAGATCCCGTATGCCCAACAGTGCAGCCAAAAATAAAAATTAACTAATTTATTTATTTAAAAAAGTAAAGTTATTATAAAATGTTGGCTACATTCCCTGTGCTGTACAATGTAGCTTGTACAGTGCTGTCCTTGTAGCTTATTTATTTTTGATAATCTCTCATAGATACACATTCTTCAAGGATCTTCTCCTTCTACTGGAGCCGGATGATGTTGCATTTGAGATGTTACATAAAAATCCTGTGCTCTTTTCTGGAGAAAAGATGAGCATAACACATACTCTGCAGGACACTGTAAGTGCCCCTTACCTAATATCTCGTAGGGTTGGAATCCGAGTGGAATTCTTATTGTCTGTGACAGTTGTCCATGGTCACCCACAGAAGCAGGATGAACCACCATACTAAACTGCATTCTCGGGATTCCAGTACCCCAAGAATGAAACAGGTCATTTATGCCTCTCTTTTCTTCCATAATCCCAGGGATTCACTTTCCATTGTGCTAAACAATAAAATCAACTAACTATTTCTTAGAAAATACTACCTATTTTTATCAGTCTGAAGTTGCCACCAGGTTATAAAACCATCAGAAAACCCGGAGAAAATATCCAGTTATCTCAGAGATTACTTTACAATTACTTGAGAGAACCTTTCCCCCCCAGTTTTCAGGTTCTGCTTTAAAAAATGTCTGAAAATCTGATGTTCCTAGCCTGTGGTACTTTTTTCAGACACCCCTGGATTTATCATACAACTAAATTAGAGTGATGCTTCACTGTACAAAATAATTTACCAAAGAAGTAAATGTCTTCACTGTCGGCGTTTGTTTGTTTCTTTGGCCGAGCCACACTGCATGCGGGAACTTAGCTCCCCAACCAGGGATCTAACCTGTGTCCCCCTGCCGTGGAAGCATGGAGTGTTAACCACTGGACCACCGGGGAAGTCCCCACTGTAGTTTTTTTCATTGCAATGGGTAACAATTTATCAAAAATGGTTCCAAGTTTTCTAATAACAAAAGAACATTTTGGAAATGAGTAGTTGTGCTTATTCAAAAACTTGTGTTTATACCCGAAGGCTTTGTGAAATCATTTTTTAATAGACTTAATTTTTTTAGAATAGTTTTAGGTTTACAGCAAAACTGAGCAGCAAGTAGAGTTCCCTTATACCCCCGCCGCTTAAAAGCACAGCCCACCCTGCTGTCAATATCACCCACCACAGTGGTACATTTGTTACAATCAATGAACCAACAATGAACCAACACCGACACATCGGACTTACCCAAAGTCCATAATTTATATTAGGCTTCACTCGGTGTTGCACATTCTATGAGTTTTGATAAACGTATAGTGACATGTATCCATCATTTGGTGGCCCTTAAAATCCCCTATTCTCCACCTATTCATTCCTCTCTCCCCAGTGAAATCAGTTTTTTAGTAAACTTACTATCCTGAGGTTTATGTCAAAAATGGCCAAGTCTACTTCAGCTGGAATTAATTCTAACAGGAATTAATTCTAAAGTGAAACATCAGAATCATTAACTTGTAATGATTTCACTCTGCATTGTGTGCTTTTAAGAGAAAACAAAATGCATAGTTGTGTTCAGTTATCTTATTAAACATTAATGATTATGAACTCGATCTTCTGAACAAAACGATGACCAGAAGGGTGGGATTTTAAATCTTGCAGTAAAACCAGGTACCTGGAGCTAAGTCAGAGACAAGAAAAGCATCTGCCACGCTGTCAAGGTTAGGGAAGAAAATTAAGATACAGGATAGCTTTGGGATAGCAGCCTCCAGCTCAGACTTTCCGATATTATCCTCTGCCCTCACCTGTGAAGCGACTGGTGCTTCAGACAAGAATTAGCTTGGGATCCTTTGCAGCTCAGCCTGTTGCATAAGGTTCTTATGCCACCTGCATTTCCCCATTCTGTATCTATGTAAAAGCATAACTCTGACTTACAATTCTTTGAGTAACAACTGAAAAATCTCTTGCCTGTCCTGAAAAGTTTCATACAATTCATCATCATTTTAAGTAGAAACTTACGAATGTGTCCTTGCTTGTTAATTTCTACGACACAGAGGAGTGAAGTGGTCAGTTCCCTGGCACTAGAGCTCAGGAAAGTGTGGACACACATTCAGCAGAGGTGTTATAGGGGAGTTTAAGCATCAAATGAATGATTGGGCCAGATGATTTTTAAGAGTTTTTCAATCTTCACTTTCAGTGATCCCACCTAGAAAACGGAGAGCTCTGCCAAGCCTTTTGTCACCAACCAACCAACTAACCAACCAACAAAAAGCCTTCTTCTAACATATTTTAAACATTTTAGAATGATCCCTCTGATTTTCAGTATGAGCAACTCAATAAATGACCCATTATCCCATGTACCCACATTTAATAGTTTGAACTGGAAAGTAGCTATAAGTTGCAAATTCAGTGAATGGAGCAGTCGGCAGCCATATTTTCCTGATTTTTTAAAATACATCTTTATTGGAGTATAATTGATTCACAATACTGTGTTAGTTTCTGTTGTACAACAAAGTGAATCAGCCATATGTATACATATATCCCCATATCCCCTCCCTCTTGCGTCTCCCTCCCACCCTCCCTATCCCACCCCTCTAGGTGGTCACACAGCACCGAGCTGATCTCCCTGTGCTATGCGGCTGCTTCCCACTAGCTATCTATTTTACATTCGGTAGTGTATGTATGTCGATACTAGACTACCTATAATAATGTGCAGGAAACGGAATGTAGGATACTTTGAGGACAAAAAAATAACAAGAAAAGCCTTATGATTCAAAGATCCAAACTAAAAAAAAAGCTGGTGTTTAGAGGAAGGGGGCTAATTATTGTGGGGTTATTTTAATAGAGCTGATTATTTAGGAAACACTTTAAAACATCCACATAGCCGTGTTAGAAAGAACTATTTGGGAGAAAGGACACCAGACTGTCTTGGAATATTAGCATACCATTTCCCTCAATGTTCACAGCAACAGCATTAGCAACATTTGGACTTTTCAGATTTTAAAGATAACCTTATCATCCCAAAGTGAGTATGTCACCCATCACTATCATTACATGTAAGTATGATAACCAAAAATTTTGTTTCGGAGGCTTCCCTGGTGGCGCAGTGGTTGAGAGTCCGCCTGCCGATGCAGGGGACACGGGTTCGTGTCCCAGTCCAGGAGGATCCCACATGCTGTGGAGCGGCTGGGCCCATGAGCCATGGCTGCTGAGCCTGCACGTCCGGAGCCTGTGCTCTGCAATGGGAGAGGCCACAGCAGTGAGGGCCCCGCGTACCGCAAAAAAAAAAAAAAAAAAAATTGTTTCATTTGCAAAAAGCATACAGAAACCAAAGGGTAGGCATATATCTCCTATGACCACATGTACCTGTCCTGCATCTACCTTTCCTCATTGCCCACCCTCCCCTTACACACTAGCCCTATTCCTTTGGCCAATTTAAGAGCATTGCCCTAACGGTTCTCTCCTCTGTTTCCGGCGTGCCAACTTGCCACTCTGCAGCCTTCCTCCATCAGTATATAAAAACGTGTTGTAATTATGCCCAGCCTTTAAGAACACTTTCTTGACCCTATTTCTGCCACACCTTTCTTTTTACAGAACACTCCATGAAATAGTTCTCTATATTCACTTGTGTCCAATTCTGCTCATTCTATTTTCTCATTGACCCACACCCATTGTTTTTGTCCTCACTATTCCACCAAAACTGCCCTTATCAGAGCTCGCTACAGACCTCTAGATTGCTGTATCCAGAGGTCACATCTTAGTTCTCACGTATGTGACCTAAAGCAGTACAGTTGATCGCTCTCCCCTTGAAACACATTCTTCCCTTGACTTCCGGAATACCACAGCCCTGGTTTTCCTCCCTCTGTCTCCTTTGCTGGTTCTTCCTTCATCTCCACAACCTCTAAATATGCTCTTCTTTTTTATTATTTATTTTCACTCCCTTGGAGATTTCCTCGTCACTTTACATGCCATCAAATGAGAGTGACTCCCAAATTTCTGTCTCCAGCCCGGATCTCTGCATTCAGCTCCAGACTCATGTCCACCTGCCTACTTGACACATTCACTTTGATGTCTGACAACCATCCCTGCCCTGGGATGCTCCTCTTGCCATGGTCCCCATCTCAGTAAATGGAAACTCCCTTCTTCCCGTTATTCAGGCCAAAATCCTTGGCGTTTTATTGTCTTTTTCTCTCTCACTCCAATCTGATCCAACAGCAAATCCTGCTGTCTCTCTCTTCAAAATACATCCAGAATCTGATCACTTGTCACCGTTTCCACTACACCACCATCATCTCTAGTGTGGATTTTACTGTAACAGCCTCCAAATTGTTCTTACTTCTTTCCTTGCCCAGCTTTATTTTTTTCCTCAACAAAACAACTGTAGTACTCGTGTTAAAGCATACGTCAATCATGTCATTCCTCAACCTTCAACGGCTCCCTTTTCACTTCTCATAAAAGCCCAAGTTTTCACAGTGACCTGTGAGGCCCTATGTAATCTGCCTGCATTATTTCTTTATGTTTTCTTTTTTTTTTTTTTTCTTTTTGGAGCACATAATGGTTTATTAGTAAATTGCAGAGTATGACAAGACCCTAGAGCATCTAACCCGCATTCCTTGTCATTTTATTTTTTTATTTTTATTTTTTTACATCTTTATTGGAGTATAATTGCTTTACAATGGTGTGTTTGCATTATTTCTTTAACCTCATCTCCACTTACTTTCTCCTTGGCTCATTCATCTTCAGCCATATTTGCCTCCTTGCTTTCTTCAGACATAGTGAGCAAGCTTCCACCAAGGGCCTTTGCAACTGTTGGTCTCTGCCTGGCATACTCTCCTCCAAATATCTATGTAACTCACTCCTTCACCTGCTCCAGATCTGCACTCAAAATTCAACTTCTTGGTGAGCTTTCTGTATCTAGAATTGTAATCCCCCTTTCCCTGGTATTTCCTGTCTTTCCTCTGTTTTATTTTCTCCTTAGCACTATTTGAAAATACAATTTTACTTATCTTGCTTATTTCTTTCCTTTTCAGCTGGAGTGTAAGCTCCATGGGGGTGGGAATATTTATTTGATTCCTCCTCTGCACCCCTAGTAGTCACTCAATAAATATTTGTTGAATGAATGAATAACACTGTAGACTTTATGTCAAGTACTTTCTAATCCATGCTGAATAAATGTCCTACAATCCTCAGTTACAAAAGTAACTGTAAGGCCAACTGGCCCGAGGCAGGGGAACGCAATCAGACTCACAGGTTGAAACTGACCTGGAGACTTTCCAGACCACCCAGTTCCAGGAACTGACCTGGGGACTTTCCACCCGGCCCAGCCTTCCCGCCTTTCGAGGGGCGGGACTAACGGTCCCCCACGATACCCGAAAAGACCACCAAATAAGGAATACCCTGCGCCCTCCCAGATTCACCACACCCCTTTCCCTTCTTCCCCTATAAATTCTGCCCAAACCCTCGCCCGGGCGCGACTTCTCTGGCCCCTTTCTCTCGGATCAGTGAACCTCGCCCTGGAGCGTTCCCAAATAAAGCTTGTTTAAGCTCTCCTCGGTTTTTGGTGCCATTCCTTACAGTAACCTTGTGATCAGTAAGGATAATACAATTGCCCTGGCTGAGGATAAGACCATAGTTCCTGTTCAGCATAATTAAAACAATGTATCAGAGACAAATAGCGAAAGTAACCCATGAATGATTTTTCTGGTGCTCCAGGTACCAGGAAAGTACTAGGGAAAAGTATTCTATACTATTGCTGGTTCAGATTCAAGAAGTAAAAGGTAAAATCACAGCATAAGTATAATTAACCCAAAGTGTATCATTTGTTAACCAATAAATGATTAGTGACTCCCTGCTGTACTTCTTCAGGTTCTCTCAGAATAGGGACTCACCTGGTGGGCATACAAATGGATTGAGGCAGAAAAGGAACAGTTGCAAAGGTCAGATTGACCCATGAAGCACAGTAAGTTTTGCCAAAATTACTTACCCTGCTGATGGTTCTTAGAAAGCCCAGAGTTGATCAAAAAGCAAATGTTTCTAGTTTTCATCTTTCTTTTCAGCCTTTAGCAAACAGAAAAACATTCCCTATAGTTGTACGGATCTATTGCAAATTTACAACTTAGTGAAAAATTAATAGAAATCCACCTGGACTAATTTAAACAGAAAGGAGCAATGTGCTATAAGGATATAGCTATAAGCAGGAGTGACTTGGGGGCCACAGGAGCAAGGAAGCAGCCAGGCTGTGTTACCAAACACAAGTTCATGCATCTGATGCACAGTTGAGGCCAAATGATACCGAAATGACAGTTTGGAGCAGAGAAAGGTTTACTGCAGGGCCATGCAAGGAGAACAGGTGGCTCATGCCCCCAAAACTCCGAACTCCCCAAAGGGTTTCAGCAAAGCATTTTTAAAGGCAAAGATGAGGGAGGGGCATGGTTGGTTGCTGCAAACTTCTTGGTGTTGGAATCCTTTGTTCTTGAAACTGTCCAGGTAGGTTAGGTCACCATGTTCCTGTAAACCTCCAACAGGATGTTACTCTCTGCTCTGCAACTTTTTATCTCTATATGAATGGAAATGTGTTACACCCTTAAAGGTCAGAGCCTTGAGAATGCGCTATTCTGTATATTTCAGGCTATAGGAAACATTCTCAACTCAAAGCAAAAGCAATAGAATGCACAGGTTAAAGTAAAAGAAACAGGTCTAATATGGAGTCATATTTGTTCTTCCCTATTACAGCTGTAGGAATAAACTGGAATGAGGGGCTCAGATTCCTCAGGAATCTCAGCGTATCTCATCTCTGCCTTTTCTGGGTGTCAACTTTTCCTTTTCACTGCATAGCAGCTTTCTCTGCTTATCTGTCCACATAAGCAGAACATGGCAGCCATTTTCTCTAAGATTTACTTCTCTTCCTTTCTAGAACGAGAATATAATCTCTTGGTCCCAATTCCAAATTCTCAGAAACTGCTTGAGCCGGGTACCCCCCCCACAGATGCACCAGATTTGTATAAACACGTATGCTATTTGAACTGTATAGATGAAAGTGGGCCATTGCAAGAATACTTAGGAGTGGGCGCAGATTGATTGAGGCAACCCAGCAGATCTCTACTTTACTTAGGTTTCTTGGAAGTTCATGATAAAGTGTTATATTTACCATACTAACTTTTCTCTTACCCCTCCGCTAAGGTTCAGTCTGATTTCTCAAAAGTAGTAAGTATTTTATGGCAAGATTGGGGCAACCATTTTTACCTTGAGCACTTTGA
This sequence comes from Monodon monoceros, assembly GCF_005190385.1. Classification (NCBI taxonomy): domain Eukaryota; kingdom Metazoa; phylum Chordata; class Mammalia; order Artiodactyla; family Monodontidae; genus Monodon; species Monodon monoceros. Next base: position 6,115,500 of record NW_021703781.1, read on the forward strand.
GTCAAGGATCATGCTTGGCTTGTTCACTACTGAATCCCCATTTCCTATTAAGCCTGGGATAAGGACTGTTAATGTCAGTTGTTACTGTTACAATAAGGACCCAACAAAACTCATTGAATACTGCTGACATGGAGGGGGAAAAACGAGTAACAAGTGAGAGGATGGCATAGTTCCTCAGTAAAAGCCTTAAAGGGCACAGATATTTTAGTTTCTCTGACCTTGTTATAGAACCAAAACATGTTGTAGTGGTAGCAACTGACAATACCCAGGAGGATCTGACATTAGTAGGGACCACTGCAACAGAATGAATAAATAGCTAAAGAGGATCTGTATTATGTAAGCCCTGGTATATTTCAATGATCCTAAATAGACTTGTCAACTACCAGTCTCTTGTGTCCATCAAGTCAGTCTCTCCAGAGATGGCTAGGGTGTCAATCTCTCTAAATTCTTTCAAGCTGTGTTTGCAGTCTGGGATAGGATTTTCCTTTTCATTCTTGTATGCATGCTTATCACAATAAACAGACATCTGAAACAAAAGATCAAATATCATTAGTGATTACCCTTGGCTTAATTTCCCTCTCACATTTGGCTCATCAACAGAAACAGTAACATGGGAATTCCCTAGCGGTCCAGTGGTTGGGACTCAGCACTTTCACTGCTGTGGCCCACGTGGCCTGGGTTTGATACCCGATCAGGGAACTAAGATCCTGCAAGCCCTGTGGTGTGGCAAAAAATAACTAAATAAAATACAGTAACAAAAACAACCTACGCTTGTTTTACTTGATGGAAGACAGCAGCTCCTACCAGAAATGAGCACTGTAAATGTTGCTGTAGCCACACCACTCCAACTTTCTCTCAAACCTGCTTCTTTTTGGCTTATAAGGACCTGGGACACTTTGCTGCAGTGCTTGCACCTGGACAAACATCTCCTCAAGCAACAAAATACAATGAAACTATAAGGGGCTATAAATAACTGCTTGCCTGTAAAGTGGGGCAAATTATCGACAAGAAGATACAAAAGGACCAGAAACCCAACTGCCACTTCTGAGGAGCTGGGAGCAAAAGGAGGGAACAGTGCATGCCCCCTGCACACAGCACCACTACCTAAGCCACCCCTCAGGCCTGACCCCTGGACACACCTCTACCCTCACCCCATATGAGGAACATATTAGGCTCACTCCCCTTGGGGAGTGAGCAAGGGAACCTGTTACTTGTTTTTACTCCCCCCTTGCTGCAGCAGGGGCCCCAGTAAAGCCTTGCCTGAATTTCTTGTCTGGCCTCATTAATTTCTATTGATTAAGGAGGCCAAGAACCCTGATTGGTCTCAATTTCACTTTGAGATTTTTCTATCAGGGTACACTATTCCAAACATCTCCTTTCAGGGCCTTGGTTAACCTTTCCTCAGTGCTTCATTGCCCTGTGAGTCCACTTCTCTTCTCCAGAGGAAAGGGAAAGTAGCCTCTCTTAATCCAAGGTTGGAGAGCTCTGATATAATCAAAACAAAACAAGGTCTTATCCTGTGAGGAAGAGGAAACAGTTCTATGCTTTATACTGGGAAGAAGTTATTTCAACAGATAGACTAGGAACCAAGGAAAATAAAGATGTTAAAAGGCCTAGTGAGTTGAAAGCTGATTGATGAGCAGAAAACAAAGGAAAACATGTGCTTTCCTTAGGGCAACTGTAAACAACATTACTATGATTATTAGGCTAAACCTGTGGCCCTTGGCATAAAGAAGCAGTCTAATCTAAGGCTCCCATGTAGCCAACACCCTCAAATCAGACTAAAAGGATCTCATGCTGGTAGTCTTGTCTGCTCCTCGTAGACAAGGAGGAAAAAAACCCCTCCAAATTAGGCACTCTGGATTCCCACAGGTTAACTTCAGTCAAATGTGAACTCACAATTTTGAAAAAAATCACCAAGCATACAGGAATCACCTGTTCAGTAGAAGTCAGCAGAAACAGTAAATAACAGATTTAAGCCTCTGAGGATTCCAACTCCAGGCATACCCCAGATAATTGTGAGTTCAGTTCCGGACCACCACAATAAAGTGAATGTCGCAATAAAGCAAGTCACACACATTTTTTGGTTTCCCAGTGCGTATAAAAGTTATGTTTACACTATACTGTAGCCCATTAAGTGTGCAATAGCATTATATCTAAAAAAACAACAATGTATATATCTTAATTAAATAGTACTTTATTGCTAAAAAAAATGCTAACCATCATCTGAGGTTTCAGCAAGTCATAGTAGTAGCATCAAAGGTCACCGATCAGGGGCTTCCCTGCTGGCGTGGTGTAAGAATCCGCCTGCCAATGCAGGGGACACGGGTTCGAGCCCTGGTCCTGGAGGATCCCACATGCCACAGAGCAACTAAGCCCCTGCGCCACAACTACTGAGCCTGCGCTCTAGAGCCCACGAGCCACAGCTACTGAGCCCTCAAGCCACAATTACTGAAACCCACACGCCTAGAGCCCATGCTCTGCAACAAGAGAAGCCACCACAATAAGAAGCCCGCGCATTGCGACGAAGAGTAGCCTCCACTCGCTGCAAGTAGAGAAAGCCCGCGCGCAGCAACAAAGACCCGATGCAGCCAAAAATAAATAAATTTAAAAAAAAAAGGATCACTGATCACAGAGCATCATAACAAACAGAATAATAGTGAAAAAGTTTGAAGTACTGCAAAATTTACCAAAATGTGACACAGAAACACAAAGTGAGCAAATGCTGTTGGAAAAAATGACACTGATAAGACTTGCTGGATGCAGGGTTGCCACAAACCTTCAATGTGTAAAAAAAAGCAGTATCTGCAAAGCACAATAAAACGAGGTATGCCTGTATGGGAATTATCAGATTCTGAGTTTAAAATAACTGTGTAAGACATGGTTAAAGTATGATCACATTGAAAGAAGGCCAAATTTTAAAAGTGAAGAAATAGCAAGGGAGTATTAAAGTAGATGTAAAAAAAGAATAAGAAACAACATTGAAAAATGAAAAATATAATCATGGATAATTTCAATCTACATTTCAAGATAGATTAAAAAGTTAACTAGATGCAGGTGAGAGAATTAGTTAACTGGAAAATATTTCTGAAAAAATTACCCAGATTTCAGCATAGAAACTAGAAGATGGAGAAACCCAAAGATGACAAAGAAATAAGAGACATGAAATCTAGAATGAGGAGGTAGAACAGACACTGAATCAAAATCCCTAGAGGAGAGAAAAGAGAAAATGAAAGAAACGCAGTATTCAAGTAGGTAATGGGAAACAATTTTCTAGAAATGATAAAAGTCTTTTATTTACAAATTTAAGAACCACAGTGAATCTCAAACAGGATGAATAAAAAGAAATCCACACGTAGGGAAATTGCAGAATAGAAAGTCAAAGAAAAAATCTCTAAAGCAACCATGAAGAAAAGGCAGATCACTTCTGAAGGAAAGACCATTAAATATACTGCAGACTTCTCAAAGCAACAATGTTAAGAGGGATGACAATAAACAACTTCAAAGTCTGAGAGAAAAATAAGTGCCAACTAAGAATTACATACCATCAAACTTATCTTTCAAAAATGAGGCAAAATAAAAACATTTTCATATTAACTAAAGCCAGAGACATTATCTGTAACAGATACTAAAACAACAACAAAAAATTCATAGACTATATACTTTCAAAAAAAAGAAAAAACCTTCTAAAAATGAAAGTCTGAAATATAAAACTGGTTTATGAGGAACCCTCCTACACTGTTGGTGGGAATGTAAATTTGTGCCACCACTATGGCGAACAGTATGGAGGTTCCTTAGAAACCTAAAAATAGAACTACCATATGACCCAGCAATCCCACTCCCAGGCATATACCTGGAGAAAACCATAATTAAAAAAGATACATGCACCCCAATATTCATTGCAGCACTATTTACAAGAGCCAAGACATGGAAGCAACCTAAATGTCCATCAACAGAGGAATGAATAAGGAAGATGTGGTACAAATAGACAATGGAATATTACTCAGCCATAAAAAAGAACAAAATAATGTCATTTGCAGTAACATGGATGGGCCTGGAGACTGTCATACTGAGTGAAGTGAGTCAGACACAGAAAGACAAATATCATATGATATCGTTTATACGTGGATAAGCGATAAAAAAATGGGTACTAGTGAACTTATTTACAAAACAGAAGTAGAGTCACAGATGTAGAAAACAAACTTATGGTTACCAGGGGAAAAGGGGGGGAGGGATAAATTGGGAGAGTGGAATTGACATATATGCACTACTATATATAAGATAGATAACTAATAAGAACCTGCTGTATAGCACAGGGAACTCTACTCAATACTCTGTAATGGCCTATATGGGAAAAGAATCTTAAAAAAAAAAAAAGTGGATATATGTATAGGTATAACTGATTCACTTAGCTGTACACGTGAACCTAACACAATATTGTAAATCAACTATACTCCGTAAAAGTTAAAAAAAAGGGTTGATGAGTAAAGAAATCAATACAAATTAATATAAATACATTCTGTACATTAAAAAAACCAATACCATTAATGTCTAATCAAGAGTTTTAAAAGATAGTAATAGCAAGTAAATTGGAAATGGGTAATCAGTACTCTCTTTTTTTTTTAAAGCTTTTTAAAAAAATTAATTAATGAATATTTTTGGCTGCATTGGGTCTTCATTGCCATGCACAGGCTTTCTCTAGTTGTGGTGAGCAGGGACTACTCTTTGTTGCAGTGCGCAGGCTTCTCATTGCAGTGGCTTCTCTTGTTGCGAAGCATGGACTTCGGTAGGCGTGGTGCACGGGCTCTAGAGCGCAGGCTCAGTAGTTGTGGCACACTGGCTTAGTTGCTCCATGACATTTGGGATCTTCCCGGACCAGGGATTGAACCCCTGTCCCCTGCATTGGCAGGTGGATTCTTAACCACTGTGCCAGCAGGGAAGTCCAGTACTCTATTTCTTGATCAATGTAGTGATTACATAGTAAAACTACTTTGTGAAAGTCAAGGTATGCATTTATGTCATTTGTACTTTTGGGGATGTATGTTATAGTTCAGTAAACATACACACATATATATGTATATATACATATACATTTTCATATATATATGAAATATATAAATATATTTATATGTGAAATATATATATATATACACATTTTTTTTTTTAAGAAAGAAAAATGTTGGAATTCTCTGGTGGTCCAGTGGTTAGGACTCCATGCTTTCACTGCCCAGGGCCCAGGTTCAATCCCTGGTGGGGGAACTAAGATCCCACAAGCCACGTGGGGCTGCCAAAAAGAAAAGAAAAGAAAAATGTCTACATCGGGCCAATTTAAAAGCAAATTCTACCGAATTTGAAAGGAATATATCATTTCAAACTTATAAAACCTCCTCTGGAAATAGTCTCCAATTCATTCTGTTAGACTACTATAAGCTTAAAAGTGAAACCAGATAAAGACAGTTTAGGAAAGGAAAATGACAGGCAGTGTTACTCATGCATAAGATGTCAAAAACATCAAACCAAATATTAGCAAACTGAATCCAGCAGCATACAAAGAAGACAACAAAGTTGAGTATATACCAGGAATATGAGTGGAATAACAGTAAACAATCAATACAATTCAACAGATCAGAAGAGGAAAATCTATATAATCATCAAAGGATGCAGAAAAATATTAAACTCAGTAACTATAATTAAGGGGAAAAAACTCTTAGCAAATTAATAATAGGAAAGGAACATCCTTTATTCAGTAAAGTTTCAGATATTAAGACATACCTCAAAGTCATTTAAATAAACTTTAAATTGGTGATAGTGGCCAAAGAACAGATAAATAGCCCCATGGAGTAGAAGAGATAGCTTTGAGATAGATTTGGGTGTAGATGGGAACCAAGTATACCATAAAAGTAGTACCACAAATCAATGGAGAAAGGACAGATTACTTACTACAGGTTGTTAGAAAAAAAAACAATTTACTATATGAAGAAAATTAAATTATTTCTACATGACACCATACAAAAGGGCTCTGGATGGATTAAATATCTAAATTTGAAAGGCAAAACTTTAAAGTGAATAGAAAATGATACAGGAGAACATCTTTGGAACATCCTTGGAAAAGGAATGATTAAACACAACTTCAAAACAAACTTAACTGATACATTTTATTACAACAAAATTAATGATTTCTGTTCAATGAAGGATACCGTCAACAAAGTTGCAGTACATCACAAAACACGTTATCCTCAGAGTCCCGATAGAGTGTGAAAAGTAAGAGCAATCTGACAAGATTTGTTACATCTAAATGTAAGCATCACAAATTGTCAGTTTGTTTTTATTCTTCCTGACCGCGTGTACTAAGGGTGTAGCCATTCAGTACCACCGTGGTTACATGGTTAGGCTGTCATGGGTCCAGTTCATTAGCAACAGCCCAGGAGCCCTGGGATCCTGTTCACTGGAAATTCTATAAAAATATTTCATGATGCCAAGCAACAGCATGTACTGTTCTAGCTCAGCCACTCAGTGGAAAAAAGATCAAAACCAACAGTCGATCTAACAGTCGATCTAGGAATGATGTGTATGATGTAATTCACTTGTTAGTGCCACCATAAGGCTCACATTATGTACTCAGGCAGTTATTAATGGCATTTTCTGATCTCCTAAAAAGTATCTTCAGAGGCTGTGGTTCTTGGGTCAGCATTCAAGAGAAACAGGAATAGTATTCCCAGGCCAACGTAATGAGGGAAAATGGGATTGATCTCAGTTTGTGAACCTTCTCCATTTAGGTTACTGTTACATGAAATAGCTTTATACAAACTTAATCTAAGGTGGAAGGATACTAAAATTAAAACTGTTGGGAAAGGGGTCTCCTGTGTGCAGTTTCTCAACCCCCGCTCGGCCCCAGTAAGCCTGGAACACTTCCTTCCAAAGAGGTAGGGTCCTTACCGCCTGTGCTGCCCTTGTCACCCTGTGTGGGAACATCTTTCTCTGTTTCAGACTCAATATGTACTCCTTTGTTCTGCTTCAGCATGTGTGCCATACGGCACTTGGCCAACCCCACTGCTCTACGATCCCATATGGGAAGGGCATGGGGTCCTTCTGGTACACAGCTCAGGAGCGGGGCATGAGAGCCAACTGCCCTGCATAGGCTGCCAGGGGGCAACCACTGGCCATGGGAGACCGACGCCCTCTACTGAAGCCCATCTTGCTCTTCATGTGAGTAAAGCGTTATTCCATCCAGTGCTTTGACTGTATTTTGTTTTGCTTGGCAACTCCCACACCAAGACGCAGTGGGCAGAAGTGTTCAGACTTCTGAAAATAAACCATCCGTGTCACTTGCTCAACAAAAACTTAAAACAAACCACCAGGCAAATATACAAATTAGGGACAAATTTGGAATGGTGAATAGTCATCTCCAAACTGTTGGACCAAAACACTGTTACCTAGAAATTCTGAATTATTATTATATTAGCAGTTATTATTTTGTTCTTTGTTGTCAAGTCAGGTAAACATGCGCCCCCTAAATTTGCTATAAATACAGACCAATATGAGATTGTACCAGGTCTCAAGAAATCTCTCACTCCTTTGTCTCCATTCAATAGGGAAACTCAAGGAAGAATCCTTCCATAAGGACTAGGAACTACCTACATAGTTCCAGCCAGAGCGTGGAAGCAGGTTCCAGATGTGCGAATCCTAAGACATTGGGATGTGTTTTAGCCACATGTTTCTCAAACTCTCGAGCATATCAGTCACCAGGAATCTTGTTAAAATGCAGATTCAGATTCAGGAGGTCAGCAGTGAGCCTAAGATTTTGCATTTCTACCAGGCTCTCAGGTGCTACTGATGCTGCCGGTCCCTGAACTCCACTTTGAGTAGCAAGGTCCCAGTCAATCTTCCAATTCTTGATTTTACCAGGTGTGGTTTGGAGCGGCCTGAAGGGCTGTGAAGAGCCTCAGAGGTTAATCATATTCAGTCTTTTGGAGGAACAAATCTAAAATCTAGTGCACTAGAGACTACAGTGTGGGAGTGAGTTACATATAATGAATGAGCATAGCATCCACAGCTCAGGGAGCCTTTTCCTTTTTACTCACCATTATGTTAGGCATTTTATGGGGAAGGTTTTAGACTCTGAAGATTCAAGACATATGCTTTGGCAGCACTGAGCTAACCGTATTTACTTCTTGAATTTACATCTTATCTAAGTTTCTCAATGGGGAGAATGGTCAACTAAAAAGAGAGAGAAACCTCAGGGGATAAAAATAGATTGTGAGGGCTTCCTTGGTGGCGCAGTGGTTGAGAGTCCGCCTGCCGATGCAGGGGACACGGGTTCGTGCTCTGGTCCGAGAGGATCCCACATGCCGCGGAGCGGCTGGGCCCGTGAGCCATGGCCGCTGAGCCTGCGCGTCCGGAGCCCGTGCTCCACAACAGGAGAGGCCACAACAGTGAGAGGCCCGCGTACCGCAAAAAAAAAAAAAAAGATTGTGAAAAAGTCATCAGCATCCTGTGTTCTGGTATCCTTTCATGTCAAACATGACTTTTTTTTCTGTTAAATGGCTATTTTCATCATGGAGCTACATAGGTAATTTATTACAAGCCAACAAATGTTCAAAAGTATATATTCTGATGAAAATAATATTATGCTCTACTATATTTGTCATTTTTATAAGATTATCTGTGTTGTAAGAGAGCATTTAAATTGATCTTTCCTTTTTAAAAAATTTTTTTAGAATAATTTTTAATGAGTCATTTATTCCCTTTCTTCCCCAAGGATTTTTTTTTTCTTGTTCTACTTCCATGTGTAATCTGACCTTAAAGTACTTCCCATGGCTAAATGCAAAAACTGATGCACCTCTCTCTTCTATTCCCTCTAATCTATGAAGGAAAGAATATCTTTTTTTTTTTTTTTTTTGCGGTACGTGGCATTTGTATGCACATAGATAAGATCTGGACAGAAAATACAGACAAATGAAAGCAGTTTGATATGCTTGCAAGAATGTAGGTATATTTAACATTTTTAGTTAAATGTATGTTAATATAGCTACCTTATATGTGAAATAAATTTGTAAAGATATTAAGGTTAGTGATGACACTAAAGATCTACTGGCTAGAGAGGAAGATTGGATGGGGGCAGGTAGGTAGTTCTGACCAAATCTTTTTATGAAGATTATGATCTTTCAAACCTAGGTAAACTTCTAGGTATCTATATGCCCTTTTCTGTTCTTGAAGTTTTACTACCAGCTCTAGGAAACAGCCCTAAGTCCAGAGTTTCAGAACTTGTGCAAGTCTCTGGAAAAGATGTTTTAAAGTGGGAATTTGATGAGACAACTGACTAAAGGGGCCTTAAGGAACACTAATTCTGATAATGCTTAATTTTCATTGGGATGTGATGCGCTCGAAAAAATAATTTTTTTTTTTCAGGCAAAGCTGGACGCTTTGGAGGAAGTACAAAGGAGGTTTTACTCAAAAGGAGCAAAGAATAGCAATGTCACTCACTGGTAGCCTGCTTGGCAGGGAACTGAAGTTGCAGTCCCATTTTCTACCCCCTGGTAGCTTTTATGACTCTGATCAAGTCATCTATAACCTTCCTTTATATACGCTCACCTGGAAAGTGAGGTCAATATTACTTGCCTACTTTAAGCCTGATAAGGCTGCTGCAAGAGTAAAATGAAATAAAAAATAAGATTTGTTGGTGCTGCCTCCTTGCTATCTCCAGGCACTTTTCCTTTAATTTCAATGAAGCTTCATCGGAGGTTCCAACTTCATACTACAAGACAAGGGCTTAGAACTAAAACCATATTTTGGATTATCAGAATTGCAAAAGTAAGAATGGCAAAACTTTCCTAATGACACCAAACTTTAACCTTCATGAAGGCAGGAACAGGGGTCTGTGTTGATCCTAACTAAATGCTCAGCCCCAGGCCAAGAGGCTAATTCAAAAGCAGTCAGTCAGGGGACTTCCCTGGTGGCTCAGTGGTTAAGAATCTGCCTGCCAATGCAGGGGACACAGGTTCGATCCCAGGTCTGGTAAGATCCCACATGCTGCGGAGCAACTAAGCCTGCGTGCCACTACTACTGAAGCCTGCGCGCTTAGAGCCCATGCTCTGCAACAAGAGAAGCCACTGCAATGAGAAGCCTGCGCACCACTATGAAGAGCAACCCCCGCTCGCCACAACTAGAGAAAGCCCGTGCACTGCAACCAAGACCCAATGCAGCCAAGAATAAATTAAAAAAAAAAAAAAAAGGAGTCAGTCAAATGGCCATGAAGATTGGCCCTCGTGATTATCCGTTTGGAGAAGCCAATTGAGAAAGTTGCCCATATGTAGGGTCTGAGTACAGTAATGTTCTACCTGATATGGAAAGCAGCCAAAGAGAGAGGAATTTGGGAAATGTATACTAATGCTCTCTACTTGCTTGCTTAAGCAGTATTCTGTGTTTGACTTTGAACCCTACACATTGTACAGCTGTAGATATGAGCAGTGCGGTTAGAGATTATACAAAATAGCAACGTATTACTTGGTGTATTATATGGAGTTAAGGAAATCACTGGCTCTTCAAGCCTTATTAGGAAGGTAGTAGACTGTAGTTTGGTACAAGTTAGAGTGTTTGCTGGATGGATTGTTGTTCATGGTTCATTCAGTTTTGGTTCTAGTAACCATTCTTTTTACCAGGTTATATAGTTGTATAATAAAGGACGGGTTGAATGTGCCTCCTTAGAATGATTTAAATTTTGTAATTTCTGGGTCATTTTGTTAAAAGTCCTGTGTCTCTCTATCTTAGGAACCAGACAAATACACTTAGGACCCTTGGAGCAAACATTTCCTTCACCTGAAAAGAAAGAGGGAAAATAGGGAAGAGGAAAGAGAAAGATTACATTTTATAATTTGAGCGAAATCTGATCCTGGCATTGGTTGTACTGAGCTGAGCCTGGCCAGAGAGCCTGGGAACTGAGGAATCCCTGCTTTCTTGAAGGCAGGTTTAGAAACAGCCAGGACTTTTTATTTTATTTATTTATTTATTTATTTATTTTGGGGTACTGTGTTGGGTCTTTGTTACTGCACGCGGGCTTTCTCTAGTTGCGGCGAGCGGGGGCTACTCTTCGTTGCGGTGCACTGGCTTCTCATTGCAGTGGCTTCTCTTGTTGCGGAGCACAGGCTCTAGGCGCATGGGCTTCAGTAGTTGTGGCACGTGGGCTCAGCAGTTGTGGCTCAAGGGCTCTAGAGCACAGGCTCAGTAGCTGTGGCGCACGGGCTTAGTTGCTCCACGGCATGTGGGATCTTCCCCGACAAGGACTCGAACCCGTGTCCCCTGCACTGGCAGGCGGATTCTTAACCACTGCGCCACCAGGGAAGCCCCCCCAGCCAGGACTTTATAATGTCTTACAACAATATATTCATCCCCAAATTATGGTAACTTAAAATAGGAATACAGTATTAAAAACCTGTTAGTTTGTAGCCTTCTCCTCCATCATCAGTTACTTTTATTTTTCATTAGACTGTATATGAGGTTTAGAAATTTCATATTTGTCTTTTCTGCCTGCCTTTTCTTGCTTAGGAGTAAATCTTTATCCACAGAAGAGTTCTCTATTAAAGATATTGGTTCCATTTTAAAATTATAGTGATTGTACCAGATAAGAACAATTTTGATAATTATGTTGGACCAATGTTCTCTCTCTCTCTCTCTCTCTATATATATATATATATTTATTTATTTATTTATGTTACGTATCTGGTGTTAACTTCTTTACACACTTTAAGAGAATTATTTTTACCTAAGAATGGATCATCATCTTATTTTTAGTTTGTTACAATATGACCCGTCAGTCCCTAGCACTATGGAAATATTTATTTATTTATTTATTTATTTATTTTGGCTGTGTTGGGTCTTCATTTCTGTGTAAGGGCTTTCTCTAGTTGTGGCAAGTGGGGGCCACTCTTCATCGCGGTGCGCGGGCCTCTCACTATCGCGGCCTCTCTTGTTGTGGAGCACAGGCTCCAGACGCACAGGCTCAGTAGTTGTGGCTCACGGGCCTAGTTGCTCCGCGGCATGTGGGATCCTCCCAGACCAGGGCTTGAACCCGTGTCCCCTGCATTAGCAGGCAAATTCTCAACCACTGCGCCACCAGGGAAGCCCCTATGGAAATATTTTAATGCCTCCTTTTCAAGTAATGTCACATTTTAAACATAATTTAAAAATCGCGCTTCCTTTTTACATGGCATTACTTAAAATCACACACACAGTCACACATGCGTAGGTGCAATGTAGTTTCTTTAAAAGAGTTAATTATTCATCCTTGATATAGCCAGAAAAGATTCTCTCTAATGGAAATATTGAAGAAAAGAGGATAAAAATTTAATGTTAATCTACTAGAATAATTCTTTCTATTTTCACACCCATTTTACAGAGGTGGAAATGGAGGTGGGAGAAAGCATCACAGGAGGAGGACCTGGGACAACAGCCAAGCTGATTAGCTGGGAGACTGAAGCAGAGGTAGCCCCGTCCCCTAGGCTCCCCCCTGTCCCTCTTCTGGCCTGGGGCATTAAGAGGGGAGGGGATGTGCCTCTAGGTTGGAGGTGTGAGTGTGGGTAATACACCCTGCTTCTCCCTTATTCCCACTAGAATTTGGCCAGGATATAAGTCTGTGATGCTCCTCTGGATTCCCAGTCCCCCTCTCCCGAGAGATGTACAAATAAAGGCAACAGATATTCTACAGAGAGTCTCATCTAGGAAGATGAGCCTGTGATCTAAAATGACCAGATACCTGGGGCAAGCTGACACTATGGAAGAGAGAAAATAAAGGGACTTACTGACTTGAGAGAACACGAAGGTAGCAGAGCCTACAGGGCAGGGATATTTTGAAAGTATAATTAATGTCTTCAAGCATTTAAAAGAAGAGATCATATACATGAAAGATTATTACATATTTTTAAATTTTTGGAGATGTTAGAAATGAAATATCTAGTTGTTTAAAAATTACCTGGGGCCATCAACAGATGAATGGATTAACTGAATGTGGTATAGACATACAATGGAATATTTTTCAGCCTTAGAAAGGAATGAAATTCTGACACATGCTACAACGTGGCTGAACTTTGAGAACATTATGCTAAGTAAAATAAGCCGGACACAAAAAGACAAATACTTTATGACCCCTGTTATATGAGGTACCTAGAATAGGCAATTACATAGAGACAGAAAGTATAATAGAGATTTCCAGGGGTTGGGGCGGGGGGGGGGGGGGAAATGGGGAGTTATCATTTAATGGGTGTGGGGCTTCTGTCTGGGATGATGTAAAGTTCTGGAAATGAATAGTGACAATGGTTAGACAACATTATGGATGTACTTAAAGCCACTGAATTGTGTACTTAAAAATGGTTAAAAAGGTAACTTTTATGTTGTATATATTTTACCACAATAAAAAAAAAATCGGGCTTCCCTGGTGGCGCAGTGGTTGAGAGTCCGCCTGCCAATGCAGAGGACATGGGCTCGTGCCCTGGTCCGGGAAGATCCCACATGCTGCGGAGCGGCTGGGCCCGTGAGCCATGGCCGCTGAGCCTGCGCGTCCGGAGCCTGTGCTCTGCAACGGGAGAGGCCACAGCAGTGAGAGGCCTGCGTACCGCAAAAAAAAAAAAAAAAATCACTTTGGGTAACATAGGTTAATGAGGATAGCACCTGATGAAGAATTTCAGCCAAAGAGGCAGGGTGGATACATTTAAAAGTTCTAATATTGACCCACATATATTTTATATAATATCATCATTCCTCATCAACTTCTCTAGCAGAGAAATCACTGTAAGTGGCCCAGCCCATTCCCACCCACCCCATAGGCCCCAGCTAGGCTGCACTGGCTGTTCTGGGCACCTGGCCTTGTACCCTGGCCAACACCTGTGCTCACCTGCACCTCCCAGTGGGTGCCTCGGAGGAGCTCCCCAGGGATCTCGCTGCCACCAGCAGCCTCTTGGCAACCATGGCCCAGGCTGTCTCCTTCTAGAGCGTCGGTCTCAGAAGATGAGAGACTGCAGAATCAGTGATTCGATCATTCAGAAAGGCCAGAAAAACCTTCCTCCAGCTTCCAGTAGCCCTAGGTGAAAGCCGTAAAGTCCCTTCTTCCTCCACGGGGCCCTGGCCTCCCCCTCCTTTTTTTTTTTTGCGTCATGCGGGCCTCTCACTGTTGTGGCCTCTCCCGCTGCGAAGCACAGGCTCCGGACGCGCAGGCTCAGCGGCCATGGCTCACGGGCCCAGCCGCTCCGTAGCATGTGGGATCTTCCTGGACCGGGGCACAGAACCCGTGTCCCCTGCATCGGCAGGCAGACTCTCAACCACTGCGCCACCAGGGAAGCCCTGGCCTCCCCGCTTCTTTCCCAGCCAGGTCTTTCCAGGGTAGTTGCACGGGGGCAGTTGGCATCTTTTCTCAGGGTCTCAGGGTCCCACAGCAGAGTAGGAGATTTGCTGTGAGAGTAGTAAGCACAGGGAGCCCATGACCTGGGGCAAAAAAAGGGAGGGAGTCAAGGGGCCTGCAAAGCAAGGGGAAGATGCAGGCTGAATGGTGGTCCTCTTGGCTGGTTTTTCTCCCCTCAGCCTCCAAAAGGAGTTGCAGTGTGTTAGCCCAAAGGCACCCAGATTAACGTGTACACAGACACTGACTACCCAACAGAAACCCTACTTGCCACCGATTTTTGCTGGATTCAGGGTACCTGAGTGAGCCTGTTTTCTGAGAAGCCTCATCTTAGGCCTGGCAAGATCTAGCAGGTGTGAGTTGCCTGGGGCTTCTGCTGCTGTGAGCTGATGCGGGGCAGGGCTGAAAAGGTCTGAAAGTACCTTTCTGTCTCAGCTCGATAAAGCCATCTGTGTAGGACTGGGCTGTGTGCCAGTCCAGGGTCCTGGCCTCACCGCCAACATACATGTTCCTGGAGTCTAGTTCTCATTCTGCCGCAACTCCCCATGTGACCTCGGGTAACTCATTCGTTAAAGTCAGGCCTTGCTTTCCTTACCTGTCAGTGGTCATCAAGCTGCTTGTGAGATAGATGTTGAATTAATAAAAATGTTTCTGAATGAACTTTTGGATATAGGTGAATTTTGCAAGGCCACTTAATTCAGGAGGCCTCTTTTGATCACTAGGCTTTACTGCCTAGTTTACTACTCAACCCTGAATTGACCCACTATGTCCCAAAACAAGCACCAAAAGATAAATTTTTAGTTTTCTCTGCTTTTGGACAAATCTTTTAATCTGGAGTCCACTATTTCTAGAGACACTTCTTTTCTCCACTGCCCTCTGGTTTTGGGACCAGCTTTGCCTTGTGAATTTTCTCTTATTGCCTGAACCTGTTTTCCTCTTTGAAGGACTCAAACTTAATCATTTAGAAGGCGATTTGCCTAGAAATACCACCATTGATTTCTATAATATTGCATTCCAATGCAACCAGGATTTGCAGCAAAAGCTGGTTTTGTACAAATCACTTCTATTGAGCAAACAGAAAAACCCCACATTATTCTGAGAAAATCTGGGGTGGGCTAAGTATACCAGAATTTGGAATTAGAGAGACTGTAGTTCAAATCCCAGCACTTACTTTTTTAAAAAGTAGTGTGACTTTGGACAAATCAATTAGCTTCTTGGAGCCTCAGTTTCCTCCAAATTTCCAAAATAATATTTTTCCTATAATTGCAAACAACTGTATAGAGCACTAAGTATCAATGTACTTCATCCTCACAACAGCCTCAGGTACAGGTATTTTATTATCCCCATTTTACAGATAGGTTAAGCTCAGTTACTAAGTCAGTAGTAGAGTCAGAATTTGACCAGGCAATTGGTTGCAGACTCATGCTCTTAACCATAGCAGAAGCTTGATTGGCTTAGTCATGTATAGAACACCAACTCCCAACATCCTGGCCGGACTTTCATACTCTAAGCTCCCAGTGATTTGTCATCGAAGAGGCCAAGTACTAACCAGTATATGGGAGGAATGAGGAGTAAGGTAAATATCTAAGAACGTTTATGCTCTTAAATCCCTGGTAGAAGTAACAGCAGTATCTCCCATGATTTTATTCAACTCAGAAGATTGGCTTGTGACTTTTGGGAAAGGATGGGGCCTCTGCTTGTTCTAAAAATGTTGAGAGAGTTGAGAATCGCCTTTGAACTCCATCTTCAGGGAGGGAGCTGGCCTAGTCCATAGAGACACCTACTGTGCAAAGAGCAGAGGTGAGAATTCCTGGTGCTGCTAGCTCTAGGTTCAACTGAGAAGTGGCCAACTTTTGTCCTCAATATTCCTCAGCTTCCTTTGGCAAATGTTCTATTGTGAAAATTTCAGATTGGTGGTCTGTGGCCTCATGCAGCCTGCAGAACTAAACTTTCTGGCTTACAAATGGCTGACTTACAGATTTTTTTTTTTTTAATGTAATTAGCTGTCAACATTTAGCAATAAGAAGAGTTCACAGTTGTATCCAAGTTGCTGGCCTATTGAAAACTCTGAAGGTCTGACAACAGTCCCACAATCAGCCATTACCTGGAGCTCAGGGGATGCTGCTGCCATTGGAACACACCTGAACACCACTTTCCACCCCCAGCAGCCCATTTCACTAATGTTCATACCTCCCGGACTCCTAATAGCAACCAAAGTGGCCACCCCTATTCTAGCCTCTTAGGGCTTTTCCCTGACGTCAGTCCCTTTCACCAGATGCCTAGCACTTTTCTGGTTGAAGTCAGTTCAGGTCATTTACTCAATTAGGGGCTATTTCCAGGTTAAAAAAACAAACAAACAAAAACTTAACCTTGCTAAAATGCAAACATCTCCTTAGAAGCCATTAAGGGAATGGTGTTAATAATGAGGATTTCAGACATGCAGAAAATCCATTTTATCAAAAAGCCTTTTGTCAGGACTTGCTTGATGATAAATCATTTTCAGAGCATAAAATATATACATTTTAAGACTTAGGTTTTTTTTAAAGTTTTCATTTCACAAACAAAGTGCCAGAATTATATAGATAATTAGCTCCAAATGTCATACCTGCAGAAAGCTGTGATGATGATCAACGTATAGCTAACTTAGGAAGGGACTATTACTTGAAAACTCTTGAAATAGAATATGCATAAGTGAATAAGAAAACCCTTCATAGAGAGAATTTTCTTCATGATAATTCTTTTTTTTAATGTGATTTTTTTTTTCGGTTTGTGTCTTTTTATTTATTTATTTGTTTGTTTATTGGCTGTGCCCTGTGGCATGTGGGATCTTCTCTCGCCTGCCAGGGACCGAAACCATGCCCCCCGCAATGGAAGCGTGGAGTCAGAAAGTCCCTTCATGATAATTCTTTATGAAAAGTTTTTCAATCCTCCACATTGGGATATGTGGTCTGAGATTTTTTTTTTTTATGTTTTGATACCTTCTCAGAGTATATCCTACTCTGGATTATTTTTAGATATACTTCACAACTCATTATTCTTGACAATAGTTAAACCATACTAAATCAAGATCTCTGGAAAATCTAGAACTATAGCCCCATCTATAAGGAAAGTCCATTTAGATATAAGTGGATGTGAACGAAGACAGCAGTATCATCAAAGCCAGAATTGAGTATAATCAGTAATTACAGATTTATATTTAGCATCTCTTAGGGCATGTACTGTACCATATAAGTATTCATCATTTCTCTACTGGGAATGAGAAAGCATTGCTGACAAGCAGGTGTGCTATCCAAAAGAACAATAAGTATACATGGTAGTTTGAAGTCTTATATGTGCAATCCTAGTCC
Source organism: Monodon monoceros (assembly GCF_005190385.1). Taxonomy (NCBI): domain Eukaryota; kingdom Metazoa; phylum Chordata; class Mammalia; order Artiodactyla; family Monodontidae; genus Monodon; species Monodon monoceros. The sequence goes on from NW_021703781.1 coordinate 6,133,230, forward strand.
TTGCTGTACCACATTGACACAATTAAAATTACTTTCTGTCGGGCTTCCCTGGTGGCGCAGTGGTTGAGAGTCCGCTTGCCGATGCAGGGGACACGGGTTTGTGCCCTAGTCCGGGAAGAGCCCACATGCCGTGGAGCGGCTGAGCCCGTGAGCCATGGCCGCTGAGCCTGCGCGTCTGGAGCCTGTGCTCCGCAATGGGAGAGGCTGCAACAGTAAGAGGCCCGCGTACCGCAAAAAAAAAAAAAGTTACTTTCTGTCTTTTAAAATATTTATATAGCAACTCATGGTCTTTGTTTACCTTGAATTTTCACAGAATACTTTAATCGCAGTACATCAGAAAGATAGAAGGCAGCCATGCACTTATTATAGGTTATAGGAGCCCCAAAGCTCTCTGCAACATCACTAGGCTCTGGCAGTCTCTGAAATCACAGCCGTTGGAGACACATGGTGCTGTCCACACCCTCTCTATGTTGGTATCATCTCAATTCATAATACAACATGTCTGCAAGTCTACCTGGGTTGCAATCTGTCACCTCTAATTTTACGCCATCTCCAATAAGCAATCAAAAAATGTGGCTTCTTTACTTCATATTACTCCATCATCCACTTTGTTAACTACTGCTAATATTTTCTACTCTGTTTAGACCAGTGGTCTCCAAACTTTTTTTTTGGCAATAGCTTTATTGAGATATAACTTACATATCATCTACTTCACCCATTTAAAGTGTACAATTCAATGGCTTTAGCATATTTGCAAAACTGTGAAACCATCACCACAATAAATTTTAGAATATTTCCATTTCCCCCCAAAGAAACTATACTTTCTGGCATTCATCCTGCATTTCCCTCCAGCCCACTCAGCCCCTGGCAATCACTAATCTGCTTTCTGTCTCTGTAGCTTTGCCTCTCCTGGACATTTTATATAAATGGATTCTTTCCCTTAGCATATTTTCAAGGTTCATCCATGTTGTAGTATGTATCAGTACTTCACTATTTCTTACTTTCAAGTAATATTTTATGGCTATACCACACTTAAGAATCTAGAGGGCAGAGTCCTCTTGCCTTCCCGCTTGTAACCTTCACGAGTGAGCATCCTATATTAATAAATCTACTTTTTGCTTAAAAAAAAAGAATCTAAAGATACCAAGTATTTCAGTGATGTGAAGCAATGAGAAATCTTCGGTATTCCTGACAGGGGAGTAAATTGTTACCACCACTATGAAGAGCAATTGGCAATACGATCATAGTTAAAGAAGTGGTTACCTCAGGACACAGCAATTATACTCTTAGGTACGTATTCTGTAGAAATGCTTTCAGAGGTGCACAAAAGACACATACACATACATTCACCTATGTAACTGCAAAATACTGTAATCTTTCAATGGAATAACCATATTCATTTAATGGAATGTTCCATACTGAACTGTAGCCATGGATGAAATTTTAGACATAATTTTAAACAAAAAAGCAACTTTCCAGAACATATTCAATATAAAATCGTGTATGTACTTTTAGAATTTTTAAACAATACTAATACCTACTTTTATTTCTCTAAAAGCATTTACTTATTTTAAATTTATTTATTTATTTATTTTTGGCTGTGTTGGGTCCTTGTTGCTGCACGCGGGCTTTCTCTAGTTGTGGCAAGTGGGGGCTACTCTTCGTTGTGGTGCACGGGCTTCTCATGGTGGTGGCTTCTCTTGTTGCGGAGCACGGGCTCTAGGTGTGCGGGCTTCAGTAGTTGTGGCACATGGGCTCAGTAGTTGTGGCTTGTGGGCTCTAGAGCACAGGCTCAGTAGTTGTGGCGCACGGGCTTAGTTGCTCCGCGGTATGTGGGATCCTCTAGAACCAGGGCTCAAACCCGTGTCTCCTTCATTGGCAGGCAGATTCTTAACCACTGTGCCACCAGAGAAGTCCCCACATTTACTTATTTTAAAAACTAACCCCTTCCTCCCACCTCAGCTAGGGTTCTTTGACGTCTACAAGCGATAGAAAACAACTCTAAATTCAAAACAAAAGGATGTATTGCAATTATACTGAACAATCCATGCAGTCAAAGAAAATGCTGAGCCATAAAACCTTGAAATGCAATCAAGGCAGCACTGAAGTCGTCAGCAGAAGACACTTCCCTGTGGTCCCTGCCATTGTGTGACTCTGCTTCTGACACCTTAAGTCCTTTGTGGGTTTTCTCCCTCATATTAAAATTCCTGAAAGGGTATGTCATTGACCCAGCCTAGTCTCACTGCCCTTGCAGTGGGCGTGCGTACTCCAGCATGCTCCCTCCTATCACTGGTTGTGCAGCCAAGGGGAAGGCACCTCTCAGATCTCCAACTGCAGGTCCCTGATACTGTGCTCTGAAGGCCATCAGTAGGTTAGCACAGACCCCATAAGCCTCCATCTCCTTCCCATCTTCCCTCTTCTTTAATCAGACCTGCATCCAAGTCTGACCACGCTCCCAGCCTCTCCAGCCCCCCTCCTCATTTTCTCTGATAAGCACTTTCCCAATAAATTTCTTGCACATTTAACTCCATCTTGCCATCTAATCTTGAAGAAACTGGATTAAAATATCAAGTACCATGTAGAGTAGGTGAAGACAGATCTCCAAATGATGGGTGCTGGGCAGAAAAAATACACTTCTCTTCCAGCACCATCATATTCCACGGTCCTGCCAGTGTAGGGGGAGAGTGGTCTTCATGCACCTTTGCCATTAGAAATAGTAATTAAGGAAGAGCCCAGAGTGAACCTCAGATTCTCATCACTCTCCTCATGGCCTCCACTGTATCAGAGTGTATCTATTTGGATGCTTTGGGGGGAAAATAACACAAACTCCATTTAAAATTGAATCAAAACCGCTCAACATCACAGATTATTAGAGAAATACACATCAAAACTACAGTCAGGTATCACCTCACACCGGTCAGAATGGCCATCATTAAAAAGTCTACAAATAACAAATGCTGGACAGGGTGTGGAGAACAGGGAACCCTCCTGTACTGTTGGTGGGAATGTAAGTTGGTGCAGCCACTGTGGAAAACAGCATGGAGGTTCCTCAGAAAACTAAAAATACAGTTACATATGATCCAGCGATCCCACTCCTGGGCATATATCCAGACAAAACTATAATTCAAAAAGACACATGCACCCCTATATTCATAGCAGCACTATTCACAATAGCCGAGACATGGAAACAACCTACATGTCCGTTGACAGATGAATGGATAAAGAAGATGTGGTACGTATGTACAATGGAATATTAGTCAGCCATAAAAAAGAATGAAATAATGCCATTTGCAGCAACATGGATGAACCTAGAGATTATCCTACTAAGTGAAGTAAGTCAGAGAGAGAAAGACAAATACCATATGGTATCACTTATATATGGAATCTAAAATATGACACAAATGAACCTATCTAGGAAACAGAAACAGAATCAGGGACAGAGAACAGACTGGTGGCCAACGGGGAGGGGCTGGGGGAGGGATGGAGTGGGAGGCTGGGATCAGCAGATGTAAGCTTTTATATACAGAATGGATGAACAACAAGGTCCTACTGTATAGCACAGGGAACTATATTCAATATCATATGATAAACCATAATGGAAAGGAATGTATATATAAATATATATGTATATAACTGAATCACTTTGCTGTACAGCAGAAATTAACACAACACTGTAAATCAACTCTACTTCAATAAAAAAATAAAATTAAAAAAAACGGAATCAAAACCAATGAACTTTATTTTCTCAGGAACATGAAGTCAGAAGGTAGATTGGGTTTCAGGCACATTTTGATCAAAGGTCCTGCTTAATTTCTCACATCTTCTCTCGGCTCTGCCCTCCTCCGTGGGTCAGCTTTATCTGTGCTAACAAAAGCAATGCAATGGGGATTGGCTGCTGCCTTTCAGATGCAATATATGCTTTGAATTAGTGGCATATATTATATTTCCCACAGCAGAATGCACAGATACAGGAACCCAAGAGTAGAGGTGAGTGATGGATAAGAGGATTCTTCACAACATTACAGCTCATGAACCACTTGCTTTCTTTCCCCGGACTCTTGGTTCTGTAGATCTGAAGGTTTTACTGTTCTCCCTCCCTCCCACCCCATCTCCAAGACATAATAAGTTTGTTGCTGAAACAGAAGTTGACACTGTCATTTGGCTGTGTTCGGCTTTTTGCACAACCCAGAAAACAGACGAGAAGGGAGGTGTAAGTGTTGGAGGGGATGTGACCTTGACTCTCTCTACAAGGGAAGGAGAGTTTCACTCCTCGTGGACACTCTTTCCCTAGCATCTAGTTCTCCTTTCCTCCTTTGCATCAGAACCCCAATTTCCATCCATCCTCCATTTATGCCCCTTATGACTCATGTGATTTCAGAGGTAATAATCCCATTCCCAGCCACAGAGAGGCGTCCTGTTTAGTCTATTCAAATATGGTGATTCCACTGGCCTCACAATAATAGAATCGGAAACCTAAGTTAGAAGCAATCAACACATGACAACATCAGGCAATTATTATTGGTTCAGGGATAGGGAAGTGACCAAAGCTGGTCCAGTCAGACTTACGGGAAGAGCTTTTATTCTACAACTGGGATGGGGTAAGTGAAGAAGTGTCCTGTCTTAAGAGCTACTAGCAGCTATCTTGTGATTGTGAGGGAAGGTAGTGTGCAATCTTCTCTGCAGTGTTGCTTAAATATTTAATAAAGTTTATTAGATTCCTATGTTCATGCAACTCATTTCTAATTTATTTTAAAAGCACACTGCTCAAAGCAGAATTCTGTTTTTCCAAATTACTCAAAAGAAAGTTAGAAACTTTTTTGTTACTTAACATTTCAATACTAATCGAACACCTGCTTTAATATTCTTTCTTTTCCCATGAGTAATCAAATTTCAGTCATCATGAAACAATTTTTTTAATCAGATTTAGGATCTTTTAAAAATATTTTGGTTATTCTTTCTCATGTGTTCTACTGCATTTTACAGTCCAAAATGATTTTTTTGTCCCGTTACTTCATTCTTGATCACTTCCTGCTGCAAAAGAGAATCCACAGATAATGATGCTGGGAGAGGCAGGACAGACAGAAAAGCAAGTCCAAATTCAGAATGCTTCTGTCTCAGTGAAGGAAAAGTTGCTGCCCTTTCTGAGAAGAAAGAGTCCAAAGTTGCTGGCCTACCACTAGGTAGCTAGCTGGCCATCTCAGATCAGGCTGCCAGATTGGGAGTTTATTGTGAATTATGGCGGCCCGCAAATTAAACAGATTAGGCACTGCACAGTGGCAGCTTTGGTGATTGGAAGTCCATATTACTGAACTTTCACATAACTTGAAGTCCTGCCACTGAGAATGATGTATTCATAATTATACTGGGCTGGCAAGGAAAACAGGTGCCGTGTCTCCTTAATTAAAAACTTCCTCTGCAATGGGATATAAGCAATTTTCTTGGCCTTTCGGTGACATAGTGAGGGCATGAATGACAGTAACATTCATATGGCTCAAAGCCAGTATTCCCATCATTCCACGTCTTGGTATTGCTTCACCTACATCAGGGTTTCTCACCCTTGGCACGGTAGTCATTTTGGGCCAGATGATTCTTTGTTGTGAGGGGCTGTCCTGCTCACTGTAGGATGGTTAGCAGCATCTCTGGCCTTTACCCACTAGAAACCTGGAGGACCCTCCCCGTTGTGACAATCAAAAATGTTTGTAGACAACTGTCAAATTGTCTAAGAACCACTGCTTCATCATGCCAAAGGATTTCTTATCTATTTATAGAATTTAACACGGGCACCATTAGGTCCAAGCTTGCAGTAGCAAACCCAGAAAACTGTCGAAATGTAACCAGCTAATAGGGTGAACATACTGAATGCAGACGGTAGTGATTATACTGATAGCAATACATTGATCTGGATTTGAAATTATGATCCTCTTCATCAAATACCTTCAAAATTCAAACTCCACAAACATTCCACCAATTTTTAAGAAATAAAGTAGTGAATTCTTACGGTTTCTTTCTTCCTTCTTCCTATTCTGCACCATTCCTATTCTCATCATACCAAGGCTATATTGAGGTTGAAACTGGATTATATGGCAAGCAGCTATTACTACTCCAGTTGCTGGGGGCTGCCACTCACTAGTGTTCTTTTCACTTTACAGGTTACTGTTTAATTCTCCCAACAACTCCACGGGGTTAGGACTGAGATACCAAGAAGTTTAGCAAGTTGCCCCCAATCCATCAGAAATTAGTGGCAATGCAGTCAGTGGGGGATCATTTGCTTTTCCTAGTAAGGAAGGCAACTCTTTGGCTAACACAGTGGGGTGGGGTGAGAGGGTAGATGTTGTCTTTCTCTTGAGTCCTCCACATGGATGAGCAGGGAGGAGTGTTTGTGTACAGGCAGACATTCGTGTAATTTTTTCCTGAATTCTTTAATTTGATTATTTTATTTCTGGAGACCTGTATATGCTTTTTTGTTTGTTTGTTTTATTTTTTAATGACTTTAAAAATTTTTTTTATTTTATATTGGACTATAGTTGATTAACAATGTTGTGTTAGTTTCAGGTGTACAGCAAAGTGATTCAGTTATACATATACATGTACCTATTCTTTTTCAAATTCTTTTCCCATTTAGGTTATTACAGAATATTGAGCAGAGTTCCCTGTGCTATACAATAGGTCCTTGTTGGTTATCTATTTTAAAGACAAATATCATATGATATCGCTTCTATGCGGAATCTAAAATAAAATGATACAAATGAACCTATTTACAAAACAGAAACAGACTCACAGACTTAGAGAACGAACTTATGGTTATGGGGCAGGGGTTGGAGGGGACAGGGGAGGGATAGATTGAAGTTTGGGATTGGCATGTACACACTGCTATATTTAAAACAGATAACCAGAGCCCTATATTCTCTTTATTCTGATCCTGACTAATAAAAATCATGGGTTAAGTCTGAAACTGCAAATCTTTAATTAGCAGCTGTTAATGAAATTTTTTGAAGTTAAAATGATCATTGATCCAGGTACTGTTAGAAGACAAAATTCTGAGCAGTGCTGCAATGTAAAAGATTGTTACATAGACGAAGGCTGGGAATTATCTTTAAGACTTGATGATGGTAAGATTATAAATCCTAATCCACAGTGAAGCAAAGTACTGGATATGGAAGAGGGTCTAAGACACGAAAGAGATTAAGGGTGAGGGAAAGGCCTGCAGTAGGGTGATTTCATTGGCCACGGCAGTGCCCTGTGGCATTGGATGGGGCCAAGAGAGTCAACCATATATGCTTCACCTTTCCAAAGGGATATTTTGAAAATATGCACAGATCAGTATATTTGAAATATATTCAAATCTAATTTCTAACCTACCAAAGCATACTTCAATTCATGGCAGATCATTTCGGTTTATTCTGGAGATATCTCCCCTTCTCCTCCTTCAACATTCGCTGTTCCCTTCTCTCCATCCTACACTGATTCTTTACATCCTCTAGGTAGCCAACCTTACTACCACAGGCCAAAGAAATCTCTCTCTTTGACCCAATGTCAACTGTGGTCCATAGCATTTATTTCACACTCATCATTAACTCCTCTGTATGACTGGTCTTTTGTGTGTGTGTTTGTAACATAGCCTACCCAGGGACTTCCATGGTGGTCCAGTGGCTAAGACTCTGAGCTCCCAATGCAGGGGGCCCGGGTTCGATCCCTCGTCAGGGAATTAGATCCCGCATGCCGCAACTAAAAAGATCCCACGTGCCTCAACTAAAGATCCCGCAACTAAAACCCAGCACAGCCAAATAAATAAATAAATAATTTTTAAAAATAGCCTATCCAGACTGTAACATCCTTGAAAAGAGAATTCCTTACTCATGTAATAGTTCTCTGATTATTTACCACAGTACCTATACACAGTTGCCAATAAGCATTTGTTGATTGAATCATTGATGTTGTTTGAATTTCCTTTTGATCTCAAAGGATATCCCAAATGACCATCCTAGAATTGGTGCCTCTTGTAGAAAGAGAAAATTATAAACCCTAAATATTTTGATTTAGCTCTTACTAAATTGGATGTCACAGGCAAAAAAAAAAAAAAAAAAAAAAAAAAAAAAACCAGTATAAAATTTCCTTGAGAGGATAAGATCAATGATGCAAGCACTGTTGAGAAAGCAACACTGAACTTGTCACTATCCTTGGACAGAGAAAAATGAGAAGCCTGAAAAATATTTACTTATCAGTCACCATAAAGACACAAAGAGAAAAGAGAATTAGCCAAGTGGGGTAAAGTGCTGAACGTAATCTGAATTTTTAAATTTTAGCATTATGAAGTTGTTTCTGGCTAATTTTTTTCTGTGAAAGGCAAAACATTGTCCTGTAATAATCTATTTTTCAGTGTAAAATTTTTGCCCTCTCTTATGGAATTTAAGCCTTGAGTGAAGGGTTACAAGTTTTTGTAAGATACTATATTTATTATGTGTTTATTATTGGGAAATATAATTTTTAAATTCATTTGTTGTAGAAATTTAATTTACTCACCCAAACTTTAATGTATACATCATCACTGTGATGATTAGTTTTCCAACTATGACCTTATGCCTTTGTTCTATAACTTCACCAGTATATATTTAGCATAAATTTACTTTTTAGGTAGAAAGCACTAAGACAGTTTGTCTTAACATTCTTTTTCAGGCCCGTTTCAGAAAAATACATTTTATGAACTTTAACAGTAAAATGTGAATCTTGTTTTTCCAGTATCTTGAATATTTCTTTTAGGTGGCTTAATATGGCATTTCCTGAAAAGGCAGTAAGATGGAAAGTGATCTTCCACTAACAAAAGATTTATAGCTTCTTATAAAAAGGACATCAGAGAAACAAAATGTCTAAATGAATATCCTACATGTCAGTATCAACTGGCTAAGGATGTTTTTTGTTTTTTGCAGTACGCGGGCCTCTCACTGCTGTGGCCTCCCCGGTTGCGCAGCACAGGCTCCGGACGCGCAGGCTCAGCGGCCATGGCGCACGGGCCCAGCCGCTCCGCGGAATGTGGGATCTTCCCTGACCGGGGCACGAACCCGCGTCCCTTGCATCGGCAGGTGGACTCTCAACCACTGCGCCACCAGGGAAGCCCAGGATATTTTTTTAACAACAGAGACTTCAGAGCTCCTTGTTAGGTTACTGTAGAGTTAAGTGATTGCGTGAATTATGTTGCACTTAGTATTTGCAGTTCCATGACACTAGCAAATGTATTGCCATTCTACCATGACTGCCTTTCGGATGACTTGTCATTTTAATGAATGAGGAAAGAGTTGATGAATAGTTCTATTCAAATAGTAACCAGACGAGAACAGAGGTGGCTATACCAATATAAAAGATAGAATTTAGATCAAAAACTGTCACAAGAGACAAAGAAGGGCATTATATAATGATAAGAGGGTCAATTCACCAAAAGGATATAACAATTATAAAATCTATGTACCAAACAGCAGAGCTCCTCAATATATGAAGCAAACACTGACAGAGTTGAAAGGAGAAATAGACAGTTCTACAGTAATAGTCAGAGACTTCAATACTTTCGATAATGAAGAGAACAACTAGACAGAAGGTCCATAAGAAAACAGAACACTTAAATGGACACATATAGAACACGCTACCCAACAAGGGCAGAATACACATTCTTCTCAAGTGGCGTGGAATATTTCCAGGATAAACCATATTTATGCTACAAGTCTTAAAAAATGATTGAAATCATACAAAGTACATTTTCTGACTAAATGGAATGAAACTAGAAATCGACAGCAGAAGGAAGCAGGAAAATTCACAAATATGTGCAAATTAAACAACACATTCTTAACCAATGGATCAAAGAAGAAATCACAAAGAAAACTGGAAAACATCTTGAGACAAATAAAAATTAAACACATTAACGACAGAACTTATGTGATGCACTGAAAGCAGTGCTAAGAGGAAAACTTAGAGCTGTAGATGCTTATATTAAAAAAGAAGAGAGATCTCAAATCAACAACCTAATTTTACACCTTAAGCAACTAGAAAAGGAACAAACTAACCCAAAGCTAGCAGAAGAAAGGAAACAATAAAGATTACAGATGAGGTAAACAGAGAACAGAAAAACAATAAAGAAAATTAACAAAACCAAGAGTTGGTTTTTTGAAAGGATCAACAAAATTAACAAATCCCTGGGGATACCCAACTGCTAAGCCACCCTGTCCTCATGGCCACACCTGTTAGGGACTGAACGTTTGTGTTCTGCCTGAACTCATATGTCAAAATCCTAACCCCCAGTGTGATGGCATTAGGAGGCATGGCCTTTGGGGTGATTAGATCATGATGAATGGGATTAGTGTCCTTATAAGAAAAGACATGCAAGCTTGTTCTCTCTGGATAGAACCAGAAGACGGTTGTCTGCAAACCAGGATTCGGGTCCTCACCAGACATCAGATCTGCCAGCACCTTGATCTTGAACTTCCCAGCCTCTGGAACCGTGAGTAATAAATGTTTGCTCTTTAAAGACACCCAGTCTGAGGTTATTTGTTATGGTAGCCTGAACTAAAACAGCACCCAAATCCTGATTAATCCCTGCTTCTACTAATTTCACCTCAGAAACAGCAACCCATCCAGAACTGCTTCTCTTAGACCTGCCTCAGGCTCCTTCAGAGGGAGCTTCCGAAAGATGCTTTCCTCCACCCTCTTGGTCAGCAGCCTTTGGTTCCTGCGAAATATCTTCTCTCACGGTATTGAGTCAATAAATCTGATTTTAACAGACAACAGGCTTGTTCCTGGTGGTCTTTGGAATTTGAGGCTTTAACACTCTGAGAAAGTTCCTGACTGACTGGCTCCTGAAAGGGTGAACTGCGTCTCTGAAGCCTGTTCTGCCACCTTCTAATCATGGGTGCACAGCCAAGACCAAACCTCCCAGGTGCTGCGTTCTCACAGTGTTCACTGTTTGGCTTAGAAGTCTCTCACGTGACAATTCTTCTTTAATCACTTCTTGGCAAAACAGCCAATTGGTAGTGGGTAAAAAGTGCGCTGGTAAGTAGTCTTAATATTAGAAAACAGGTTTTTTGAGGGCCAAGCATTTTCTCTGTGTGTGCTAAACACTGTGGTAAATGTCTGACAAGGATTGAAACATTCAGAACTAGAATAACCCTTTAGGGACTTCCCTGATGAACTCCATGCTTGTACATTCAACTGCCTACTTGACTTTTCATCAAGAACTGTAAGGGTCTGAAATTTTACCCTACCTTCAAACTAAGAAGCTAGCCTGCCAGTTTCATGGTTGTTGTCAGAAAACACAGCATATTTAGGTCAAAGCAACAAAGGACTTTATTACTCATGGGACAGCAAGTGGTGTGAGATTCATGTTCACGTCTGTCGGTTCCCCCTCATTCCTCAGGTGCCAAGGGGGTTACATGGAGCAGCCCAGGTGGATGCTGGGCACACAATAGGTTGCATCACATTTGATGAGCCCTGAGCATAGGGACCCCAACTCTTTTATAATGGGCGATAAGCCTGGCTGACCTTTCCCTAAATGGAGACATTATCTTTATTATACTGGACAGTAAGCAAACCTCCCCTCTGCTTTGGAAAGAGGCACTCCTATATTTCAAGGATGTTCACTACATAAATATCTTTGAACAGCCAGTCTGGAACAAGGGCTTTCAGTGCCTCTGCTCACATGATGTGCAGAAATGAAGAGATCCACAGAAAACTGTCTCCCAATAATATCCACTCCTTATTTCTATACTCTCTTGGCTTCTGGGGAATCTTTTCGTAAGTGAGACACTTTGATGACTCTGACCAGTAGAGGCTGAGACCAAATCCATTCATTTTGTCTCATACAGCATTTATAGCTACGATTGACACAACCCAAGCAGCGGGATGAGACCAACCCATAATACTGACCTCAACCGTGCCCCCCAGGGTCCTGGGCTCAACCAGCTGAACAAATCTCAGAAACCATCGTTGTCATTAAGGGCCTCTACTGACCTTTCCACGTGGTGCAAGGCATTCCCTTGGGTGCAGCAGTATGTAATGATGATTGCACAGTCTCTGCCTTGGCCCACAATTCTGACACCCATTAGAACCCTGGCCCACGAGTTGAGGCTGACCTGACTACCTCCTCGGGTCAAACTGCTGATCAGTTTCTTTAAGGTCAGGACAAATTCTGTAGCACCTTTTCTAACTGGATGACTCCCATTGTAGGGAAGACTGTCTGCAACGTGAGTATAAATAATGAGGCAGTTATCCCTCTGGAAGGTTCCCCTGAGTAACCAAGAATAGCCTCATTTGGGGGAGATCTCTGCAGTCATCTTAGGGCTACAGGACCTCCTGGTGGTGTTTCCTTAAACTCTTGAGGGTCTCTTAGGCCCACCCCTCTAAAGTACAAGTCCATGTGGTTTTGGAAAGGAGGTAAATTAATGCTTGGCTTCTACCCAAGAAGTGTGGCCCCAGAAGGTCACATGGATCCAACAGAAAGAAAATGTTGTTGACAATTGTTGGAAACCCCCGAGTGTGACCCAAATCTGTGGAAGGGCACAGGCTGAGTGCCTCCCAAGAGGCTGGTAAGCCCTCGAGTTCTTAGTTCAGCTTGGATTATGAGTCTAGTCCTTGCTTTGCTGCCAGCCCAGTTTGCTCATTTTGTCCATGTCACCAACTAGCAGCATTTGCGCCCCTCGTGGAATGACTGAGCAATGTCTACAGGAATGGGGGTGGGGAAGATGTTCATAGGTGTTGACAGCTGGTTTGTGTGGGAGATGCAGGAGTTGGGGGCATTCCCTGCTGTTTCTGGTGGCCTCCTCTGTCAGGTTAAGAGGACGGCAATCAGATCATGGTCAGAGCTATCTGGCCATGGGGATGGCAGACTCAGCAGTCAGTTCAATTTACGGGACTTGCCAGAATTTAGGAGAACCTCACTGGGGCATTTTCATTTGTGAGGAAGGTCTCAGGGGCTGTTCTGAAAGACAAAGATTATCAATGTCTCTCCCTTTCCCACACCTCACCCCCACCCCTGCCCCCCAGCCCTGTACTTGGGTATTTCCATTTCTCCATCAACCACAAAATCAGTGAGTAGCTATAACTTCACCTTTTCTAATCATCCTCTACTCTACCCAGACCTTTTGTCTTGAATGGCCACATGCAAAAGGGAAAAAGGCATCTTTTAAAAACTTCCAGAGATCTATTATGCTCCCCAACCTTGGCCCACGTGGGCCATTGCAGAGGGACTCTGCGAACAGTGTTCTCCCCCAAGTGGTCTTATCTTCAGAAAGGCGGAACTATGGTAGACCCCAAAACCAAGAAAGCAAGAATGAATGGGCCATCAGAATAATGCAGTGTCAATCCGTTTTCATCCTTGGTTTGAATCCTCAAGGTTCAGTTTCCCAACAGAATTTTCATCTTGGCTTAGTGTGGCTCACCTGCCCACCCCTGAGGAAGAAAAACTCAGCTGGCAGCTCTGCTAAGACCGTCTGGAATTGAGGAGGGTAGTATCTCAGGGGAAGAGGGAAGGATATTGATCAGGCAAACCCAACACATGTCCATTATAGGAGGTTACATTTTCTTGTTATGGTTCCCTATTAGCACCTTCTTGACTGTTAAGGGAAAATCACTCATGACACTTGGTAAAGATGGTAAAGAAGACTTCATTCTTGGGGGCAGGGGCGCTGCTACAATGGGTTTTTTTTTTTTTTTTTTTTTTTTTTTACAATGGGGTTTTGTAGTACAGGAGAGAGATCTGACTCAACTCCAAATACAACAAGGACAAGTGGAGATTTAGAGCCAAAGAGCGGGCTGAAATATCAGGGGAAGGGTGGGGGCATTCTGGCTAAATCAAATGGACAGGATTATTGCTGAAGGCGGGCCAGGGGGATAAAATATCCAGGGTGGGAGATAAGGAATTTGATCAGATATCAAGGGTAGGGGATTTTCTGACAAATCGACTCAACAGGATTCTTGCTAAAACTGAACTAAAGAACAGAGCCCGAGATCAGGGTCTCGTCAGAAAGAGGACTCGAAGGAGCTTGACTCCACTTTGGTCAAGCAGACAGGCTTTGTCATGGCCCATACTAGTTTTTGCAGTTACACATTTCCCTAATTCTTTGATCAAACACACAGTGAATGAGAAGCATTAAAACAACAACAAAAACAACAACAATAAGGAGAATAGCAAATGTAAGCACGGGGCAGTGCAAGGATTTACCTCATCAGATTTGATTCCATGATTGAGTCGCTACCATCACTTGACTTAATTATTGAAATAAGATGTAGTGTAGTAACTCATGACATTTTTTTGAGTAGAAAAATGTGTGGTCTTTCTAGACCTGCACTGTACAAATACTACAGCCAGTAGCCACACGTGGCTACTGACCCCTTGCAATGTGGCTAGTTCACACTGAGACATGCTGTAAATGTAAAACACACACTGGCTTTCAAAGACGTTGTATGACCAAAAGTCAGACGGTACGGCAACTCCAAGACTGCAAACACTGGGAGTAATGTACAACCGATGGGAGCAGGACTGAATAGAGGAGGGTCAACTTGTTAGTCTTGACGTCAGAAAGACCATGGGGAGAAGTATACTTATACTCCTGGAGTGTGTGGGCAGAGGCCAGTCAGGATAACTTTTTTTTTTTTTTTGCGGTACACGGGCCTCTCACTGTTGTGGCTTCTCCCGCTGCGGAGCACAGGCTCCGGACGGGCAGGCTCAGCGGCCATGGCTCACGGGCCCAGCCGCTCCGCGGCACGTGGGATCCTCCCGGACCGGGGCACAAACCCGCGTCCCCTGCATCGGCAGGCGGACTCTCAACCACTGCGCCACCAGGGAAGCCCAGGATAACTTGTTTTGTGATTCTGTATATGGACAAAACAATTCATTGCGGACGACACCTGCGTGCTTCACATTTTCAAAGGAAAATGATCAACATGTGTACAGGCCACAGTCATACATGAATCATGTTTGAAATGCATTTTGACCTACCCCAATCCAGCAAAGTGTATCCTTGCACAGCTTAGCATCTCTATTTTGTTATTTGGCTGCTCTCATTCTTGAAATCCCAACACAGATCCCACCCCTTGCCTGAGGACTGTAAACTAACTACCTCGCTATCAAAGGCCAAAGTGATTTATTTAAAACAACCTAAGTTTGAGTGGATACAGTGCCAGGTGCTGCTCTGGGTGCCGGTGACACGGCAGTAAACAAAACAGGCAAACATCTTGCTCTCATGGAGCCCATATATCAGTGGTCTCACTCCTCTGAATTTTTATGTTTATTCTTTCTTCCATTTATCAGACTGCTCTTTCTTTTTAGTTATCTTTCCATATATGTACGTATATATGTATTACGGTATCAAGGGGAAAATCCTTTCCTTATCAGTATTAATATAAAGTTATTATGGGTGTTGTTTAGAATTTCACTTTTATCTTGGAGGTATTTCAGGTGATCCCCTTGGAGGACTGGTTAAACCTTCTGTGGCAGGAACTTTCCTAACGAGGGCAGTAGTGTGAAAGGTGAAAAAACTGGCATTCTTATATTAAGAAAAAGCATCACAATGCCTTAAACACAGATATGCTGTTCAGCTATAAAATGTGTGTGGCCAACTAATGGAACCTGTCAGCTCAGAGGCTGAAGAACAAGGGGAAATTCCTCTAGTTAATGACTCTCCTTGATGGAGGCTTGACAATGGCCTTGACCCATTTACTGTAATGTGTGAGTAATTGTACAAGTTAAGAAAATTGCACTGGGCACTTACATTTCCATGATACCATCAAGGAAACTGTTGTTCTATTAAAATTTTGTAGTTCCTGATTTAGGAATAAGGCTAATGAGCAATTCTGTATCAGGGTCAAAGTAATGGGATAAAAATGTAATGAACGGTTTATTTGTACTTCTGGAGTAAGCTGAATTGTGATTAATGACAGGTGGACACTGGTAATCGTTTTTATTTTTACGGCATAATAGAGATATTAGAAGGTGGGTAAAAGGCTTTGGAGGAGGCAGAAGATTTATTTACTGATGACATCTTGACTTAGGTATAAACCGCAATTTGTGCTTGGTGATAAGATTGCCGATACCTACTGATTCCTTTCTTGGCACGTCAGCAGGATTAAAAAGTAACTAGAATGAGTCCATTGTTTTTCTTAAATGTTTATGGAGCTATAAAACTCTCAAGTTTTCTTTACAAGACAGGATTAGGTATTTGGGGATAAAGTTAGAAGGATGCTGTATCGCTCAAAGAGGTTACAAAGTGAGAAATGTCCGTTAGAGGAAAGCTAATTTTTATAACCAACAGATTGACTGGACTGATGAGCGTTGTGTCCAGGATGGAAAAATGCAATACATTCCATGACTGGTAAAACTTGCTCTATAAGGCTGCCCCTCTGTTCCACAAACTTCTTCTGTACAAGGCATAATAGCATTCAGAAAATCAGTTCACAGAACTGGGCTGTTGACATTGCCTTTTTTTTTTTTTTTTTTTTGCGGTACGCGGGCCTCTCACTGTTGTGGCCTCTCCCGTTGTGGAGTAACAGGCTCCGGACGCGCAGGCTCAGCGGCCATGGCTCACGGACCCAGCCGCTCCGCGGCATGTGGGATCTTCCTGGACCGGGGCACGAACCCGTGTCCCCTGCATCGGCAGGCGGACTCCCAACCGCTGTGCCACCAGGGAAGCCCGACATTGCCTTTTATCTCCCATCCACTCCACGCTGCACGCCTGCCGTCCTCAGGTCACTGATCATGTTCTTGGAATCTGCTTGTCCCCCTGAGCGTGGGAGGGACCCCTCAGGGACAGCTCTTCTTCCACAATATCAGTCTATCTTCCTCCACTCTTATCTCATACTTAACTAAGTGGTCACGCCAGATAATGTCACCAACTTTCAGGAACCAGAAACCACCACCAGATGATAAAATCACTGGCAAACAGAAGGAAGAAATGCCCTGTGTCTTCTTCCACCGTTCAAGGCACAGCCAGCGTGGTGAGCGCGCTCAGGACACTGCAGTCCTTTTACACAATCAGGCACTTCAACCCTGTAGGTGCTTGGTAGGGCTGCATGGTGCCCAGAGAAGGCAGGAAGGGAACGCACAGTAAAAGGGAACAGATGCGCTTCAGCTTCATGGGAACAGAGCCCACATCTATTTTTATTTCTACTTTTATCTCACCCCTGTAAACCTACATGATAGCACAGTGCCTGGAGCAGAGGAGAGTAAGCTCTCCAAAACTGATAACTACTGCTATTCGTACTACCAGGTACTTCCCACAAAGACCCCAATGGCACAGCTGCCCCCAGCTCCCTCACTGCTCTGCGGAAGGCCTGTTGTACTTAACACAATCAAGAATCATACTCTTAGGTTAAACACGTTTAACAGGGCCCAGATGACATCAGCCATGCTGTACTGTAGGACCTCTGAAGGTGACTAGTGTTTACTTCTCTTATTAAGAGGATGGCTCCCCATATACACACTACTGTACATAAAACAGGTAAATAACAAGGACCTACTGTATAGCACAGGAAACTCTACTCAATATTTTGTAAAACTTATAAGGGAAAAGAATCTGAAAAAGAACACATATATATGTGTGTATATATATATATATATATATATATATATATATACACACACACACACATATGTAACTGAATCACTTTGCTGTACACCTGAAACTAACATAAACTGTAAATCAACTATACTTCAATTAAAAAAAAATTAAATTAAAAAAAAAAAAAAAGAAGAGGATGGCTTCCCAGATCTCCCTCTTCGACTCTCTGAACCTGCGCCTGGAGTCCAGCACCAGTACTCCATTGACAATCATATGAATTTCTTATTATCACAGAAAAGACATCACTAGAAACAAAAGTAAGCTTCACTTATCTCCCTCCTTTAAAATGTAATGCATTCTCTCTCTCTCACACACACACAGATTCACAAAATCAAAACCCATAACAAGACCTTTCCCTTCTAATTACTCAGCCAGGTCATTCTCTGCGCCTGCCGCTGCTCCATTACCACACTCCTCCTTGCTCTGCCCCCAACCCCATTCTGTGACTGCAGTGAAACCAGTGATAGCACCTTCTATCCCCTCCAGAAGTCTGATGTCAGCACACTCTCCCCCTCTTCCCCGTGCCCCCAGGCGCTGGCAGGATTTCCCCTTGTGATCCGCCCTCTCTTAGCCCTTTCCCACTCTCCTCAAGGGGAAGTAACCATCACTTCTCATCCAGGGTTGTCATGCACCTTCTACACTGTAATGGTCAGCCCAGTTAAGAGATTGGGAACTGAAGAACCTGTGTCTGGTTATGTAGAAAACAACCTCTGGGGCTTGGTACACATGACGCCACCACAAGGGGGTAGAATTAGAGGTTGAGGAATTGCCCGAGGTCTCACATCTGGTTAGAAGCAGAACAAAGACGTCCAGGCATGAGGAATGTTGGAATTGGATATCAGTAACCATCCAGCTCAATATCCTCAGCTATGAAGAGTTAACACACAGACGCACACTACAAGTGGGATTCTCTGGCTAAATTACTTTGGTTGTTTCTTGATACCCAAGCCCAAATGATGATTCCCCTGTGGAATCACCACCACCTCCCTGTGGCTGACCCACTTCAACACAGCCTCAGTATAAGATGTTACGGGAAACCTGAAAAAACTTTTGGGCCAGCCCAATACCTCAACTCCTGCCAAGACAACAGCAAAAGTTCATGATTCCAGGCCTACCTCTCATGCTTTATTTGTTACCTCCTAAATCTGGTAATCCCACCCTCATCTTCCTTCCCCCCAAAATCCACCACTCCCTGGGAACATTCCAGATGTTTCTCACCTCTACAATCTAGTGGAAAACAACTGACTGAAACCACTGAGTGAATACTGATGTCAATTTTTCACATCATGTATGCTACATAGCACCCTGTTCTATGTTTTTAACAGGGTGCCTGGTTGCATAGGCCTCTGAAGGTCCAGTACCTGTAATAATTTGTAAGTAGCTGGAGGTGGATTTTAACTAGAGTTTATCAAGCAAATATCTGAAGCAGTAAGTCACCAGACCAGTGAATGAGACAGGCACACCTCCAGAGTCTTGGATAGCCCTCCCTTCAAAGATACACATTCATGCTAAACAATCACTCCCTCCCTGAGGCAAAGGATGGCCATCCAAAATCAGACTGTGACCTCAAAAAGTTGCTGCTACACTGTGCAGGCAGTGTTAAGGGACCCATTTCCTTGCCCTCACTCAATGCTAAAAACCCTCCCATTCTATACACTAGCTTCCTTTCAAAATTCCAACCAACCAATAGAGGCAAATGGGTAATTTTCTACATGATAACAAAAGTTCAAGGGTATATATTTGGAAACAAATAATTTTGTACTCTGTTGGCTTTGTTATTTTAATAGAATTATTTATAAGAGAGGCATTTAGAAAGGGCTTTTAATTTTCCAATTTAAGTTTGAACTTATCCTAAGTTGGTCATTTATTCTCTCCCCTCTCTCCAGTGAATTTATTTCATGTCCTACTTTCTTTCACATGAGAATAATCTAACCTCAAAGAAATTCCATCTGCATGGGAAATTTGAAGGCATTTTCTCTTCTCCCATTGTTCATTAATTTTCTATCAATGAACAAATTCCTTGTAATTAGTTTAAATAGTAATATAATTTCAAGAGAACATTCACATGCAAAGCAATGTACTTTGATTCTGTACTCTTAGATTGACAACAAAGCTTTTGAAAAAATAAAGAGAGCGTAAGTTAGTGGGCAGTTTTCAAATTCAACCATAATTAAAACTACATAAATAATATAATATGTATGTGGAATATAAAAGGAAACACCAATTACCCCAAACAAGAGTTTGATTTGTTTGCACAAATGTTAGGGGAATCTTACCTTTTTTGAGACTTATGTTAATGTGGATATATTATCTGGAAAATAAAAATGCAACAAAATTTAAAATCAGGGTTTCTGCTTGAAATCTGTGAGCTAGAGAGACGAGGAAGCTTGGGGGTGGGGGAGTGCGTGGTGGGTTATATTACCAGCCTCTGTACAGCAGAATGTGATCTGTCCGTGGACAAGGCATTCTTGTCACCATTTGTGCTTTCTTTCTTCCCCAATCTAGGAAGTGTGCTAATAAATTGCTAGGATGAAATCCTAAACTCAGGCTTTCCTAAAACAGTATTCGGAAAAGTCTAACATCATAGGTTACAAGATGAGAGGGGCCCTAAGGAACACAGGGTTTAAAATTACTTGATATTTATGGAGGTGCTTGAAGTTATTGTACCCAAGCAAGGGTGGGGTTGGGTATGAAGAAACCACCAACATAATTCAGCCGTTAATCTCATTTGTAGTGTGTGTGTGTGTGTGTGTGTGTGTGTGTGTATGAATTTGTCATAGCTGAGCTGTTTGTGCTCTCACTCTACTACCAGGCTGTGAAAAAAAAAAGTTTCATGGTCAATGTCTCCATCAACATTTGAAATTATGTACAACTAGCCATTAGTATTAGCTAATTATAATTATTATTAATTAATAACTAATAATAGCTAATTAATTGGTTTCAGTATTTTTATTGTCTGTCTCATGAACTGGTCAAAAATAAAAGTTTTGCTGAGCAAGGTTTTTTTTACCTGTTGAAAGAGAAGGGGGACATGGAAAGCACAAAAGGATTAAATTTTGAAATGCATAAAGTCTGACTCTACACTCTATTGGGCAGAGTCTAGTGGAGCTTGGTAACTTAGGTACCTGCCTATTGTTGTGACAGCAGATGCAGAGGCGTCCAGAGTGAGGATGATGAAGATGTTATTTATGGAAGCGAAAACATTTGTTCAACCTGAATTTGCCATAATTCAAAATGGGGATGCGGGCTTCCCTGGTGGTGCAGTGGTTGAGAGTCCACCTGCCGATGTAGGGGACACGGGTTCGTGCTCGGGTCCGGGAGGATCCCACATGCCGTGGAGCGGCTGGGCCCCGTGAACCATGGCCGCTGGGCCTGCGCATCCGGAGCCTGTGCTCCGCAACGGGAGAGGCCACAACAGTGAGAGGCCCGTGTATCGCGCAAAAAAAAAAAAAATTGGGGATGCACTATGCCAGCCCAGGTACTCTAAAGGTTTTACATGCCATAGTCATTTAATTTTTTTTTTAACCAAGATTAAACAATATCTGTATTTTTTTGTGTGTCTTCTGCTACCTGCTTAAAGAATGCTGAAAATCACACCTCTATCAATGAAGTGCTTATGTGCTGAAAACGACACTCAAATTTCTTAATTTAAAGGGTAAATAATCAAATTTTAAATTATGCCCACTAACAACTGAGCTTCAGGGCACAGATAGGAGTTAACATTTGACCAGTGTTCTAGTTTTACCTTTTTTTTTTTTAAATGGATGTTCTTATCTTAACAGAACTCCAAGAGTTCTTATATAGAATATGGATGATCAGCATGACTCTGATGCTTAGTAGAGCATCTTACTCTAATAAGATATAAGTGTACAGACATCAATTTTCAAATGATTACCTCCAGGAAATTCTTATGCTTAACATAACATTAATTTAAAAAATATTTATATGCAAAACAAAGAATTGATGTCATCATTTCTTTAGTAGAATTATTACTGGCATTGTTTTTCATTCATCTTTGAGAGTCCTACTGAGGATGCTTGGTTCCCTTCTAAGTACTGAAAAAAAAGAGACTAAAAAAATTTGGGGAGGGCTCCTTGGGTCACTCTTTCCTACCATCCCTATTGGTACATAAGGAAAGGGGGTTGAAAACCTGGAGAGAGGGAGCCAAGGGAAATGGAAAGGTAACTGGCTGAGATGCCAGAACAAGAAGTTTCACCAAAATATAAGCTTTCAGGGAGCAGAAGATGGGATCTCTGCTTCCAGCTGGGAGCAGAGAGTATGGGAGCTTCAGCAAGAGAAACACGCAAAATCCCGATAATTACCAGGTTCTGGAAGGGTGGGGTCCCCCAGATAGCCACTAGGCTACAAACCTTGCCTCTTCCCACTTTCATTAAAAAAAATAAAAATAAAAAATTAAACCCTACAGTGCCCTCTCCTTATCTCTCTTCCCTCTGCAAAGAGGGTAAAAATCAGGGAATCTCAGGTACAAAAAAAATGAGTGACCAACAATCACAAACATTTCAGGAAAATCAAAACATAAAAGAAGAACAGCTTTAACATATGCTTTCTCCTTTTTTTTTTTTTTTAAGAGAGAATTTGCACCTGAGGAAACTTCTTTTAAAGTTATCAGGACATTAAAACCAGCATAATTAAAATAATCATAGGGATAAACAAGAATATCACATCATGAAATGAGAGCAGGCAGTTACGAAAAGAGTTAACCAGATATCTTGGAAATACAAACAGCTACTGAAATAAAACCTTTCAAGAGATGGGCTGAATAGCAGAATAGTCACTGCTGAAAACCAAACCAGAGAGCTGGAATACCAAGGCAAAGAATTGTTTCACAACGCAACACAAGGGATAAAAAGATAAAAGCTATGAATCACAGGTAGAAAAATCTGGAAGACAGATCTAAAATTTTCAGCACAGGTCCACAGATATCCCATTGATTTGGCTGTCATCTTTCCTGCTCTTCTTAATAGCCAAAATTCAAGCATCTTAGAGGTTGGACTTTTCCCCAGAGTTATTGCTGGCTTCCGGCCCGTAGTGCTGGTTTGGGCCCCGGTTTTTCCCCCGGGATTCCCCTACCAGCACGTGTAACTTCCTGGGCTTCAGACAGGCTCCCCCAGGAAGTCCAGGACCACCAGCAGCTTCAGTGCAACCCGGTCCCACCCTGCGCCTCCCCAACCTACACTTAGGCACACGCTGCCAGTCAAGTGCCAGTCCGAAGCGACGCTCCCGGACGGTGAGTGACTCCAGGCGTCAGAGGATCAGATCTCAATCCATGGATGAGAAAGCTCCCGAGCCGTGGGAAGCCCGGCCGGGAGGCAGAGAAGCTGAGCACCAAGACCCCCTTTGAATCACAGCTCGCCCAGCCGTTTCAGGCCACGCCCATTCACCGTGGCCGCGCCCCCGATCGCGGGGTCTTGTGGGAGTTGTGGTTCCGCGCAGCCGCGAGACCGCCTCGAGCCAGAAGGCGGGAGCGATGGCGGAGCTAAACGTGGGAGCTACGTACAGCTAAGGGGGCCGCTCCGCCTCCCCGGCCTCCTGGGCCACCTCAGCGAATGAGGCGGCACCGCGCGGGCCTCCAAAACAAGGAGGTGCGGGCGCGCGGAGCGGTGCGCCTTTCCATCCCTCTCGCCTTGGTCGCGCTCCCACATCCTTCGTTAGTGCATCTAAAGACTGCACTTCTTCTGCCCTGAACTTGCACGGCCCTGAGAGCCCAGAATTTGGCCTGAACTTTCCGAAGATAGGGCTGTCCTCCTCTCCTTCGTCTCACTGTAAAAAGAGGCTGCTTTCAGAAACCCGGCACCTGCACGGTCCACATTTGCAAACACAAGGACCAAGACCTTACAAGTTCCGTTGCTCACAGAACTGCAAGGTGAAGCTGCAACACGTGAACCTCCTGTACAGAAGGTGCCTGCCTTTTCTCCAGTCCTTCTCTTGATAAAAATCCCTGAATGAACCCAGTTCAAGTTTAGGTTGTGGTAAAGTATTCCAATCCCAAGTGCTGGATGCTGACAACTTTCTACAGATTTTGTTACTGAACCAAACTTGGGGTCCCTAGCTGGCGCTCGCGCAGTAAAACCAGTCTACTGACACCTGGTGGTGGTGAAGGGAAGTGCAAGGAGTCCAGGTAGGCTCGTGTTTAAAAGGCCCGAACTCCTTGAGGCTTTCAGGGGAAGGTTTTTACAGACGGGGGAAGGAGAGGGCTTGTGGGGTGTGTGATCAGCTCGTGGACGTTCTTCTGATTGGTTGGTGGTGAGGTTATTGGAAGTCAGCATCATCAACCTTCTGATTCCAACAGGTCTGGGGGTCTAGGTGCTTGTCAGCAGCATACGGTTAACTTCTTCCACCGGGGGCGGGGGGGGGGTTTCAGTATCTGCCAAACAGCTCAAAGGACATGGCTCAGAATATTATCTGTATCCCTTGAGAAGGAACGAAAGGTCCTTGATTTTGTTTAATGGCTGAACTATTATTATTTTGCCTTGTTTGACTGTTTTCCTTTCTTTCTGCATTTTCTCACTTCTCTGATTAAATTTACTCTTTGGAACTTGGGGAAGGCCTCAGAGGCTAAAGTTTCTCCACAGACAAGAGGCAGGCAGAGGACACGGGGGGCAGGGGTCTTCTTCCAGGAAGACCCCGTAGGGTCCTGCTTGGTTACAAGTTCGGCTGGTGTATTTAAAAAGAGACCAGAACTTTCTCCTGTGTCGGCCCAACAAATAATTTATTTTAATCAGAGTGTATGGGAGGAAAAAACCTTTTCCTTCTACCCAACTAGGTTCTCCAGCTGAGGGCCTTGGAAATTAAACTGACAAAAGACGTGTGGGACTTTCAAAAGGAAAATATACTCAAGATGGTGGCCAAGTGATTGAGGCTTAAATATCATCTTAGGCTAAACAAAGGAAAAGAAGTTTGGGACTTCTGGGAGAGTTGAGGCAGGTTAGAAGAAGTTGAGGGGAGGAAATATGTAAAGGTTGTCTTGTGCAGCTAATAGTCTCAGATTGTAAGAGTTGTCACTGGGTGTAGCCATCTTCCTGACACTGAGGCAACTTTACAAATGGAAATTTCCTTTTTTTTGTTTTTATTTTTTGGCCATGCCACATGGCATGTGGGATCTTAGTTCCCTGACCAGGGATGGAACCTGCACCCCCTGCATTGGAAGTGTGGAGTCTTAACCACTGGACCACCAGGGAAGTCCCAGAAATTTCCTTTATAAATGTACATTTCCTTTGCAAAAGAGGAAATTTATACTCTATTATAGTCAGTTAAGGGGAGGTAAAGAACTTTTCCTGCATCTGTTGGCTCTCAATTCCCTGTAGCTCAAAATAATCCATGTGCCAAATAGTCATACTTCGGAGTGGCTAGTCTGGTCACCTTCAAGACATTATTGAAAGAGCTGGCAGGCTGTGTCGTAGAAGGTGCTCAGAGAAGCTGGTCAGTAATAATGGCACTAAGGGTAGTGAATTTACAGAGCGCTCACGTACCACAAGGCCGGTCTTTCCTTTAGAGTATCACAGGACCCTTCACTATAACTCTGTGAGTTGGGCATGATCAACTTCTCTGGCCCGGGGAACTCTATCACTGAACGTTAGAGTTGAGCCCTCAATTGAGGCAGCAGAGCCCAGGGTGGTTACCTTCCACCTACCACAGACCTGGGCTCTGTTTGAGCTCTGCTGAAAAGAACCGTGTGACCTTGGGCCAACTGTTCATCTCTTGGCCTTCCTTCCTCATGTGTATCTGCACACAGCTATGTTAGGTGGTGGTAAAAATTATTTTCACTCTGAGACTGTGGGGCTGCTGAGCACCCACCATGCACAAGACACTTGCTGACACAAAGAGATGTTAGACTAAGGTTAGTGTTTAAAATGGAGACTATTTTTGGTAAAGTTGCGGAAATGTGTAATAATGCTGTAAGTGTCTGTTAAACGAGGTGGTATCTTTTCATCCCTTGATTTTTCTGCCTTTTGCCCAGAGAGCAGGCACCAGATATTCAGCTTTTGGTGTTGCTTAGCAAAAAGACAGGCTCTTTCCTTTGGAGCTCATTAGTTCTCTTGTAGCTAGAAATGCATTTTTTTTCTCTTCTGCTCTCTGTGTTCTGAGGCTTAAAGATTCTAAGATACTAAGCACTGCGTTGGTAATCCCGTTTTACAAGGCTGTTATTTTTCTCCTTTGAAGATGAACACTTAATCATTTAGATACTTAAAAGCCTAGATACAGCACAGTTTATTCCTCTAATGTACGTACCTCAAATGCCAAGTAGGTTTTGCAGCGCCTACCCAGGAAACAAATCCTGGATTGTGCACAGATGACTTACACACATTAAAGTGCCATGAGAAACCCAGGGATTTTTGGGTGAAAATGTCAGAGTAAGAGAAAAGGCTAGAATGTTGGAGGCCGTACTTAGGGTCAGAACCCAGCATCTTCACTTGTTGGTCTGTGTGACCTTGGACAAATTAATTAACCCCTCTAAGCCTTAGTTCCTCCATCCATAAAATTATAATAATAAATCATAGAGTTTTTTTAAGGACCAAGTGAAAAACAATATGATATACATTTAGTATAAAATATTGCCAATTAGAGAATGTCTCTCACAATTCAGCTTTACAGGGATTAGGTCATTAGCCAGTGCAGTCACTGACCTTTAACACACCTTGAAAGAACTTCAGGGAGATAAGGAATGAGGCACTCTGTGCTCTGGGAAAACTGGCAGTAAAGAGCTTCAGTTAGATATTTTCAAGAGAAAATGTTACAAACCCAATTTCTTGCATCTTCCTATACTTAGAAAGTACTAAAATGATTAACTAAGATATTTGTGCTTAATGACTAGAAGTAACCATCTACCAAGATGTGTGTTTACTTGCACATACCCCTTTTCCAGAATCACACATATACTGACCTACCCCCTTACCTCTTTGGAGCAGTTCCTCAGAGCTATCTGAGAGGCTGTCTCCTGGCCTATAGTCCTCAGTAAGTCCCCAAATAAAACTGAAACTCACAGCTCTCATGTTGTGCATTTTTATTTCAGTTGACAGTTTTGGCAACCATGAAGGGACCTGGAGCAGACTTCTCTCCTTTGCCTGAACTCTACAAGGATCTGGAGCCTTGGTACCAGCAGGGCCCCTTGTGTCCATCTGCCTCTTTGGTGAGCCCACATGAATTTGGGTGAGTCTCTCCTGGTTCTCTGGTCTCCCAATTATTGGTTCATGATCTTGAGTTTTATTTGGTGGTGTATTACAAGTACCTGGCCCCCCAGTTGAAAGATACTGGGTGCACCCAGTTGAAAAACACTGGGGAAAAGTGCCCCCCAGTTAAAAAATACTGGGGGAGCCTGGTTGAAAGATTTGGATTTGCTCAATTGAAAGACACTGAGAGGTGTGGAGTGGGTGATTAGGTGGGTGTCTGGCCTAATGTCTTTCATAAACAAGGGACATCAGAAAACCAACCTCCAACTAACACCCCAGCCAGGTTTATGTACAAATGAAACTTATACTTACAAGTACTTACTTAGTTAGGAATTAAAGAAAATCTCACCCTGAAAATGGCCAACATGGGGCTCTTTTGACATTCCAACGCCAGTTTATTGCATATGCAGTTAGAATTAGAGAAAGCCAGCTTTATGAAACATTTTTTTTCAGAACACTGACCCTAAGAGAACAAATCCTTCTAGAGGAGCTTGCATTTCTCTCCCTGTGCCTTGAGACATAAATGTTCTACCAGTGCTCTCACCAGTGCTCTCAGGAATTCTTATCTTATCATCTCCAATTCCTGAGACTGAGGGAAAAAAAGGAAAAAGAGTCCTTTTGGAACTCAAGTGAATAAACTTAACTTATTCTAAAAGTTATTTATAAACTAGTGGGTTTTATATTGTAATACCTGATTCATGACTAAGTTTTAAAAATGAAGCTATGAGATCTCTGTGTCTGTGTCTACATTATAGATATGATATATCTTTACCTATAGATGGTATTACAAAAATTAATTCATAAACAAGCACTATTTAATTGACTTAAAGGAATATATAAATTCTCAGAAATATAAAAGAAACTAATCCAAATAAATTTCAGGTTCAATATTGACTGGGAAATATTCGACATTAAATTAATAATTGATATTTAAGTTAGTTTGTTTGTTGCTTTAATTAATGCAGGCATGTCTTTAGAGTCATCAACATTAAGTATAATACTTTTATTGTACCTAGGTTTACTAGAAGTCAAATAAGATCTTATATCTGTTGCAAAATTTGTCAGTAAGAAAAATAACTTGGTATCATGAAATTTTTATAAATAATGTAAATGAGATAAAAGCTTTTAGGTAAACTCTTTACAAATAATTATGTTTTAGGAGTATCTACTTAAAGATAGTCTTTCCAGGGAATTCCCTGGTGGTCCAGTGGTTAAGACTCAGCGCTCTCATTGCCGGGGTCCTGGGTTCGATCCCTGGTCTGGGAACTAAGATCCCGCAAGCCATGCAGTGTGGCCAAAGAAAAAAAAATCATCTCTCCAGATTTTCATAACTTGAAGAGTTTTACTAAATTAAGCTAAATGGTAGAAGTTTATTAAATATCTAGGTATTCCCAATTAAAATAAGGTACTAGTACTGGAACATTTATTCCTGAATGTAGGCTTCTTTTTGCAAGTTCTGATCTGGTATCAAAGAAGAATATTCAAAACTGTTTAAAAATGCTA
The DNA here is from genome assembly GCF_005190385.1 of Monodon monoceros. Classification (NCBI taxonomy): domain Eukaryota; kingdom Metazoa; phylum Chordata; class Mammalia; order Artiodactyla; family Monodontidae; genus Monodon; species Monodon monoceros. The sequence goes on from NW_021703781.1 coordinate 6,161,512, forward strand.
TTAAAATAACCCGTCATTGGGGGGACTTCCCTGGTGGTCCAGTAGTTAAGACTTCACCTTCCAGTGCAGAGGGTGTGGGTTTGATCCCTGGTCAGGGAGGTGGGACTCCACATGCCTCAGGGCCAAAAGGCGAAAACATAAAACAGAAGCAATATTGTGACAAATTCAATAAAGACTTTAAAAGAAATAAAATAAAATAACCCTTCATTTTCCTACCATATATCTATGTGAGGCTGGATTTTCCTGATATATTTTGATCAAAACGACGTATCACGAGAGATTGAATTCAGAGGCAAATATGAGAATCGCACTGTCTTCTCTTAAGCCAGGCACAAGGAGATTTGCAAACATATAAAACTTTGCTACACTTCTTACTACTTCTTTTGTTTTGGAAAAAGTAGTTGTTTTCATAAAAAATATATTATTTGTGTTAACACACAAGGAATATATTTTTCATTTTTTAATGAATTAATAAATGGCTCTGAGCACGGTTGTGAAGAAGGTACACTTGATCGTCAAATTCTCCACCACTCCTTTGGAACCTTTCTATCCTACTACCATCTTTTTTCTGACATCATCACACCTTCACCCCTCTGGCTACTTAGTCCTCTACTGGCTGACTGGCTTCACACTATGTTTTTTTTTTGCCACACAGCGAGACATGTGTGATCTTAGATCCCCAGTCAGGGATCAAACCCATGCCCCCTGCAGTGGAAGTGCAGAGTCTTAACCACTGGACCGTTGGGGAAGTCCCACACTCTCCTTTTTAACCACTAAAAAACCACCAGGATAAATGCACATCTCTCTAGAAGGCCAACAAGGAGTGACACTAATAGTGGGGATTTCAGACACCCAGGAGCCTGGAAAGAGAGAAAATGAGGTCTTTTGACGTTCTTGTAAGGTCGCACAGACCTACATCTACTAGCTTAGGTATATATGCACCAGCATAGGTACATATTTATCTTTATATACATATTAAATATACTTATTGCTTGATGATCAAATATATCAGACAGTACTGCCAGGCAAACAGAAGCAACTTCATGTTAAGGACAGAGGAAATTTCATTCAGGGATTTTTTTTATACTGACGATGGAGGAGCTGAAGACAAACTGGACAGTGAGGTGAAGAAAGAAGGAAGGAAGTGGATGCTAGTGAGACAAGGAGAGAGGCAGCGTTACCAGTTACCAGAGCCTGGAAGCAGGTCCTGTAGTGACACACAGTACATTCTCAAATTTTAAGTTTTTTTAAAGAACAGCTTTATTGAGATATAATTGACACAATAAACTGCACATTTTTAAAGTGTAAAATTTGATAAGTTTTGACATGTATACACCCACGAAAACATCACCACAATCAAGATAACGAACATATCTATCACCTCCGAAAGTTTCCTCATAACCCTCTGTAATGCCTCCCTCCCCCGCTTCCCCATTCTCACCATCACCACCTGTCCCCAAGCAACATTGATCTCCTTTATGTCACTATAGATTACTTTGCGTTTTCTGCAGTTTTATACAAATGCATTGATTCATACCATATGTACTGTTTCTTGTCTGGCTTCTTTCACTCAGGATAATTACTTTCAGATTCATCCATGTTGTTTTGTGTATCAGTGGTTACTTTTTATTTTTCAGTAATGTTCTTTTGTATAGTTGTACCCCAATTTGTTTATCCTTTCACCTATTGATGGATATTTGGGTTGTTTTCAGTTTGAGGCTATTATAAATAAAGCTTCCGTGAACATTTATGTACAGGTTTTTGTATGGATAATGCTTTCTTTTCTCTTAGGAAAATACCTAGGGGTGGAATGGCTGGATCATATGATAGATATAGGTTTAACTTTTTAAAGAAATTGCCAACGAATTTCCAAAGTGATTGTGTCATTTTATATTCTCACAAGCAGTATATGAAAGTCCCTGTTGCTCCAATACTTACCAATAATTGGTATTGTCATCTTTTCAAACCTTAGCCGTCTAAAAGTTACGTAGTGGTATATAATTGTGGTTTTAATTTGCACCTCTGTAATAACTCATGATGTTGATCATCTGTTTATGTGCTTATTTGCCACCTGTATATCTTTTTGGTGATTTGTCTGCTTAAATCTTTTGCTCAGTTTTAATTGGGTTGTTTTTTTATTGTCAGGTTTTGAGAAATTTTTATATATCCTGGATACAAGTCCCTTTTCAGATAGATGCTTGGCAAATTTTCCCTCTGTCTGGGTTTGTCCTTTCATTCTTCTAACAGTGTCTTTTGAAGAGCGGAAGTGTTTTGTTTTTTTTTAAGAGCAGAAGTTTTTAATTTTAATTAAGTCCAAGTTATCATCTTATTATTATTTTATGGATTGCACTTTTGATGTTGTACCTAAAAATTGCCTAACCCAAGTTCACAAAGGCTTTCTCCTTTGTTTCCTCCAGAAGTTTTATGGTTTTAGGCTTTATTAGATCTATGACCAATTTTTTGTTAATTTTTGTATGTGGTGTAAAGTATGGATCCAAATTCTTCTTTTTTTTCTCTAAGCAATGAATATCCAGTTGTTACAGCAACATTCGTTGAAATGTCCATCCTACCTCCATTGCCTTGTCTTAGTAACTTTATCAAACATCAGTTATCCATATATGTGTGAGTCTCTTTCTGGACTCTGTTCCATTGATCTATGTGTCTATCTTAATGCCAATATCATGCTTTTAAAAACATTTTATTTTATTGAAGTATAGTTGATTTACAGTGTTGTGTTAATTTCTGCTGTACAGCAAAGTGATTCAGTTATACATATATATACAATCTTTTTCATATTCTTTTCCATTATGGTTTATCACAAGATATTGAATTTAGTTCCCTGTGCTATACAGTAGGACCTTGTTGTTTATCCATTCTCTCTCTATATAATAGTTTGCATCTGCTAGTCCCAAACTCACAATCCACCCCTCCCCCAACTCCCCTCCCCCTTGGCAACCACAGGTCTGTTCTCTCTGTGAGTCTGTTTCTGTTTTGTAGATAAGTTCATTTGTGTCATAGTTTAGATTCCACATATAAGTGAATATCATGCTGTTTCGATTACTGTAGCGTTATACAGATTCTTGATATCAGATAGTATTAGCCCTCCAACTCTGTCCTTTGGCAATTTGACTACTTTATAGCATTGCCATATGACTTTTAGAATTAGCTTCTCAATTTCCACAGAAAAACTAGTTGGGATTTTGATTGGAGTTGCTTTGAATATAAAGATCAACTTGGGGAAAACTGACATTTTAATAAAATTGAGTCTTCTAACCCATGAAAAAGGTAACCATTTCTTCATAACTTCTTTAACATCTTCAGCAACGTTTTTTAGTTTTCAGCATACAGGCCTTTTATATCCTTAGATTTATCCCTAGGCATTTCAAATTTTTAAATTCTATTATAAATGATAGTTTTTAGTTTTATTTATGATTGTTGCTGGTAATCAGAAATATAATTCATTTTAGCATACTGATTTTGTATTGCAAATTTGCTAAACTCGCTTAATAGTTCTAGTAGCTCTTTTGAGGAATCTATCACACTTTCTACATAGATGATCATGTCATTTAGGAATAACAATAGTTTTACTTCCTTTCCAATCTGAATACCTTCATTTCTTTTTCTTGATTGATTGCACTAGTGGAAGCCTTCAGTAGAATGTTGAATAGAAGTGGTGAAAGCAGGCATCCTTGTATTGTTCCTGATTTTAGGAAGAAAGAGTTCATGTTTTCATCACTGAATATGGTGTTAGATACAGCTTTTTTGAAGATTTTCTTTATCAGTTTGAGGAAATTGCCTTCTAGTCCAAGTTTACTGAGAGTTTTCATCAGGAACGGTTGTTGAATTTTGTCAAATGTTCTTCTGCATCTATTGAAGTGACCATATGGCTTTTCTTTTTTACTTTGTTAATATGGTGTATTACATTCCTTGATTTTTGAATGCTGAACCAAATTCATATCCTGGGCTAAACTCCACTTGGTCAGGATGTATTATCCTTTTAATGTATTGTTGGATTCAGTTTGCTAATGTTTTGTTTAGAACATTTACATCTATGTTTAAGTAATATATTGTATAATTTTACTTTTTGTAATGTCTTTTCTGGTTTTAGCATTAAGCTAACGCTGGACTCATGGAATGAGTCAGAAAGCATTCCCTCCATTTTCATGTTTTTGGAAGAGTTTGTATAGATTTGGATTATTTCTTACTTTACTGGTAGAATTCACCAGTGAAGCCATCTGGACCTGGAGTTTTCTGTGTGGAAAAGTATTTAAGTACAAATTCAATTTCCTTAACAGATATAGGGCTTTTCCCATTATCTGTTTCTTCTGGAGTGAGCTTTGGTAATTTGTATCTTTTAAGGAATTTATCCATTTTGTTTAAATTGTTAAATTTATTGGCATAAAATTGTTCACATTTTCCTTTTAATATATGTAGAATCTGTCGTGATGTCGCCTCTATCATTCCTGATATTGGCAATTTATATCTTCAGAGAGAAAATAATTTTTCCTAGTTATTCTGGCTACAAGTTTATCAATTTTATTGATCTTCTCAAAGAACCAGGTTTTAGTTTCATTGATTTTCTCTTTTGTTTTTATTTTATTAATTTCCATTCCAATCTTTATTATTTCCTTTATTATGCTTACTTTGCATTTTATTTGCTCCTTTGTTTTCTGGTTCTTAAGGAAAATAAGGTCTTCGATTTGAGACATTCTTTTTTCTGAGATAGGTGTTAGTGCTATAAATTTCTCCCTAAAACCGGTTTAATGGCATCCCGCAAATTTTATTTTATTTTATTTTATTTTTTTTGTGGTACGTGGGCCTCTCACTGTTGTGGCCTCTCCCGTTGTGGAGCATAGGCTCCGGACATGCAGGCTCAGCGGCCATGGCTTACGGGCCCAGCCGCTCCGTGGCATGTGGGATCTTCCCGGACCGGGGCATGAACCCGCGTCCCCAGCATCAGCAGGTGGACTCACAACCACTGCGCCACTAGGGAAGCCCCAATCCCGCAAATTTTAATATGTTGTGTTTTCAATTTAACTTAGTTCAAAATGCTTTATAATTTTCCTCCTTTGATGTCTCCTTTGTACCTTAGGTTATTTAGGAGTATGTTATTTAGTGTCTAAATATTTGGTGATTTTCCAGTGATTTTTTTTCTTTAAAACAAGACGTTGGGGGTAGGAGTTTATTTATTTATTTTTGCTGTGTTGGGTCTTCGTTTCTGTGCGAGGGCTTTCTCTAGTTGTGGCAAGCGGGGCCACTCTTCATCGCAGTGCGCGGGCCTCTCACTATCCCGGCCTCTCTTGTTGCGGAGCACAGGCTCCAGACGCGCAGGCTGAGTAGTTGTGGTTCATGGGCCTAGTTGCTCCGTGGCATGTGGGATCCTCCCAGACCAGGGCTCGAACCCATGTCCCCTGCATTAGCAGGCAGATTTTTAACCACTGCGCCACCAGGGAAGCCCCTCCAGTGATGTTTTTGTTATTGATTTGTAATTTAATCTCATTGTTGTCAAAGAACCTGCTTCATATGACTTGAATCCTTTTAAATTTATTGAGACTTGTTTTATGGTACATAACATGATCCATTGGATTCTGTTGTGCTGTGTGGATTTGAGAAGAACGTGCATTCTGCAATTAAGGAACGGAGTGTTCTATAAAAGTCAATTAGGTCAAAATAATTAATAGTGTTGTTCCAGTCTGCTATATTGTTGCTGATATTCTGCCTACTTGTTTTATCAATTATTCTTTAACTTATCACAGTCTACCTTCAAATGATATTATACCATTTCATGTACAGTATATTTTACAAAAATATATTTCCATTTCTTTTCTCCTGGCCTGTGTGCCAGGAGACATTTTTGTCATGTATTTTACTTATACATATGTATATATTGTATTATCATAATACATTGTAGTAAATTTTATTTAACAGCCAATTATATTGTTAAAGGATTTAAATCATTAGGAAAAGATATATTTCCTCATGTAGTTGCCATTGCCACTGATCTTCATTCTTTGTGTAGATCCAGATTTCTATCAATAATTGCTTTCCTTCTATCTAAAGGATTTCTTTTAACATTTCTCAGAGTATAGGCCTGCTGCTGCTGATTTCTTTCAGCTTTTTGTATGACTGAAAATGTCTTTATTTCATCTTCATTTTTGAAAGATATTTTTCTAAGTATAGGATTTTAGGTTGATAGGTTTTGGTTTCTTGTTGTTTCAATACTTTAAAGATGTTATTCCACTGTTTCCTGCTTGCATTGTTTCCTATGAAAAATCCAATGTCATCCTTATCTTTGTTTCTCTATATGTTACATCTGTCTTCTCTGGCTACTTAAAAAAAAAAATAACAGACTTGATTTTTTAGAGCAGTTTTAAGTTTACAGAAAAATTGAGCAGAAAGTACAGAGAGTTTTCACAAATCCCCTCCTCCCACCAGCCACCCCTACACAGTTTCTCCATTGTGAGCATCTTGCATAGGCGTGATACATTAGTTACAATTGATGGACCAATATTGATACATTATTATTAATTGAAGCCCATAGTTTGCATTAGAACTCAGTCTTTGTATTGTGCCTTTCTATAGGTTTTGACAAATGTATAAGATTTTCTCTTTATTGCTTAATTTCTCCTTATTTCTTGAAATGATGTGACTTAGTTTCTTTTTCTTGATAGGTCTTGTATTTGGAATTCCTTGAGCTTCTCAGATTTGTAGGTGTATAGTTTTAATCAAGTTTAGAAAAATTCTGACCATTATTTCTTTCTTTTTTTTTTTTTTTTGTGGTACGCGGGCCTCTCACTGTTGTGGCCTCTCCCGTTGCAGAGCACAGGCTCCGGACACTCAGGCTCAGCGGCCATGGCTCACGGGCCTAGCCGCTCTGCGGCATGTGGGATCTTCCCGGACCGGGGCACGAACCCGTGTCCCCTGCATCGGCAGGCGGACTCTCAACCACTGCGCCACCAGGGAAGCCCCATTCTTTCTTTTTTTAAAAAATTTTTTATTGGAGTGTAGTTGATTTACAATGTTATGTTAGTTTCTGCTGTACAGCAAAGTGAATCAGTTATTCATATACATATATCAACTCATTTTTTTTAGCTTCTGTCCCCGTAGAGGTCATTACAGATTGTTGAGTAGAGTTCCTTGTGCTATACAGTAGGTACTTATTAGTCTATTTTATATATAGTAGTGTGTATATTCTTCAGATATTTTTCTATCTGCCCTTTCCTTGGGGGGACTCAATTTATCCATGTATTAGTCTGCTTGCTGTTATGTCACAACTCACTGATGCTGTCTTCATTCTCTGTTACTATTATTTTTCTCACAGTGTGTTGCTTTGTTTAGTGTTTATTGCCTTCAAAGTCACTAATGTTTTCTTCTGCAATGTATACTCTGCCTTTCATCCCATCTAAGTGTACTTTTCTACTTAGACATTGTTATCTTCTTCTCTCTAGAATTTTGATTTAGGTATTTTTAAAATATGTCCCCTGTTTCTATTCTAACTCTAAGCTTATTCTAACTTTTTGAACATGTGGAATAAATTTAATGGCATAAAAATGTAATTCTAAATGTAATGGATATAATTCTAACATTTGTGTTAGTTCTATAGTAGTTATGATTTATTTCTGTCTCATTATGGGTCATACATTCCTCCCTCTTTGCTTGCTTGGCAATTTTTGATTGGTTACCAGATATTGTGACTTTACCTTCTTGGGTGCTGGATATTTTTGTATTCCTATAAATCTTCTTGTGTGTTGTTCTTGGAAACAGTTGGATCTTTCAGTTCTTGTTTTTAAAATTTGTTAGGCACGCCGGGAGTAGTGCTCTGACAGGGGCTAATTCTTCCTCACTGCTGAGATAAGACCTTCCTGAACCTAATGCCCTGTGAATTATGAGCTTTTCCAGTCTGGCTGTGGGAACAGGCACTGTGCTTGGCCCTCTGTGGACACCAGTCAGTGTTCACTCTAGTCCTTTCTGATGGTTCTTTCTATGGCCTTGTGTGGATTCCTCACACACATGTGCTGGTTAGTACTCAAGTGAGTACTGAGGGGGACCCTCTGAGGATCCCCAGGTTTGTCTCTCTGTGTAGCCCTCTCCTTTCTGGTACTCTGATCTATGGACAGTAGCTGCCTTGGTTTCCCTAAACTCTTAACTCCATTTTTTCAATGCAGGAAGTTTGCCAGATTCTACCTCAGTTTCTCCACCCAGCACCATGGCCTAAAATTTTTCTCAAGGTAGTAAGTGGGGATAGTCATAGGGCTCACCTTCTTTGTTTTTTGTTCCTTTGTTTTTTTCTTTTGTTTTTTTGAGGTACGCGGGCCTCTCACTGTTGTGGCCTCTCCCACTGTGGAGCACAGGCTCCGGATGCGCAGGCTCAGCGGCCATGGCTCACGGGCCCAGCCGCTCCGCGGCACGTGGGATCTTCCCAGACTGGGGCATGAACCCGTGTCCCCCGCATCGGCAGGCGGACTCTCAACCACTGTGCCACCAGGGAAGCCCTGTTGCTTTGTTTTTTGATCATTGTTCTTTCCTTGATGTGGAGGGTCTTTAAAACCATTGATTCATATATCTTGTCTGTTTTGGGGGGGTTGTTTCAGGCTGGAGAATAAATGGAGTCCATATTACTCCATCTTTGCTGGAAATAGAAACTAAGGGTTTTGTTTTTTTTTTTAAGATACTATCTTAAACATTTTATGAAATCAACAAATCAAGATTCTAGAAAAACAGAGTGCACCAAAATTTATGCCTAGTGCCTGTGGATGAAATTATCCATTTAACTGTTCACTATATTCTTGCAATTGGGGTTGATAATATCTAAGTTTGTGTGTAATACTAAATTCTACATTAACAAAGTGGCAATATTTTTCAAAACCCAAATTGGGGCTTTTGGATTAAGATTTTTTTGGCTTATTAATTATAAGAAGAGGACTGCTCAGACACTACTGTAGATATACATTTGATGGAAATTAAATGAAGTGTTAAGACCCCTACTGTAAATATTGGTGGTCCATTTAATTTTAAAATTAAATATTATACCAAAATGTTGTTCTTTTTAGAATCCTGTCCTTCCCATCAATAATCTTTCACTACAGGTTTAGGTTACTTTTGTATTAAAGCATATATTCTGCAGAAAAGAAAGAAGTTTATTGTGTAAAAACAGATTATATTATGATTGAAGAAATAATGCTAAAAAGTAGATGTGCTCTCTAGATGGAACAAGATGAAATATTGATTTTTGTAGTCTTTAATTCCCAATCTGAATACCTGTTATAAAACATTTATAATCCAAATAAAATTAATTTCTATAACGGTAAAATTTTATCATATAAAAGGACAAACAAGTCTCTGGCTGGCATTTAATGTCTTTCTCACTTGGGCTCTAACACCTCTTTCCAACCTTATCTCCCGTAAGAATCTTTACATTAATCACATGTTCCCTCACTATTGTTTGATTTCTCACTACGCAACAATCCACACCGTGTCCTCGTCTGCATAATATTTGTCCCCCTCTCTCCTCACCCCAGCTCCCCATTCAGTCATTCAAAGGCTTAACAATACTTTCTGCCCTTGTTATTTTTGTGAACTTTACACCTCAAAAGGATCTCTTTCTCTCAGATTTCTATTTCCTCTAAACTTTCTATAGTACTTACTGTCTGTATCAAGCATTTGACAATCCATTATCCAGCTATATGTATTTTCATTTCACTACCTGTACATGTCTTCCCAAGAATATGTAAGTTTTTTGAGGTAAGGGATATGCCTTTTTAATGAAATGATAACTAAATTATAAAATTACCTATCATTTACTTTATAGACAAAAAGATTTGCTGATTAATTATTTTAGGCATAAAGGCTCTAATTTAAAATACTATATTCTCAGAGAAGGGCAACATATTATAACCATTGACACCATAACATATGGCCTTTCATCATTAATTAAGGTTCTGATACCAAGAAGCAGCACTGGTAGATTTTGTTGATGGGAAATAAGCTGAGTTACATTTGGGAAACCACAGCGGAGTGCTCCAGGCAGTCAGACAGGACTGAGGGCCCGTGGGGAAAAGCAACATCCCAGAGAGCAGCTAGAAGCCAGGGAGTCAATGGAGAAGCCCTTGAATGTGTGTGCAGAAAGCTGGCCCTTGCTGGGTGTGAGCTGATGACTCTTCCAGCTGCTCAAGTCATACCAAAATCTATGTCATGGCTCCTCATTCTTCAGGAAGATTCACTGCCTGTGATGGGCGAAAACAATAACAAGGTCATGCTGGGGCGAAATGCCTGACGATGGTTCCTTACTGTTCTATCAAGTTTCAAACAAAATATCTCATTACTGTACAAGGCCAAGTTTCACCACTGTCCAGCTGCTTTACTTCTATCTCCTATACAAGTTTTGGATCTTCCTCTTCCCTCTATTCTCCCTCCAACACAATTTTTCAAAGGTCAGAGGTCACACTCTATTTCAGGGCTTAAAATTGTATGGATCGGGCTTCCCTGGTGGCGCAGTGGTTGAGAGTCCGCCTGCCGATGCAGGGGACGCGGGTTCGTGACCCGGTCCGGGAGGATCCCACGTGCCGCGGAGCGGCTGGGCCCGTGGGCCATGGCCGCTGAGCCTGCGCGTCCGGAGCCTGTGCTCCGCAGCGGGAGAGGCTGCAACAGTGAGAGGCCCGCGTACCGCAAAAAAAAAAAAAAAAAAAAAAGTCTGTATTACTCATAATTGATCGGATCGTTTGTGGCAGAGGGTGAGGAGGAGAGAAATGGGGACTGGCCTCTTTCCACAGCTGCCCTGATTGAAATGGAAAATCTCTGAGCACCACAGAAAGTTGCCTGTTGAAACAACTAACAGCACAATCCCCTTTCTCTACAAAAGAATTGAGGAGTTCTGAAACTGAGAGAGCTTTTATTGAATTACTGTTGATGGGCATTTCTGAAATGCAAGTTCTTAATGACCACAAAAGAAAGGTGCATTAACTTCTATTAACCTATGAGAAATTCTGTTCTATAATGCGCAACCTAATCTTCCCCTTCTGTTTCAACTGACTTAAACTTCTCTCCATGCTGATGGTGCCCAGTGTAAATTACTGATGAAGAAGTACTAGTTCCTTCCACTGAAACAGCTACATTACAGGTGCTGGTTTGAGGTAATTCATGCATAGGTCCTCTGCTCTCTTGTTTGCCTTTGGTGCCCCCTACCGTCCCTTTCGGTGCATTTCCATCTCCTGGCTCCTCTTCATTATTTCCTCCTTTCACAATGTTCCCATGTTCCCCAGAGAAAACCTGATTGGATAAAGCTAATTGATAATAGCATGAAACTGTTGGCCTTTTAAAAGGGATCAAAATATCAGCTTGGTGCTTTGTGTCCACCTAGAGGGGTAGGATAGGGAGGGTGGGACGGAGACGCAAGAGGGAGGAGATATGGGGATATATGTATATGTATAGCTGATTCACTTTGTTATACAGCAGGAACTAACACAACATTGTAAAGCAGTTATATGCCAATAAAGGTGTTAAAAAAATAAATAAATAAAAGGGATCAAAATAATGTAACACAAAGGAATGAAACGCTAATGGTGCAATTGCATATAGGAATAGTCTCAAGTCAAATATGCTAATCACTTATTCTATAAAAAGGACAAAAAATCAACTATTAGCTTTCATATTTATTTGAACATTCTATAGTCTGGAAAATGAGACAAGTGAAGATAATTTTTTCATATTTATTTGAACATTCTATAGTCTGGAAAATGAGAAAAGTGAAGATAATTTTTTCAGGTGACTGAAGCTTTGCAAACAGATCAATCTGTGAAACAATGTGGAGGGGCAAGACTGATTTTGTTATGCAGGCACATTTATGAAAATAATTTCTAACTGTTCTATTTAAATTTTTAAATTAAATAACGTATACATAAATTAATATTTATATTATAAAATTAGAACATTATAGACAAGGTTAAAATCTCCTGTAAGTATTACTTTCTCCCAATCCTGGTCCTTTTCCCATTGCCCAGAGATAGCCATTATCAGCCATTGTTAAGAGTTTGGCATGTATCCATTCTTTAAATAAAAACCAGCTTTACTGAGGAATAATTGTCATACAATCAACTGCACATATTTAAAGTGTATAATTTGACAAGTTTTGACATAGGCATACACCTATGAAAGCGTCACCTCATGCTCCATATTCATCACACCTAGAGGTGACTCATTTCCCTTTGTAATGTCTTCTTCCTTCCCATCCTCAGGCCCAGGAACCCATTGATCAGCTTTCTGTCACTATAGATAGTTTGAATTTCAATAGGTTTATATCACTGGACTCATACAGTATGTACTCTTTTTTTTCCGGCCTTTCTCACTCAGCATAACTATTTTGAGATTCATCCATATTGTTATGTGTATCAAGAGTCCATTCCTTTTATTGCTGAATAGTATTTCATTATAAAGGTATACCCCAATATTTTTACCTATTCACCTGTTGAATATTTGAGTTGTTTCCAGTTTACAGCTATTACGAATAAAGCTGTAGTAAACATTAGTGTTCAAGTCTTTGTCTGGACACATGCTTATTAAAAACTTGGGTAAATACATGGAATAGCAAGATCATGTGGTAGGTGTATATGTAAAATTTACGACACTGCCAAATGGTTTTCCAAAGAGATTGTACCTCTTAGCATGTCAACCACCAGGGTATGAGAATTCCAGTTCTTCCACATCCTTGCCAACATGTGATATGGTCAGTCTTAAATTTTAGCCTTTCTAACAGGTGTTAAGTAGTAGCTCATTATAGTTTTAATTAGAATTTCTCAGAAGACTAGTGACGTGATTCATGTGCTTGTTTGCATCGTCTTTGGTGAAGTGTTTCTTTGTATGTTTTGTCCATTTTGGTGGGGGTTGTTTGTTTCCTTATGTGTTGAGGGTTCTTCTTACATTTTGGATAAAAGTCCTGTGTCAGATATATGCTTGCAAATATTTTCTCCCAGAAGTGGCTGGTCTTTCCATTATTCTAAGTTTCTCTAGAAAAGCAGAAGTATTGAAATTTGATGAACTCCAATATTTCAATTTTTAAATTGATATTGTATTTTTGGTGTTATACTTAAGAAATCTTTGCTTAACCCAAAGTCACATAAATTTCTTCTCTTTTCTTCCAGAAGTTTTATAGTTTTAGGTTTTACATTTATGTACATGTCTTTTAAATATGCTTTAATTGCCCTTAGGTGAGTAACTAAATGTGGAATAACTGGATCATATAGCAGGTGTACATTTAATTTTTTAGGAAACTGCCAAGCTGTATTATTTCTGACTTCATTTTATTTCCTTTATTGGCTTTATGAACCATAACTCTTATTTGTGTTATTTTGGTGGTTGCTTTAGAATTTATTGTATAAATCTTTAACATATCACAGTATATCTTTAAATGACATTATAACAATCCTGCATTACAACCTTAGAAGAGTACACTTCCATTTTTCCCTTCTAGGCTTTAGAGCCCTTGTTGACACTAATTTTACCCCTACATATAGTATAAACCCCACATACATTGTTACTATTTTGCTTTAAGAAATCTATGAGCTTTTTTTTTTTTTTTTTTTGTGGTACGCGGGCCTCTCACTGTTGTGGCCTCTCCCGTTGCGGAGCACAGGCTCCGGATGCGCAGGCTCAGCGGCCATGGCTCACGGGCCCAGCCGCTCCGCGGCATGTGGAATCCTCCCGGACCGGGGCAAGAACCCGTGTCCCCTGCAACGGCAGGCGGACTCCCAACCACTGCACCACAAGCGAAGCCCTCTATGAGCTTTTTAAGTACTCTTAATAAGAGGAAATATATCCTTTTCTATTTAACCATATATTCATCACTTCTGGTGCTCTTCATTCCTTTGCATAGATCCAAATTTCCATCTAGTGTCATCTTCTTTCTGCCTGCAGGATTTCCTTTAACAATTCCTGTAATGTAGGTCTGCCAGAGGTGAACTCTCTCAACTTTTGTCTTTGTTTTTGAGAGACATTTCTACCGGGTATACAATTCTAGTTGACAGTTTTTTCTTTCAATTCTTTAAAGATGCTCCACTGTCTCCTGGGTTGCATGGATGAGAAATCTGTTGTCATCCTTATTTTTGTCCCTCTGTAATGTGTCTTTTTTCCTGTGACTGCTTTAAGATTTTGTCTTTGTCCATGGCTTTGAGCAAGTTGATTATGCTGTGCCTTGGTGAAATTGTGTTCATATTTCTGGTGCTTGGTATTCCCTGAGATTTTTGGATCTGTTAGTTTAAGGTTTTCATCAAATTTGGAAAACTTTCAGTTTCTTTGGACATTTTTTGGTCCCCCTCCTTCTTTCCATTTCAGGGATTTCAGTTACATATTTACTAGGTGACTTGAAGTTATCCCACAGTTAATTTTCACTTTTTAAAAAAATTATTTTTTCTCTCTGAGTTTCATTTTCAACACTTTCAGTTGCTATGTCTTCAAGTCATTAATCTTTTCTTCTGCAATGTCTTATTGGCTGTTAATCCCAGCCAGTGTATACTTCATTTTAGGTATTACAGTTTTAATCTCCGAAAGTTCTATTTTGGGTTTTTAATATCTCCTATGTCTCTGATTAGCTTGTTGAACCTGTGGAATACGGTTATGATAAAAGTTTTAATGTCCTTCTCTGTGAATTCTAACATCTGTGTCAGTTCTGGGTCAGTTTCAATTGACTAATTTTTCTCCTGATTATAAGCCTACATTTTCCTCCTTCTTGGAAGCCTGGCCATCTTTGTATTCCAGACATTGGGCATGTACCTTGATGGGTACTGGATATTTTTGTATTTCTATAGCTTATATTTGTATTTCTTGAGCTTCTTGGGATGCAGCTAAGTTACTTGAAAAGAGTTTTATTCTTTTGGGTCTTGCTTTTAAGATCTGTTAGATGGACCTGAGACAGTGCTTGCTTAGTCTAGGGATAATTATTTCACACTACTGAGGCAAAACTCTTCTGTACACTCTACTGAATGCCCATGAAATGTAAGGTTTTTTCCCAGTCTCCCTGATAGGAACAAGCACTATTACTGGCCCTGAGTGAGCACCAGGTACTGCTCCCTCTAATCCTCTCACGTATTTCCTCTAGTTGTCCTTTCCCCAGTCTTGAGTAATGTCCAACATGAATGTACCTATCAGTAAGTGTTATGCTGAGTAGTCAAGGGGGACATTCCATGATCTCCAGGGACCCTTTCTGTGATGTCTCTATAGGACTCTGTCCTGTGACTTCCAGCTGTCTTGATCTTCTAGCTACATCTCTTCAAATCAGGGAGTCCACTGGGCTCTCCTGGGTTGCCTTTCTCTGCACTGCAACCTGGAAATTCTCTCAAGGCAGTAAGCTGGGCAGTCATAGGAATCACCCTGTTTATATGCCAGCTCTTGGGGATCACTCTCCTTCTTTGCCTGGTGTGCAGTGCCTTAAAAACTGTCATTCCATATATTGAATATTTTGTCTGTTTTGTTGCTGTTGTTATTGCTTCAGACATGAGGGTAAATCTGCTTCCTGTTACTCTGTCTCGGCTGCAAGGTAAAGTTGGCATGTATCCATTTAAAAATATTTACATGTTGTTATAGAAAAGGCATAGATTGGTTTGTGTCTACCCCTCATCATTCTGCAGCTTGCTTTTTCATTTAAAAAAATTTTAAGCTTATTTCTGGTTACCTTTGTAAAATATTCCATTGCATGATTGTATCATATTTATCCATTCTCCTATTGATGGACATTTAGGTTGTTTCTGATCTTTGCTATTACAGACAATGCTGCAGCCAGCAATCTCACGCATGTCTCCTTGCATCATGTTTAAGAGTTCCTTTAGGGAAAGTACAGAAGTCAAATTGCTCTCCAGTGTGAGCATAGGAGTTTACATTGCTACAATGTACGAAGACTTGTTCCTCCACAGTCTCACCAATACTTTATATTGGCAACCTTTTAAGTTTCTGCCAACCTGCCAGTTCATTATTGCTTTGATCTGTATTTCTCTTATTTTTAGAAGGTTGGGTCCCTGTTCACATTTTTATTTGCCATTTTTGTTTCTTCTAGGAATTCTCTGTTTTGTCTTTGCCTAACCTTATCTTGAATTATGTTTATTGTATTTTAATTTGTTTGAATAAATGCTTAAAATTTTAGAGACTAATCTTTTATTATATATATATAAATTATATATAATATTCTATTTTATTGAATATAATTATAAATACAAGTATTTTATAATTATATTTTATTTTATATTTCATAATTATAAAATAGAACATTACATATATAATTAATTTCTCTAAGCTTATACCCTCTTTTATAATTTTCTATTTTCTTATGGCACAGAATTTGAATTTTATCTGGTCAGGTTTATCAGAATTTTACGTCTTTTGATTTTTCGACTTAAGAAAGGCTTTCCTGTTACCAAAGTTATTAATAGATTCTCTTTCATTCTCTCTTAATAATTTTAAAGTTAAAATGTTTGACAGTTAGATATTTAATCTATTTAAAGCTTACTTTTGTGTATACAGTGAGGCAGGGATACAAATTGTATGGTTCCTATAAATATCAAAATATCCCAATACTATTTTTTGAACTGTCCATCTTTTCACCATTTAACTGTCTCTGTCATATAGCAAATTCCAAAAGGATACACGAGTCTGTGTCTTAAATTTCTTTTCTGTTCAATTAATCCACTGTTACTATTGGTTTGTAAGATCTTGCTGTTTTGGAAGGCAAATCCCCTCTCTTTGTTACTCTTTTTCAATATTATCTTGAATTTACCCTTCCATGTGAGTTTGCAATCAGGTTCATGTTCCCCCAAAAATCTTGTTAGTGTGATTGGGTTTGTAGCGAATCTTTAGATTCATAACTATCTTTAGTATTGAGACCTCTAATCTATTAACTGGTATAGCTCTTTAAGTTGTCAGATTAATTTCATGTTTTTTCAGTAAATCTTTGTAGTTTTTGCAATGTTTTTTACTCAGTTTTATTGAATTTATTCCTAGTTACTTTA
The DNA here is from genome assembly GCF_005190385.1 of Monodon monoceros. NCBI lineage: Eukaryota > Metazoa > Chordata > Mammalia > Artiodactyla > Monodontidae > Monodon > Monodon monoceros. Next base: position 6,178,497 of record NW_021703781.1, read on the forward strand.
TAGCTTTCTTTGCTGCTGTAAATGGGATCGTTTTTGCCCAGTTGGTTATCGTTGGTTTACAAGAAAGCTGCTGGTGTTCAATCTGTTGAACTTTCTCCTTCAAGCGAAAGTCACCAATTAGTTCTAAAAGTTCTCAGTTGACTCACTTGGATCCACCTTTGTGTCTTAGCTTAGAATAAATTCTAAATGACAAGTTGTTAAACTAACTTTTTAAATGATTGGTTATTTTGTAGATTCCTAAGTCACCAATCTGAACCTATGTTCTACATTCTGGGGGTACAAAGCACAGGAAACTATGCTCTCGGGTGCTGACTGTGCAATTTTTAGTTGATCACTGATAATATTCATTTGCCCTTTTCTCCTCACAACCAAAACAAAACAAAATCTCCTCTGGCTGACTCTTATTAGTTGGGTTTCAGTTTTTAACATATAAAGTTCATCTCTTTGAACAGATTTTCTCTCAAAATCTGGAGCAAGACGTCAATTGTTATATATAAAGATATATAAGAAAGCAGCTGGGAATCATACTGAGTATGATAGGGCCTAAGTCAAGGCACCAGGACACACGTGTGAGGGGTGAGTGAGGATCCTGAGGCTGGCAGAGGATTTCTAGAACAAAAGTGCTTGCTGCCCAGCCTCACCTTTTCCTCTCTCTTTTCCTCTTCCCATCCCCCATGCTCCACCCACAGCATTCTAAGCGTTTTAGCCAAATACCATACTGAGAATCACCCACACTGTGTCATTCCCTTTTGGGGAAACCAAACACAGCACAAAAACTGTGGTTTTCTAGCTCATGTATCTTGATGGATAGATAATTCAAAGTAAGCTGATAGGCGAAGACAAGAGAGATTTAACCTCCTGTAGATAGAAGGGCAGGCATTGCATAAGTGAGAAGTAGAAGACCTTGAAAAACGATTTATGCTTAAATCAGAACTACAATGAGGTACCACCTCACACTGGTCAGAATGGCCATGATTAAAAAGTCTACAAATAACAAATGCTGGAGAGGGTGTGGAGAAAAGGGAACCCTCCTGCACTGTTGGTGGGAATGTAAGTTGGTGCAGCCACTATGGAGAACAGCATGGAGGTTGCTTAAAAACCTCAAAATAGAGTTACCATATTATCCAGCAATCCCACTCCTGGGCATATATTCAGGCAAAGCTATAATTCAAAAAGATACATGCACCCCTACATTCATAGCAGCACTATTGATAATAACCAAGACATGGAAACAACCTAAATGTCCATCAACAGATGAATGGATAAAGAAGATGTGGTACATATATACTATGGAATACTACTCAGCCATGAAAAAGAATGAAATAATGCCATTTGCAGCAATACAGATGCAACTAGAGATTATTACACTAAGTGAAGTAAGTCAGAAAGATAAATACCATATTATATCACTTATATGTGGAATCTAAAATATGATACAAATGAACTTATCTATGAAACAGAAACACACAGACAGAGAACAGACTTGTGGTTGTCAAGGCGGAAGGGGGTTGGGGAGGATGGACTGGGAGTTTGGGGTTGGTAGATGCAAACAATTACATATAGAATGGATAAACAACAAGGTCCTGCTGTATAGCACAGTTAACAATATTCAATATCCTGAGATAAACCATAATGGAAGAGAATATTAAAAAAAATGTATAAGCCTGTGCACCACAACTACTGAAGCCTGCACGCCTAGAGTCCAAGATCTGCAACAAGAGAAGCCACTGCAATGAGAAGCATGTGCACCACAACAAAGAGTAGCCCCTGCTTGCTGCAACTAGAGAAAGCCCACACGCAGCAACGAAGACCCAATGCAGCCAAAAATAAATTAAATTAAAAAAAAAAAAAAGAATATATAGGGACTTCCTTGGCAGTCCAGTGGTTAAGACTCCATGCTACCAATGCAGGGGGTGCAGGTACGATCCCTGGCTGGGGAACGAAGATAGATCCCGCATCCCACATGCCACATGGCATGGCCAAAAAAACAAAAAAATGTATATGTGTGTATAACTGAGTCACTTTGCTGTACAGCAGAAATTAACACATTGTAAAATAACTATACTTCAATTAAAAAAAGAACTATTTCTGCTTAAACAAATGCACCAGAATGTTGTGCTCCTGTCAAACAGTATTCAAAGCAGCAAAAATGATAATATTTTCCTTAAGTTTTTCAGTCTCTCTGTTAATGTTTTTGAATACATCATTTTTTGTGCATATATGCAAATCTACAAGGCAATCAATTTGTGTGAGACGGTGACTGCTTAAAAAGGCCACAAAAAGACATTTTAAAATTTCCGATTTGAGTTTCCCTCACATTTGGACAAGGATGTAAATTCAACCCTGTAGTAAATTACAGTGTATTGTAAAGATGAAATGGTCTCTTGGCCTGCATTCTCTCCTCGCCGCATCCTGTCCTACACACAGCTGCCATACCAATCCTCCAAAAACACCAATTTTCATATGCCACTTTTCAAAAACTAGCTTCCTGGCTTCCTGTTGCTGAAAAATAGTTTCACGTGCTTTTGTATGGCATTCAAGGCTCTCCAGGATATGGACCCTCCCAAACATTTCAGTCCTGCTCATTTCTTTCACCATGCACAGGCCCATCTCCCAGCCATCCCAGCAAAGGTACCACGCATCTCCTAGGCTTGTTGGCTCATTCAGCGGTGTCTGGAAAGGCTACTCCTGGGTCACTTGTCAGGAGGCAGGGGTGATGGTGCCACAGCCTGATCACATGGATTGAGAGCGGAACGATGGTTCTCCGGGAGTACACTGGGGCATTACTATGAGAAGTTATGTGGCAAAACAGCAGAGACCCACTACCACTGCCTTAACATACTCTAGACAAGTGTTCGCAAATATCTGTTCCAAAAAGGAGACAAATGAACTTACTCTCATTTGCGCCTCTTCCACAACACACAATTCCCCAAGGGTATATCAAGCCAATTCAACTGAGGGACTGTCCCATTCTGGAACATAAGGAGTCTCCTATAATCCTAAATCCATATGCTATCATTGCAGGTCTAACCAGTTTGCTGGGTTCATTTACACACAATGTACAACAACCCTTTGAAATAAGGAAGTATGTGGTTCAACAATATAACTTTTTATCTCAGGTTGCATAAATTTAAGTAACACCCAAAATGATGTAAAATGAACAAAAACAACATATTTCAATGATGAATCAAATAAACTATGTTTTGAGTTGCTGTTTTCCCCATTTGAAGATATTTCTGATCACCGTCATTGTCTGTGAAAAGACACAAGACCAACAGTTTTCCCCCCACTTAAGGCTTTAGCCATAGTACCATAAACAAACGTCTCAAAATTTGTATGAAAACTTCCATGGCAAACTGTCAGTCTGAGGGTGGTCACCACCAAGCCACTTGGCTTCCATAGGTCTTTAATCCCTTTCTTCCACACATACCCCTTCCTGTTTTAAACTTTCATTATCTTGGTTCTACAGTGAAAGAGTATCTACAGATCTCTCTTGACCACACACTCCTAAAAGTCAGGGACTTCTCACTTTGGTTTCCCAGGGCGTGGCATTTTGTTTGGGGCATGAGGGGGCTATCAATCAATCCATCGATCCGTGCTGTACACGCACCCTATAATAAATACTCGTTCATTTTTTATAACAAAGGCAATAGGAGCTTCTCATAATAGACTAAATTCCAAGGAAAGAATGAAGGCAGGAAAGTAGTTGGTTTATTTGTACCTACTGTAAGCCAGGCACTTTTAGGTAATTTTATATATGCAATATTTAAGTTAACTTTAGCAATCCTACAAATTCTTACAGACTCAAGAGTTTTGAGTAACAAAACTTTGTGTGCTAAAGTGTGCACACAAAGTAGCACACTAGTAACTTCGTGTGCTAAAGTAACACAAACTCATGGTGACAGGCCTGTGAGTCAAATCCAGCACATCTGACTCTTTGGTTACCAATTCCCATTTATTGTGATTCCGAGATTCATGAGTTAATTTAGGTGCTTTTAAGAAAAGTCAAAAATGTCTATTTTAAAGAGTGTTTTAAAACCCTCTTTGGGTAGCAGTAGAAGGAAAAGCAGAAGGACACAGTATGACAGCACATAGTTTGTTTGGTAGCCCTTTGGCAACTCCAGTGGATGATAATTGTTTTTAAGTGTCCATCAACAGATGAATGGATAAAGAAGATGTAGCAGTATGTACAATGGAATATTACTCAGCCATAAAAAGAAACGAAATCGAGTTATTTGTAGTGAGGTGGATGGACCTAGAGTCTGTCATACAGAGTGAAGTAAGTCAGAAAGAGAAAAACAAATACTGTATGCTAACACATATATATGGAATCTAAAAAACAAACAAACAAAAATGGTCATGAAGAACCTAGCGGCAAGATAGGAATAAAGGCGCTGACCTACTAGAGAATGGACTTGAGGACACGGGGAGGGGGAGGGGTAAGCTGGGACAAAGTGAGACAGTGGCATGGACATATATACACTGCCAAATGTAAAATAGCTAGTGGGAAGCAGCCACATAGCACAGGGAGATCAGCTCGGTGCTTTGTGACCATCTAGAGGGGTGGGATAGGGAGGGTGGGCGGGAGGGAGATGCAAGAGGGAAGAGATATGGGGATATATGTATAACTGATTCACTTTGTTATAAAGCAGAAACTAACACATCATTGTAAAGCAATTATATAAAGATAATTGTTTTTAAATTAGCTTTTTGTAAATTAAAAAAAAAGTTTCACTTGCATTACACTTTAGAGTTCACAAAGCACATGGGAAAAATAAGGTAATGAGGGCTTATGGTTGCAATTCACAAAAAGTAGGTACAAGGAAATGGAATGAAAGGGAATAATATATATAGTCATTTTCTTTTAAAAAATTAACGGTGAAGTGTGTTTCTGCCACCCCTCTTCTATTTGATATAATAAAAGTGGGAGTGATAAGACAATTAATTCAGTGTTTTGAAAAGCAAACCAGCTTCAGAGCAATGCTTAAGCTTGTGTTGCCAACTTGCTATGTGGTTCCTGACAACCAACCTCAGAAATAATTCCATCATCATGAGAAGTACAGACAGAACCACAAACCAAACCTCAAAATGGATGCTAAGAGAAAACACCGTTTAAAAAAATTTCCCTTCCTTTCAGAAGGCAGACCAAAAGGAAGTTCATCCTCCCACCCACAAATTCCCCAGAGAGCTTTCCACCAGAAGGTCGACACCCAGCCGGACCCTCTTCTCTGAGCCTCTGGTTTCTTTCATGGCATATTAAGTGCCGATGTGGAGAGTGCCATGGGCCTCAGGACTACTAAACAGAGGGGGAGAGGCACAAAGCGCGCCCCTGGTCGCCAAGAGGGTATGTACACACTTGCCGCTTTCCTGCATTTTTCGGAGCTGAGTTTTTAGCCAGAGGCTGCTCCTTCACGATAAACTGACTAAAAGCTATGTTATCTCTTTCAAATCAGTTCCTCTCTTTCAATTCTTATGTGTGAAGACAAAGGTTATTTTAAACCCTTAAGAGATTACTATTAAATTTAAATTGCCTGTAACCATCGTATAGTAATAGATTTATGATTGATGATAGGTTTAGTTAAAATATAACAATCTTAAAAATAGTCTTAGTGGAAGATTCCAATCTGTGCGCACGTAATTGATATAAAATTAAAATTTTAAAAATTAGACCTTGGCATTTCCGAGGGAGCCCTAAGCTATTTTTCTAGCGAGGCTGTGCGAGTGTGTATCAGGCTTCCTCTTTTCACTCCCTTTGTGTCGTAAGTACCCTGGAGGTCATGTAATAACCAATGCCAAAGAAAAATCAAAATAGAAATTATTAGCGTGTGCCATCATGCAGCGGCGTACTTTGCCTAAAGAGCAGGAAATTGTCTAAACATCAGACCGCCGCCAGGCATCTCAGCACAGGCCTGTGCGCGGAGGAGAGTTGCGGCCGGACTCAGGGCGAAAGGAGGGAGCCAGGAGAGCGACCCGCGACTGCAGCCGGCTTTTAAGGCTAATAATCGCTTCGCAGCAGGTCCCGGGCAGCACTCCCGCGAGCTCCGCGGCGCGACCTGCCCTGGGAGACCTGGGCGCAGGACTGGAAGGGCGCTCGCGGCGGGTGCTGGCGACTCCGGGGCACCCGGGGACTCTCCCCGCGCCCTGGTCCGCTGGACCCGGGCTCCAGCTTGCGCGTCTGGGGGCGGGGGGTGGAACCGGACGCACACGGCAGGGGCTTTGCTAATTGCCAAGCAGGAAGTGAGCGCCGGGAAGAGCGGCGGAGAGAGGGGAGGAGCGGGCGGAGGAGGGGCGCTCGGAGCTGCGGAGGTTCGCTCCCCACGCGTCCGAAAGGCAGGGCAACCGAGACCTGCAACCCGGCTTTCCTCCCCTGTCCCGCCAGCCGCCCGGCCCTGCTCTGGCGCCCGTCGGCCCCACTCCGTCCCCATGGCTTCTCCGGACGACCCTGTGCGCGCGGGTAAGTTGACACCGCGCCGCACCCTCACCCGGAGCGCGGACCGCGGGTCGCTAGATCGCGAGGCGTCCGCGTCTGCGGCGGGGCTGTCGGGGCCGAGCTCCCCACGAGCCCCGAGGGGCGACCTGGGACCACCCTGGACCCTGGCGTCCGACCCGGGTCCGCGCGGGGCCGGACGGGGGACAGCGGCGGCGCCCGGTCCCGGAGGGCGAGGTGCGAGGCTCCCCCCGCGAGCGGCTGCTGGTGGCGCGCGCCCCCCGCGGCCCCCTGGCCCGTCACCCCCAAGCGTGCCTGAGACGCCCCTTCTCTCCTCTTGCTCTCTCGCCCCAGCGTCTTTGTTCTGCACCGGAGATGCCAGGTTGAAACAAGCCCCTCAAACCTCTCCGGCAGAAAAGAGCGCAAGGGGTGGATTTCTTTCTTTCCTCCCGAGCTCTCCCTTTCTCCCTACTCACGTGCCTTCTCATTTCTCCTCTTCTCTACTCGTTTCATTTTTATTAAATGGTTTTGTTCTAAATATTGGTCCTTGGAGCTATTTCATAAACTAGTATCCACAAAACCAGGCGGCTGATCCCACCTGTAGAGGCCTTTGGTTAGAATGGCCTCTAGTTCTGTCCTTATCGTTAAATATTTTGTTTGCACCTGAAGCCAGAATCTAGATTTTTCTTTAATCTCACTTGAATTGAAAAACCGTAGAATACTGTGTCTGTTCTTGAGACCAGGCTCTCGATTTTTCTTTAATTTCACTTGAATTGAAAATCTTCCTCAGACTTCACCTTTCAGGAATTCGCTGTCCTTGCTCTCCCATACCCTAGGCTGATCCTCAGTGAATGTCGAACATGTGAATGAATGAATGATGTATCCCCCAGAGCACACTGGGGCTTTTTCTAGTTTTGTTGAGGCTGGAAAGGCTAGGGAGAGAGCCAGATATACAGAACCACAGATACCTGCTTAGAGACACGTGTTCCCTATTTTATTTCTTGGGCTTGGGCAGGGCCGGAGCTTGAATGTTTTATTGTTCATTTGGGGCTTGAGCAGTTAGGAGAATGAGATAGAAAGTATCTGGAGGTGGGTCAGAAGATTGCTAACTTGGCCTTGTGATGTGCTGGGTCTGAGAGAGTTTCCTGGAGATTTTAAGAAAGATCTAAATTCTCCTTCAAGTGGTTCTTCTTTAAGTGAGGAATGGTAAACATTTTATCCATGGGAGATGGAAGATAAGTAAATGGTTTGGATATCCTTCTCCTCCCCCATATTCATTGTTTGGAAAAACAGAAGGGGAAATTAAGGGAGAAATCCTACCCCTGCCCCCCAGCTCTCACCTCTGCATCCACTTCCTCTTCTGAAAATGTAATTGGCAAGATGCCAAGAGGTGTTAAGCTAGATTTTACTAACAGTGGTTTCGCATCTCATTAAATGATCATGATGAAGGAGATTCAAAAAGATCTTGATTGGGACCCACTGAATGGGGATACATATAAGGTCTGCTTGGGACCCCCAAAATCAATGGCACCAGAGGAGGTGGGTGCTGGGAAACACAGCTTCACGTATAAAAAGCCTCAGTGAGTCAAGAGTGTGATAAGGCCACCAGGGCAGCTAATAGGATCTTAGATGACAGTAATAGTACTGCAGGATCTGGAAGTCCGGTGATGCTACTTAGCCTGCCTGGCCCAGCCAAAATGGAAGCTCACAACCTGGAACAAAGGGACTTGGAAATCCCAGCACATGTGGCGGGATGAGAGACCTGAGGATATGATGATAGGAGGGTGTCATTTGGAAAGAACCTGTCTCCTTGACTTTGAGAGGTAGAACCCAAACTTGTAGGTGGACTTTTGTTGGCTTCCTACAAAGAGGGGAGAGACCTCCTGAGTAGAGATCTCCCTCTCACTTGCAGTGATGTTGAAGAACATCTCCAGGCATCTGAAAGATGACTCTCATGTCCATTCCCACTCTGGAATTCTATCAATTAGATGAGGGTTCTTCCAGTTTAAAAAAAGATATCTCCACACTTGCATATAGAAACAAAGGGTTGGACAGAAATATGACCCAAAAAATGACTTCCTCTTTCTAACATCTCATATCATTTCTATAACCTCCAGGACACATCCCTTCCATTTCTGTAATGAAGCCACAAGTGGTGATAATGTGTAAAACTCGTTACGTGGCATTTTCATGTCTCCACCCCAGACCCAGTTACCATGCTGTCTCACCAGATTTCCTACGCTCACCTCCCAACTGGTATTTCCATACACACTGTCACCTTCCACCAACCTGTACACCTAAAAGTGGCCACAGTGACCTTTTAAAAACAAATCAGATCTCGCCATTCCTCTACTCAGAAACCTGTGCTGACTTTCCAGTAAATCCTCAGTCCTTCAGTGGTGTCCATACTCTGTACGTGGGCCTGTAGCTCTCCCTTCAGTCGGCAAGCCTGCTCTTTCTCTTCGTCTGCACTGCAGCCACCCTGCCTCCTCTGTTTCCTTGAGAGCCCTGGACCACCTGCCTCCTGGCCTTTGCACAAGTTGTTTCTGCTGCCTGGAAGGCTCCCTTCACCTCCCCCCAACCCCCGCCAGTCCATTTACCTCCTGCCCACCCTTCAGATTTCAGACCAAAACTGATGTAGATTCAGCTCCATGTTACACAATCTTGGTGCACCCTTCCAAAACCTGTCACCCTTTCTAGCTGTGAAGATTTCACCATTGTCTCTCTCCCCCGTTAGGCTATAAGTTCTTGGGCAGAGGGCATGTCTGTTTTGCTCGACCGTTTTTCTCCAACGCCTGGCCCAGTACCCAGCACTTAGTAAGCCCTGGTTAAATACTTATCATCTCAGTAAGTGAATGAAAGATATAAAATGTAACCACCTATTCATCAGACTGTGGGCAGAAAAAGCTCTTCCCATATTGGCATCTTAGGAACTGATTCAGTTAGATATGTTAACTGGGTTTACCTTGTAAAGTTAAAAAAAAAAAAGATGTTTGTATATCCACATGCATATAACAAAGGTGGGTATCTATTATTATACCGTATGAACTTAATTAAAAAAACTCTTTGCCCTGAGAAAATTTACACTGGCAGGAAAATAGTCATGCTGGTTGCAGTGTGGCCATCTCATTCCACCTCTACCACTAATACACCATCCATCGTGGAATGAGTCAGAATTGCCTGTTGAAAGTGAGTAAAATCTGATTCATGTTCATACATATATTAAGGACAGAAACAAAGAAAGAGGCTTTGAAAGTCGGGAGAGTTGGGGAGATGGTATACAGTTCATTGCTTTGTCACAGTGAGCTAAGTAAGTGCCCTTGGCCAGGGAGCACATCAGCGTATGTTCTGCCTTTGTTCATCCTCGGGGTATTGTTTGCACTGCACACAGGGCTGCTCCCTGGGAGCCCTGGCCCTAGAGACCAGCCCAGGACAGTCCCATAGGTGGCATCGCACCCCTCATGCACCCCTCTGAGCCCTCCTCCGCGCTTGGACGGGTCTGATGTGGCACCCTGTCCTTCTTGCAAACTCCAGTAGCACCGGGAGCAGAAACCAGGACTAAAGGGGGAACTACTTCGAGCAGCACCCTTGTTTGAAAGGCTGGACCAGCCAGTTCATTCACCACATCCACCAGAGAGTGCTGACAGGCTGCGGTTTTCCTTTCTCCCTTCCTTCCCTTTCTCCTTCTCCATCCCGTGGGTTTTTCCAATGCCCACTTCATTTCTTTCCCTTTCTTACAATGCCTCTAAGTTTTCTTCTCTCTACCCAAGTGTTTCCCCCTTGTCTGCATTCCTCTTTCATCCCTGGTTCATCTCTTCCCCCCCCTCCCCTCTCCCTCAGCTTGGCCATCATCCAGAGAAGTCGCTCTAGAGGTGCACCTTCTTGATCCCTGGACCTTTCTCAGCTTGTTCAGCCCCTGCTCTGAGGTGCAGGGATGACAGAGCAGGGCTGCTGCTAGACAGAGAAGAAGGTAAACTTAGCAGCGTGTTAGCGCTGCTGCCCTGAGAGCTTCTGTAATCCTGAATACGGTTAGGACTCTAGGGCTTCCTTAGAATCAGTAGTGAAAACAGCTGTAGGTCAAAAGAAAAGCTCGGGTACAAAAAATAATAACAGAGGAAAAATAAATAAACTCTGAAATCACCGAGTTCAAAGAATTGCCTTTACTTTTTCACTAAGAAGCACAGAAGGCTCCACTCTTTTGTTTCTTGATGATCGGGAAAGCCAGGAAGCTCTGATACGCTTCCCTCTTTGTCTCTCTGAAAGGACGTCTTTAGAGGAGATCTTTGAACTTCCTCTGAGGAACTGTCTTGAGGAACTATTGGCCCTTATCTAATGTGATTCATAAAGGGAGAGGTCCGGACGTGACCGTGCTGCTCTTGGGCAGCGTACCCGCGTCTGTGTTGGACAATCCGAGATCGTTCCTGGTGGAGAGGCTGCCGGGTGCAGCCCACAGTCTCCAGGGCTCCTGGGGATTCTGATTCAGGAGCTGACGAGAGCTGGGTCTTTGAGTCGATGATGGGTAGGTGAGATTTTGCATTTGGAGTTGATGCCGGAATGATGAAAGCTTTAGGGGATGTCGGGTGAATGTCTTTTGCACATGGGAAGGACATGAATTTGGGGGCCAGAGAGTGGACTGTTATGGGTTGAACTGTGCTCCCCACCCCAAAAAAATTTTGTGGGCATCCTAACCCCCAGTACCTCAGAATGTGACCTGATTTGGGAATAAAGTCTTTACAGAAGCAGTCAAGTTAAAATGAGGTCATCAGAGGGAGCTCTCATCCAATGTGACTGGTACCCTCATAGGAAGAGAAAATTTGAACACAGAGATACCCCCAGGACAGTCTGTTATCAGGTGGTCAATGCATGAATCACTTCAAGCAACCCGAAGGTAGTGGAAAACGGGTAGATTTTGAAGTCAGAAAGTCCCAGATCCAAATTCTGCTGCTTCCTTTGCCCTGTGACCTTGGGCACTCAGTATGGATAAAGGAGACACTTGGCCCTCTCTCAGGGTTACTGTGAGGATGAAACGGGGCTGTGTGTAAACCAGGCAGCACGGGGCGATGGGGTGGGTGGGTGGGGAGGGGTACTGGGTAAGTGGGAGCTCTAATTGTAACTGGGCTTCCTGTGTTGGAGTGACCTTCACCTGAAGATGCTCTTTTCACCTTTGGGGCCCCTACTTCTCACCACTCATGGACTTTTAAAGCTGGAAGGGCATGTGGAGGCTCTCTGTCCCCCCTCCCCCTGACTATTACAGATGAGGCACCTGAGGCCCAGAGAAACAAGTAATTGCAGCTGGCCTTGCTTGCTGTCCCCTGGGGCCTCCGGGAGCCAGGCCGGGTGCCCTTCCAGCAGCTGAGTGGCATCAGCTCACCTTTTGAGGACCTCCCCAGAAGATGCTCATGTGAATTAAACATCATTCTCATTGCCATCGTGAGACCCCCTTTGATCAATTACCAGCTAATTTGGGGTGACCTCTGCCTTCTTTAGAGTCACCAATCCAGGAGAATGGAGGCAGCTTTGGGACAGTAAAGCAACAGCCAGGATCAGGAGGAAGGTCCCCACCCCGCCCAGGCTGAGCTGCCGGCCTTACCACCTCGGAGCTCGCACGATCCCCCTTTCTGTTTTGGCTTCTTCGTGCCCCATCTGATATCAGAGCCTTGCCTAGAGGCCCAGCCTGCTGTTACCTGGGGCCTGTAAAAATAAACATTTTAAAGCTTCTGAGTAAACTATTTGATTTCATACTAATAATGTAAACATGTGGCTCCAAGAGCTCTCAGAAATACTTTAGGACAACTGCTTCTAGACTAGTCTCAAATAACCAGGATCAGCCCTCCTCCAAATAATCTACACAGCACGGGCCTGTGAGAACAAAGGTGTTTCTGCGTGAACTACAGCAAGGGCTAGGGGGAAGGCCCGGGATCAGCTAGAACAAGTGGAGCGACAGTGTGGGCCTGGGTCTGTGAGCGGATTTGGCAATAACATGTAAGGAAGAACTTCATCCCCAGCCTGGTCTACGTCAGAAGCTGATACGGTCACAACCATGCGAATGAAAATAATAAAGACCTGAAAGTGCCTCTAAGACTGGTCCTAAACCTCTCCTGATGGCCTAAGCCTTTCCTCATTGCCCTCTCACTTTGCTGTTGTGCTTCAGAAAACAACAAAAAAAAACCGCCTAAATTCTCTGTGCCCTTCCCATCTTAAATTCCATCTATTCTCAGAGGTTTCAGACCAAAGCAAGAGACTTTGGGCCTCCAAACACTTGTGGTCCTGTTCACCCCATCACCCTCTGAGGCACAGATTCTCAGGGGGAGTCGTTCCCAAACCTGACCTGACCAGAATAATGATGATCAGCTGGGTGTGGGAACCAGCCACGTGGACCCGCTCCTGTTACAGAGGAAGAGCCAGAGGCCGGGAACACTTAACATGAGTCATATCCAAGGTCATACCGCTAGACTCATTCAACGTCAGGCCACTAGGTCTCAGCGGTGTGGCGGTGAGGACCCAAGCCTTCTCCTCCCAGGCCCTGTGTGCCTTCCCTTTAACTGTCCTGTTTGCGTTCTCACTGCTGCTTTTGGGGGTAATTCTGCCTTTCCCAGCTATCTCCTCCATTTTCTTCTCTTCGTCTTTTTCCTTCCTCGCGTACTAATGTCTCTGTAGGAAACAGGCCTAACTTGTCATAGACTTAGTGGGCAATAGCTGCACAGGATTCCTATTAAAATTCCACCCCCCTAGTGGAGGTAAGCTTTTAAAGTATTATCATCCAGGGAATGCCCTGGCGGTCCAGTGGTTAGGACAACACGCTCTCACTGCTGAAGGCCCAGGTCCAATCCCTGGTTAGGGAACTAAGATCCCACAAGGCCGCGTGGCCAAAAAAAAAAGTTTTATCATCCAGATACACTTTGGTGAAAATTAAGCGGTTGAGACTAGGCTGTGATAGGAGGGAAAGAAAGGACTGGAGGCTACTCATGGTGGCTTCTACTACCCGCTCCCCAGCCAGGAGCTAGACATGAGAAGGATAGAAAGGAAAAACTGGAAAACCGAGTGCAGGTGTCTGGCTGGACCTATTTGAAGTATGCTTATGTGTCCTGTTCTTTTTCACCTCTAGGCCTTCGCTATGCTGTTCCCTCTGCCTAGAATGCTTTTCCCTCCCTGACTTCTCCTGGCTAGCTTCAACTCATCCTTCTGGACTCAAGTGTCATCTCCTCTATAGGCTCCTCTCTACCCGCTCTTCACTCCCCACCAGACACCCCAGGCTAGGCTTGTGTTCCTCCTGTGTTTCCATATCCTTCTGCATTTCTACTGTCATAACACCAAATGCTCTGTATGATAATTGCCTTCTCCTTTCCTTGGGAAGCAGGAGTTCTGTAAACTCAGGGTGGAGTTAGCAACACAGCTTGTTCTTATTTTCTTTACATTGACTTAAATCCAGGTCTGAGTCTGTCATCTACTGGGCTGGCAGGAAATTCCATTTCAGTCCAGACTGGGGCCTGGCCCCTTCCTTAGGGTCATATAGGAACCTAAGAGGATGATGTGGTGCTTGGAAAAAGAGGGGCCTTGAATTTTTAGTGCATCCGGGTGGGCTTGATGTCCTTGTTGTCCAAGCCTGAGAAGACTCTTGAGGTCCAGGAGCCCTCTGTTTCTCTTGCAGACCCAAATCACGGGCTTGTTTCTCTGTGGGGCTGGGAACCCTGAGACCCAGGGGTTAGCCCCCTCCGTGCATTCCCTGATGTGGTCTTGCCACCTCTGGGCTCTGCTAAGGACCACGGCACAGTCCCCACTCGTGGAGCTGCAGTGTCTGTCCCCTGCTCCATGGGGGGACGCTGGCAAAAACTCCTTTTGCCCCCGCTCCTCTGGGCCACCTCCTTTAATCCCTCCAGTGACTGTAGCCTGTCATAAAACAAAGAGATGTTCCCTTCACACTGCTTCTCCTTTGGGCATTGTCAACACCTGCGGGGAGAGAAATGTGAGAAGTCTGGACACGTTCTCGGATGGGAAACATCTGGGGAGAACAAACAAATGGTCTCCATAAGTGGACCTGTTTTGTTGGTTTGGATCCCCCAAGGCATTCCCAGGACCTAGTGCCTGGGCCACAGTATGTACTTAATGAAGATTTGGGAGCAAAATGAAAGATGAATCTTGATTGGCCCAAGGCTGGCCACTTAGGGCTTTGCAGGTCGTGTAGTGACTGCACAAAATACCGAGGATCCCATTCAGACAGATAAATGGTTGTCGAGCAAGATAGTTTTTTGGCAGATGTTTCGTAAACTGTCTTGGAAAGGGGGAGCTTTTTTTTCTAATTTTCTTGCTCAAAGTTATAATCAGATTGTTGCCGATAAGAGACCAGACGAGAAACTCAGGCAATGCTTTATTGGGACTCGTGCTGCAGCATGAGGGGTAAAAACAAGAAACAGGTGCGCTTTCTTGCTTGCTGTCCTGGGGGGCGCGGTGAGCTGGGGTGAGAGTGGGAGCGGATTGGTGGGTCGGGCCTGAGGTGTGGCTTAGGTGGCCTGACCACCCCCTTGGTGGTGCTGTGTGCAGGGCTCACGTGCAGTACCCTGCTTTTGCTCCCGGCACCTCAGAAATGGCAGTTGGTTTGTGTCCTTTTTGTATTCTTTTGTATGTTGTTCATAATTTGCCCAACGGCACTTGCATGCAGTTATTTTTAGTCGTTTATAGTTTCTTTGTACTCTGTTGCTTGAGGAGATGTTTGTCCAGGTGCAAGCGCTCCAGTAAAGGGTCCCAGGTCCCAGCCTGTCTCAAAATCCAATATGCAAAAGAGTCATTAATATCACGTTCACCTAATTTGTAGTTGTTTGTACCTCTGAGTATTTGTAGATATTTATAAGTAAACTGTTCCAAAATATTTTTTTAATGTAGTTTATTAGTCATCATCACTTTCTTGATGCAGCCTGAACTCATTCTTTCTTATTTTGTCTCCTCTAATGACTGAAAGTAAGCTTTTCTCCAAACTGATTGGGGTAGCTTGTGTCTATATGAAGACAGTTATCAAAGGACACGCTGTGCTTCTGAGAAGTTAAAGAAAATGCTCTCTATTTGTTCTCTTTACAGATCATTTGACAAAGGAGCCAGTGGAAGACACAGACCCTAGCACTATATCCCTTAATATGGTAGGTTACAACTTTTACATTAATGGTGATGACTCCTGTTTTTCCTTTTTTCCCTTTGTTATTTCTTTATATTTTTTTATTACTTAGTACTTACATGAAATTTGAAACCCTAAAATAAAGTTTTCCAAGATAAATTTCTTTTTCATGATATTTCTCTGTGACATAATAAACTTGGGATTTCTCCAGGTTAAAAATGGTGTTAGACCCTGTTCTCATTTTGCACATATCAGAAGTGGTCTTCTTAGGTTACGTGAGGTCTTTATCTGCTTGTCTACTTTTAATACTATTTTTAATTACCAGTTCTTCAGAAATCAAAATATCTAACTTGAGATCGAAAGAAAAAATAGGACAACCTTAAAGTTAAAGGCGGCCTGCTCATGTGTCAGATGGGCATACACTGTTGATTTACCTCTGTTACCACTTTTTTTTTCTTTTAATTTTTAAAATTTATTTTTGGCTGTGTTGGGCCTTTGTTGTTTCACGTGGGCTTTCTCCAGTTGCGGCAAGCAGGGTCTACTCTTTGTTGCGGTGCACAGACTTCTCACTGTGGTGGCTTCTCTTGTTGCGGAGCACGGGCTCTAGGCATGCGGGCTTCAGTAGTTGTGGCTCGCGGGCCCTAGAGCGCAGGCTCAGTAGTTGTGGCGCACGGGCTTAGTTGCTTCGCGGCATGTGGGATCTTCCCGGACCAGGGCTAGAACCCGTGTCTCTTGCATTGGCAGGCAGATTCTTAACCACTGCGCCGCCAGGGAAGTCCCTCTTCTGGCTTCTGATGGTCGTTGGCAGTTCTTGGTGTCCCCTGGCTTGTAGCTGCTTCACTCCATTCTCTTCCTTTGGTGGCACGTGGCCGTCTTCTCCCTGTGTGTCTGTGTCTTGTTATCTCTTCTCCTCTTACAAGGACGTCTGTCGTATTGGATTAAGGGCCTACCCTACACCAGTATAACCTCATCTTAAGTAATTTTATCTACAATGACCCTATTTCCAATGAGGTCACAGTCTGAGGTACTAGGGGTTAGGACTTCGAGGTAGTTTTGGAGGGGACACATTTCAACTCTAACATTCCTTCCAGGATTAAATACATGGTCCTTGACATGGCAGATGAGGTCCTCCATGACCATGTCTCAACATCCCCCTGATGAGCCAGTTGTGTGTAGCTATTTGCTGCTCCACAAATGCCCCACGCCCTCCCCCCGTCCTGGGATACCCATAGTGCTGGCCCCTCCCTGCTTCCTCACATAATGAACTCCTATGCAACCCGCCACTCAGCCCAAGTGTTCCTTATCTGGGAAGGTTTCTCAGCCTTGGGGCCTTTGGGTGCTGCCTTATCCATAGTCCCTACTTTTTGTTTTTTTTTGCGGTACGCGGGCCTCTCACTGTTGTGGCCTCTCCCGTTGCGGAGCACAGGCTCTGGACGCGCAGGCTCAGCGGCCATGGCTCACAGACCCAGCCGCTCCGCGGCATGTGGGATCCTCCCGGACTGGGGCACGAACCCGTGTCCCCTGCATCGGCAGGCGGACTCTCAACCACTGCACCACCAGGGAAGCCCCATGGTCCCTACTTTTTATCGCATTGTGTGGGAATTATTTGCTTGCCTGACTTCCTGCGAGACTGTGCTGACCGTCTTCCCATATGCAGAGTGGGGCACGAAGCAGGCAGCAGTGTTAAATGAGCCAAGCTTCCCGAGATCCTAGAATGGCAGCCTTCCTAAATCCCTTTGCCTCCTTTGCAGGGTGTTCCATGGAAACTGGCTCCATTATTTCGTGTCCAACCCTGTCTTCCTTTTCCACCTCCAGCATGCATCTGTCCTACAGGCTGGCCCGTCTTCCAAGCACCTGGCCTTGCTCCGCCGTGCCCACCATCTGCAATCACCATGCTCCTTTCTCGCGGTCCTCTGAGTCCTGGGCATTCTCTAGGCCCATCTCAACTGTCGGTCTCTCCAGGAAACCTGCACTTGTTCGTTCATGTAATCTGAACAGAGTCAAAATCTGGGGATGCACAGATCATGGACCCTTCTCTTGAAACACTCACAGTCTGTCTGAGGAAATAGACAAATACAAATAGACGAGAAGCACTATGGTACAGTTGTGTTTTCCATGCTCTGGGGAGCAGAGTATGGAGAAGGATTTAGTCTGGGGGAAAAGTATTTGATTTTTAAGTTCCCTATGATTGATGATTGATTGATTGATTGATTTTTCACTCAGGATTGTGGTTTATTACAGCAAAAGTATTCAGATTAAAGTCAGCCAAAGGAAGAGGGGCATAGGACAGGGCCCAGGAAAGTTGCACGCATGGAGCTTTCAGCTACCCTCTGTCAGTGACGTTGTGTGGACAGTGTTTACTTGTCTCAGGAACGATGTGTGATGATACACACAGAGTATTGACAACCAGGGAAGCTCACCCCATGCTTGGGGTCCAGAGTGTTATTGGGGCTCAGTCATGTAGACACGCTTGACCACCAGTGTGTCTGACCTTAGACTCCAGCCCCTTCACAGGTTGAACTGATACCGTAAAGATGATTGATTGATTTCTTTTGTGGAAAGGGGTTGGAGGCTTCTAGAAGGTTCTGAAACTTTACTGCCTAGCTCCAAAGAAACTCCAAGGAAAGGCGTTTAAAACAGAATCCCTGGTTCCACATTTGTTTCTTTTCCTCTTCTGTCCAAGGAAGGTAGTGATGAGACTTACAGGAGAGTTGGGAGGTACAGCTTTTCTTTTTTAGGCTGGAGGACTATAGCCCCAGAGGCCCAGATGCAGAGGATGGTGGGAACTGAGCCGGGGTCAGAGGACAGGCTAGGGAGATTGGGTGCATCCCCACTCCTCTCATGGAAGTCTTTAGAAAATGACTACATTGTATAATCTGCAGTAGAAGCTTCCAGAAGCTTAGATACCTGCATATTTGTTGGTACCAACAAAGAAATATGTGATTATAAGAGCATTTGCTATTTTGAATTCCCTGTAACGGTACTGCCCTCAACTAAACCGTTGGGGAATTGTGCATAATTGTGCATAATGGGTAACTAATTTGTAGATCTTCGTGACATTAATGGGATAGTTACCTTTTGACTCCTGTCCTAGTCAACCCGTGACAGAGCTCTCCAATTGTGAGTACTGCCCAGAACACATGCTTATTGGCCCAAATGAATGTCACAGAAATGGTGAGAAGAGGTGGGTCTGTCCCCATAATTCACTAACAGAAATGTCCCTCAATTTTGAGCTGCAGGAAATAGAAGAGCACTGCAGAAAAGAGAGTAAGTGTGGTTTAGTGGTCAGAGCTGAAGGCTTCTTCTGTTTCATGTTCCAGCATTAACTTCTCATCCACCTTGGTTTCATTTCTATAAAATTGAGAATGAAAGCAAGCAATGGGTCAGGCATATTGATAAATCCAAGGCTAAAAACTTGCAAGGATTTAAATTAAAATCATGACTTTCCCAAGACAAAGCTTTCTCTTCACTTTGATCTTATACTTGACTACGGTGTTTAAAAATAACACTCCTCTTTTGTTGGTCTCTACAGTCAGACAAATATCCCATTCAAGACACGGGACTCCCTAAAGGTATGTACAGTTAAAGTAGCAATTTAAACTTGTGATTACTTTCATATCTTGAACAAAGCATTAGTCAAAGTAATTTTTCATTTTTTAAAATTGTAAAACAGAAACATACTGATAATTTAGTGCATGATTTGACCTTCTCTGGTATGAATTTTCTTATTAAAATGTAGAAGTTATTTTATAGCAAATTACACATCAAATTCCTATGGTGTTTTTTAACATGCATAAAATGAAGAAAGCCAGGACTGTGAGTTGCAAGTGTCAGAAATGTAGCTCAAATTAGTTTAAAATGGGGGGCGGGACTTGGTGGCTTAGAGTCTTTGGGTGCTGCTAAATCCAAGCATTTAAATGATGTCTCAGGCTCAGTCCCCCACTCCCCCCACAATGGCTCTGTCTTCTGTGTTGGCTCCATACTCGAATAGGCTTTCCCCACTTGGTGGGAAAGATAGTCTCTGACACCTCCAGCTTTACTTGGTGCAGCTAAAGATGCCGGGGCAAGAGGGAGCCTTTCCCCCAGCACACATGGTACAATTTTAGGGGCAAATCATGAAAGGAGCAGTTTGGTCGTGTGGCCATCCCTGTATCAGCTGCTGTCGTCGGAGGATGGAGGGGTGACCAGGTCTGAGCCTTGAGGTTGGAGGGTGGGGGGCGGAGGGCATGAAGTCAGTTCTACTCAAACCACAGTAAAGAGGGTTCTGTTAGCAGACAAGGGGCAGGGGATGCTGTCAGACCCCAAAGCAAAAAAGAGCTTGCTTTTATGATCCACAGGCGAATGTCTCAGGCGTGGTGCAGACCATAAAGGCCTGAGCCTTTCCTAATTTCCCCTGGGGCAGCCTCCAAGGCTGTATCCAGTATGGAGGCTGAGCTGCCGCTTATCGCCCTGAAGTGTTTACCTTGTGCTCTGCTGACCAGCCAGAGAGGAGGGGTGGGGAACAATCAGATCTGAGCAGCTTCAGAGATGGCAGGGACACCCCGGCTTCCTGGAGAGGAAGGACTTCCCAGCACAGCCTGCTGTGGGGTTCCCCAGCAGCTCCTGTGGTGATGGGTATCACAGGGTCACTGGGTTGCAGGGTTGGGAGCTCCCTGGCAGGGCCCACCTGTGGTTAAGTCTGTAGTTCTGCCAAGTCCCCCTCCCTCATTCTCTACTCACCAGACTCTTCTTCCTGCTCTCTGAAATGGCATCATTAGAGTTTCATTCCTTTTGCCCCCTCTGCACGTCCCAGGAATGGCAGTGGTGTAGGGAAAAGAGGCTGAAGGCCAGGTTTGAGCCCAAATCCTGGCTGTACTAGGGGAGGCTTCTCCCAAGCACACTTTGCCCTGTCCCCTCTCCATGAATGACTTCTCAGTGTCCTGAATTCCCCAAGCTGTGATTGCCTAGTTCAGCAAGAAAGTGAAAGGTGCAAGCCAGGCCACCAGGACGAATTGGAGGCTGTGTTGGGCCGTGTTCCTTGGATTTTTAGGGTGCAGTGAAGAATTACCTGGGGAGCTAGTTTAAAATGCAGATTCTGGGCCCCGCTACTCCAAAATCATGATGTGGTGGGTCTGGGGTCAGGCCCAGAAACCGGTGTTTTTAATGCAAACCTGAGTGGGTGGGACACAGACCTCCCTTTGAGAGCCTGCCTAAGAAGCTTCAAGAATGTGGTGTGGGGGCTTCCCTGGTGGCGCAGTGGTTGAGAATCTGCCTGCCAATGCAGGGGACACGGGTTCGAGCCCTGGTCTGGGAAGATCCCACATGCCGCGGAGCAACTGGGCCCGTGAGCCACAGCTACTGAGCCTGCACGTCTGGAGCCTGTGCTCCGCAACAAGAGAGGCCGCGACAGTGAGAGGCCCGCGCACCGCGATGAAGAGTGACCCCCGCTTGCCACAACTAGAGAAGAAACGAAGACCCAACAGAGCCAAAAAATAAATAAATAAATAAATAAATTTATTAAAAAAAAAGGATGTGGCGTGTCACATGTAGCAGACATGTAAGAGACACACGAGCTGCAGCCAGACCGCCAGCTCTGAGAGGACTCAGCAGTTGACCTCATGGCTCAGGGTCCCAGTGTCCAGTCTGCAGTGCAGAGAGGACAGTATTACACCGACCTCCCAGGGTGCTTGTGAGAATTCAACGAAACGAGACTGGAACAGCACCTGACTCCCAACAAGCATCTGACAGGTGTGGAGGGAAATCTGGCAAAAGAATCGTGAGCCATCAGGGTAGAGGACTGTTGAAAGCTTTTGTAGCGGAGAGGCAAGAGTGGAACCACCGTTTTAGGTAGACTGGGCCGCAGCAGCTGTTCGAAGACCTTTTCTATCACTCTTGGACATGATTTTCTGTTTTAAGAGAAGAAGATTGTTGCTTAATAGCCTGATAATACAGTAACTGTACCGTTGGGTTTCTCCTAGAATTTGAGTTTTACAAAACCTTAATTAAAATTAATTAAAGTGGTGGTGAGTTGACAAGTAACTCCAGATCTTTCCTCTGTCCTTATTCATGAGGGGGGGAGGGGAAGTGTTATTAAGCACATAATTTCTTATCTCCAAGAAATACGTCGTCTTCCATGTAATATCCAACATTTGCATTTAATAACAATTTAATGTCTGCAGTATTTTTTTCAAGCATACCATAATGGAGCCAGTATCATCGTTAAATGCTTATGGTAATTTTCTCACTGAAGTTGTTTTTAGGGAAACAAAGCCCATATATAATTAGTGAAGAGACTAATTTACAGCTTAAAAGTAAATGTAGGCTTCCCTGGTGGCACAGTGGTTAAGAATCCACCTGCCAGTGCAGGGGACACGGGTTGGAGCCCTAGTCCGGGAAGATCCCATATGCTGCTGAGCAACTAAGCCCGTGTGCCACAACTACTGAGCCTGCGCTCTAGAGCCCGCGAACCACAACTACTGAGCCTGCGCTCTAGAGCCCATGCTCCGCAACAAGAGAAACCACCGCAATGAGAAGCCCGTGCACTGCAACGGAGAGTAGACCCCGCTCGCCGCAACTAGAGAAAGCCCGCATGCTGCAACGGAGAGTAGACCCCGCTCGCCGCAACTAGAGAAAGCCCGCATGCAGCAACGAAGACCCATCGCAGCCAAAAATAAAAATAGATAAATAAATTTATTTTTTAAAAAAGTAAATGTAATCTAATTATATTAAGACCAATTCAGACTCTGACACTTAAGTGAATTCTAGGGGGGCTACTATATTTAATAGGGGAGTCATTTGTAATTAGCTTGAACCATTTCCATATGATTTTAAAAGTCCTCAAAATGTATTTTCTTAAGAAAATTAGCATGTTTCACACTGTCTTCATTATAATTCTAGTGTACTCCTACTTTTCCCCTGGACAGTACAACATAGTCCCTTAACACAGTCCACACTAGAGTGGCTCTCAATAATGTGCTTTTACCATAAATCAACTGTGGGACTCTAGTGTGATTTCAATGATCAGCATGTTTTTGAGGTGAAACGTGTTATTATACCTGTTTTCTTGGCGGGAACAAATGTGTAGCTTCTGCCTCCCCTGATTTTAGAGATTTCGGGAGGTTCATTCTGTCAGGCTTCTGTTATGATAGGTGCTCTGTGAGGATCTGTAGGCACCAAATTCAGGACTAATTTAAGATTGGGGTTTATCTTATATCACAGAATTCCTGTATCTCATAGAAACTGCTGGCTTGAGGGTTCTGAAGGGAATGTGACTCTTCATATTTTGAGAGAAAAATGTATTTGGAAAAATAATTCTGATTTTTGAGGCACTATTCCTAGTGAGGGGAAATTGCACATAACTACATCATAAAGCAATCAAGATTTTACCATCTTCATCTTCTCTAGCATTACTGCCCTTCCATTGTTCAAAAAATTTAAATAGCGGATGTAAAGTTAAAGAGAAGTAGACTGATTTTATTGTTAATTATTTTGAGAAATTTGAACTTAAGCATGGATGATATTTGGAATAATTCGTTAACTAAATGTAGAAGTAGTAGTTCAGTTTGAAAAAGGAGAAAATAAACAAGTACTCAGGAGATCACCAAAATAATTCCTAAGTAAAAATGTCTGCCTGAAAACTAGCAGGCCAATGTGTTGTATTTTAGACGATTTCTCATCTTGCCAGTTGACCGACAGTATCTTGCTGATAGGTTTCCTTGTTGTAACATGAAACTAAAAGCCCCTCCTTCCCACACGATTTACCGTGACCTGGTCCCGCTCATTCCACAAGTTCACTGCCTTCCACCCAGCCATGACGGAGAGTCCTGACAGTCTCCTGTTTTAGCAAACCAACCCCTCCCCCAGTTATGACACACATACAAAGGTGGCCATTCTTTTTTTTTTTTTTTTTTTTTTTTTTTTGCGGTACGCGGGCCTCTCACTGTTGTGGCCTCTCCCGCTGCGGAGCACAGGCTACGGATGTGCAGGCTCAGTGGCCATGGCTCACTGGCCCAGCCGCTCCGCAGCATGTAGGAGGATCTTCCCGGACCGGGGCACGAACCCATGTCCCCTGCATCAGCAGGCGGACTCTCAACCACTGCGCCACCAGGGAAGCCCTGAAGGTGTTTTCTTTTATAGAGGGGAGGGAGAGGGGTGCAACCACAGGAGTGCTTGGGGGACCATGTAAGAAAAGTTGCTTTTTAATTTCAGGCTAACATTGCGTTGGGAAATAAAAAGCCCCACTTGTCCAGTAATGCTGGGTTAACAGTTATGACACTGGCCATTGTGAGAATTAGTATGACTGAAGTCACATGTCTGTGACTTTTTGCTGTGAAAAATTAGTGTGCATCCAAATTCTGTGGGGGTGCTTGTTAGGTGTCAGATTTCTGGGATCCCTGAGATTCCAATTCAGAAGGTCTGGAGTGGAGCCCAGGAATCTGCATTGTTAACAGGCAGCCCGGGTGATTCTGGTGCAAGAGAGCTGGGACTGTCTTGAGAAACGGAAGGCTAGGTAAGCTCTCTGCTGCTCCAGCTTAAAAAGATACCATGTGGAATCTTAATAAAAGACCGTGCTTTTAGTTTAAATTTTGCAGATAATGATGTTAAGGAGAAAATGGCCTTTAGTCAGAATTGTGTAGGCAGCAATAAATGTAGCCCCTTATATGAATAAATCTATCAGCCCAGCCTATAATAGCTCAATGAATGTTAAGGAATGTAAAAATCAATAGATGAATTAATCTGTCACTCAGTCCTAACTTTTGAACCTTGAATTAAATGATTCTCTATTAAGGGCTTTATTAACTCTAAGATTTTACATGCCACTAAACATTTCTTTCATAACATAATATATTACTGGCGATTTTCAAGGTTAGAGTGCGATGTTGAATCCTGTGGTTAAAGATTAAAATCTGATGGAACAAAATCAGTTTTTAATGCATTTGTACAATCTTCACCACAAGTTGGGGAACTGTGAAGTTAACACATATGTAAGACAACCTAAGGATGGAATTTCCTTCCCACCAGTTAATTCCGAAAGGTGTTAGACATTTCACATGCCTATCATGTTCCTTTGACTTTTCACTGGCAATCCCCACTTTAACCATAGAACTGAAATGGTTTCGGTTTGACTTTTAGGAGGGTGAGCTATCAAGACAAGTATAATCCCACTCTGCTCTCTGAGAGATTTAGTAAACTGTCAAACAGTGAACACCATGGAATCTGATGTAAGGTTATCAGAGGGGAACGTGCTTGGACTACCTCCTGTTAACCCTGTTGGTGAGGGAGGGATCCTGCCCTGGGGTTATGGGGATGGCCACACACAGGACACCTGACACTGGGCAGATGAGATTGACAGTAGCTTGTGAGTCACAGATATTCACAGCCTGGGGAGGGAGCGCTGCACCCCATGCAGGGTCGCATGGGGGTTGCACTTGGGAACAGAGTGAACAACTGGGGGCTGTGGGTGACAAGCGCTGTCCTGTCAAGAGGGTGTGTGACC
Source organism: Monodon monoceros (assembly GCF_005190385.1). Taxonomy (NCBI): domain Eukaryota; kingdom Metazoa; phylum Chordata; class Mammalia; order Artiodactyla; family Monodontidae; genus Monodon; species Monodon monoceros. The sequence goes on from NW_021703781.1 coordinate 6,203,502, forward strand.
CCTGGTTCCCAGGGAAGGATATGATGACTTGTCTGAATAATTCAGTGGCCTGGCAGGGAACTGAAACCCACTGCTCAGGGATAAGCAGGGACTGTGCCTGGTCCCCTTGGAAAGGAGCGTTGTTTAGCTGGCGGTCTTATCCACAGGAGCAGAGTGGAAAGGGGAACTTGCAGCTGGGCCATTCAGGGTCCTCCTGGTTTTACCAGATGTAAACAGCACATAATATTGAGTCTTAATTTTAGGCCTTACAACCACGGAGTATGTGCTTTCTTTATCAAGCTTGCATCTTTTTTTTTTTTTTTTTTAATCCCTAGCAGAGGAGCGTGATCCAATTAGTTTGAACTGCCCAACAAATTCTGATGTGCAACACCAGGTAAGAATAATTTCAGTTATATTTTCACCCTTAGGTACATGCTAATCCAACTAGAATTTATTTAGGAATTGTCTTCTAGAGCTTTAAAAATAAAGAACAGGATTTTTAGATAATAAGTTTGGAAATGATCTTTAAGCATCCCAGTAATGTAGCACATCTATACAACTTTTGTTACTTTTAGTAACTGAGGTAGCTTTAATCCATTTTTTGGAAATAAATATCCAGATGCCAAAAACCATCAGTGTTACTGAGTTAGAGAGTTGCTTTCTTTCGTGTGTAGTTGGTATGCTGTGGATAGGAACTTTTTAAAGAAGCCTCAACAAAACTGGGTAGTTTAAGAACATTTTTGTAATGTTTTATAAAACTTTTACTTTGTTCAGATATCAGATGTCAAATTTTAACATATTATTTTAATTGTCCTTTTCCAAAATACATCTATTGTTTTCTGATTATAAAAGAGTGTTATTTTAAACTTCAGATACAACAAAAATGTACCAAAAGGTTGAGAATCGCTTGTCACATTCCATTGTTCACCTTTTGAGGTACATCCTTCCAGAAGCTTCCTTGGGTCACCGTGTGCTTCAGTTACTATTTGTACTTTCCAGCCCATCTCTCTTCACTCACTCAAAGCTCATTAGCAGAACTGCACAATACCTCACATCTGTTAAACTATAGTTAGAACACTAAATGTCTCAAAAAGGATGTCTTGCCTGAAGATAGACTGGTTGGGTCCTGCCCTCTTTATAATATTGATACCAAGTTAATTTTTAGCAAGACAAATTTGAAGTTTTGTTTAGTCTTCCTTTTAAAACATCAGTCAGTAATCATTAATAGTGGTATTTTTGGATAATCAAATCACTTTTGTAGTAAAGCAGAGTTATACAATAGTTGATAAAACAAGCAATTTTAATCATAAACACGGTTCTCCTGAAAATCGTCAGTGGTGCTACTTTTTTTTTTTTTTTTTTTTTTGCGGTACGCTGGCCTCTCACTGTTGTGGCCTCTCCCGTTGCGGAGCACAGGCTCCGGATGCGCAGGCTCAGTGGCCATGGCTCACGGGCCCAGCCGCTCCGCGGCATGTGGGATCTTCCCAGATTGGGGCACGAACCCATGTCCCCTGCATTGGCAGACGGACTCTCAACCACTGCGCCACCAGGGAAGCCCAGTGGTGCTACTTTTAACTTTGATTTGGGGGTCTTCAGTTGCCCACTGAGAATATTATTTTCTTATTTATTAATCCTGATACTCAGCATTTTTCTTGGAATTACAGTCTAGTGTTGACTTTGACATTGACTGAATTTGAGCTATTTTAGTGAACCTAAAGTATAAACTTTTCCTTTCTTGCAATCCTTAATTTATTTAATAAAGTTTTGCTCCCCACATTTTTTTCAACACGATACAAACTCCTTTGAAGATACAAAAATGTTACGTTTGTTTAGTTTTAGTGATTTTCCAAAATCATTTAAGATTAGGTACAGAATATGCATTAGGACACTGTTCAGTATTTTTTCTGATTTCAGTGTTATAGTTCTGGCTTTATCAAGTAGACTGTCTTTAAAGATAAAAAAGATTTATCAGCTAAAGAAAGCGGGAAAAACCTATTTGAGATTTTTATTTAATTTCTGTTTTAAAACAGGGTGTCTTACATTCCTATAAAAAGTAGCACTGTACCTGCCTACTGCAGTTGGTTATTTCTTCGCATAATCTATAGGATTTGTTCTAACTGCTAGATATCCAGAAAGAGTCTTTGAAACCAACTTGGCAGTTAGAACAAAGAAAACTCACTAGGGGAGAAACGTTTAAAAAAACCAAAAACATCCCCACGCTTCATTTTCTATAGCTCAGACATTAAAAGCAAGTTGAAAATACATTCTTTAGAATATTAACATTTGCCGTTTCATTGATTTTTATAATTTAAAAACTAAAATCCACTTCACTTAAGACTTAATTTTAGCCACCTTTTTTGAATGATGCCACGGAAAAACATTGTGTTGTCCTGGCATCAAAATGGAAATCTGACATGTCATAAAATTTCATAAAGGACCCTTTACTTTTAGTAATTTAAAATCAGTACCCCATCTATTAGAGCTATCCTACTTCTACAGTTTGTTACAGCTGGTACTTGTCGAGCATATGTTCTGAGACCGGGTATTCTTGGACATGAAATATACCAGGGGGAGTTGGGGGAGGCAGACCCCAGGCAGAGCTTCCAGATCTGGAGAAGCAGTGTACACAGCTCTAGATTCTAAATGTGGATATGGTTCAGCTGTTTAAAATTTTTTCATGGTTCTTTTTTTAAAAATATTTATTTATATATTTATTTGGTTGCGCTGGGTCTTAGTTGTGGCAGGTGGGCTTCTTAGTTGTGGCTCATGGGTTCCTTAGTTGTGGCATGCGAATTCCTAGTTGCAGCATGCATGCGGGATCCAGCTCCCTAACCAGGGATCGAACCCGGGCCCCCTGCATTGGGAGCGAAGGGTCTCTTTCACCCTCACGGTTCTTTATGTTATAGAAAATGTTTCCCAGAACCTTTGTCAAACAATAAAATTTTAACTACTTTAACTACAGGCACACATGTATGGCAAATTATAGTAAAGCAAAATTTGTTCCAGTTTGTAGCCAAGGATCCATGCCAAGAGGAAACTGAGGTAGTAAGAAAAACAGTAAATATTAGGATGCTAATTTGGAGTTAGAAGTTATGAAAAAAATGACATTTTCTTCTATTTATACTGTTTTTTTGGTTTTACCAAACTGTAATTTTTTTTTAAGGTTTAAAATCCACATTAAGTTATTGGTATGATATGGTATTATTAGTGTGATACCAATTTATGGTGTTGGTAATAAGGGAAACTGGTATAGGGTGTACAGGAATGCTCTAAACTATCTTCTCAAATTTTCTGTAAATCTAAAACTATTTTGAAGTATATATATTTTTTAAAAACCACACTAAATGGAATTTAGAATCTAGAAAAACAAAAAAATTCATCCAAAATCGCACCACTCTAATACTCTATTTTTGTCATTTTGATGTATTCCCTTATACATTTTTTTATAAGGATAATTATAGAAACTGTTTGCAGACAATTTTATATCTTGCTTTTGTTGTATAATATTATCTCACAAACATTTCATCCAGTTTGCTACATGGCCTTACCATCCGTCTGAATGGCTGCATGATACTGTCACCTCTGATATTTATTGATAACAGAAATAGATTCAAGGATGTGTGTCTGAGGGCAGGGTGAGAGCGCTCCTGGTAGAAGGAATGCTGTAAGCAAAGGCTCTGAGAAGAGTCAGGGACAAATACTTTGCCTGGAGCTGAAGTATTGGGAGATTGTAGGCAGTGAGGCTGGAAGATCTGTTGGATCTGGGGTCCCAGAGCCTTGAATGCCAGAGAGAGGCAGATGGAAGGTATTGGTGGTTTTAAGGGATGGTCCCATGACTGTATCTGGGACCCTGGGAGACTGGAGAGAAGATGAGACCAGGTCTTAGGCCTGTGATTGGGAGAGGGATGCTACTAACAATATCAGTAGAGAATTCAGGAGGACGATAAGATTTGTGTGTTTTTAGGATTGAGAGTTGTTTGTTTGTGGGCTGTGGAAAAAGGAGATAATGGTCTATAGAGTTTGGGGTATGTGAGATGTGTGATAGGAAGGGCTGCATTGGGGGTTGATTTAGGATTCCTGCATCAGGAGGTTACACTTGAAGCCCAAGGGGAGGATGGGACTGTCGATGAGAGAGTCCTTATGCAAAAGCAGAGAGGAGAGCCCAGGATGGAGCCTTGAAGAACAATCTGGAGGCCAGAGGAAGAAAAGGAGCTCAGAGGCAGACAGAGGAGTGGCCAGAGAAGAACACTGTCAGTGGTCGAGGCATCTGTACTTTCCTTTGCAGCACTTTCCCAGTTTACAGTTACATGTTTGCTGATGGCGTCATTGTCTCTCCCCACGAGGGCAGGGACTGCTGTGTTTTTTGGCTTGTAAGTGTATCCTCCATCCCTAGCACATAGTAAAGTCTCAATAAATACATGTTGAGTAAAGAGAGAAAAAGGCCAGGATTGGGCATTGCTTCACGTGCCAAGGAAAGGGCCGTCAACATCATCCTGTGGTCAAGGGCGAGGCCTACAAAGACATCTTTGGATTTGTCCTTTCAGACGTTATTGGGACCTTTCAGGAAGGAACTCCATCATAGGGACAAAAACATAATTGCAAAAGGCTGAAGGAGTGAGTGGGTGATAAGAAAGTTTATGTAGTTCTGTCAAATTCATTAAGGTAGCAAGGAAAAAATAGTAAACTTTTATTTGAAGGTGTTGGAAGATACAGGAAAAGCTGCTTTTTTTAAGGTTGGGAAACAACAGATTTTAAAGGATAAGTTATCACCAGGAGTGGAGAGATTAAAAATTAAGAGGGAGAAGAAAGAGAAGTGGAATAATTAATGGGATTTGTTTTCCCTGTGGAAGGTAGAGAGGATTAATTTTCTTAGCAACTGTTTATTGATAACATCCTTAGCAATATCTTGTGGAGAAGACACAGCACATTGATTTCCCTCAAGAAATTTGTAATCTGGAAGGTGAGATATATGTGCCTCTATGTTAGATAAATAAAGTTATCAAAGGTACAGAGAGATGAGTTAGCATTTTAAAAGTAAGAACCTCAACTCTTTTTCAGAGGCAAGACTAGAAGAAGGGGAAAGATAGAAACTTCTTTTTTAGATGTAAAGGCAAGAAGTTGAGTTAGTTGATGTCAAATTTGAACTGTGCCTTGAATGATGACATTTGGATGGGGCAGGAAGGGAAGAAATCCATCGAAGTGGGATTGACTATACACACTACTATATTTAAAATAGATAATCAACAAGGACCTACTGTATAGTGCAGGGTACTCTGCTCAGTATTCTGTAATAACCTAAATGGGAAAAGAATTTGAAAAAGAATAGGTACATATATATGTATAACTGAATCACTTTGCTGTACACCTGAAACTAACACAACACTGTTAATCAACTATACTCCAATATAAAATAAAATTTTAAATAAATAAAAAGAAATCCAGCCAAGATATTAGGGGACTAAAGAGTTTGTTCTGTTCATACAGCAGGGAGGCCATAGGCCTTCGTGAACTAGGTGGTGGTATGACAGTGTTTGATAAATTGGAAATAGATTGCAAGTGGATAGATGATGACCCATCCATCCATCCATCCATCCATCCAGTATTTGAGTCCAAGAATGTCTCACCACTACTCTCCTAGGTGCTGGGGGAACAGTGATACACACTTAGAGCTTTCAGTGAAATTGGGCGTTTTTAAATCTCTGGCAAGGAAAGCTGAGTTGGAATGTTTAAGCTAAGAGATTCTCCCTTAGGTTCTCAGAGAGTCTCAGCACAGAAACAGAGGGAAAAGACAGAGAGAAGACATTTACTGAGGTCATTCAACAGGTAAGCAAGCTTCTTTGATCAGAGAAAGGCTTGTTTCTCCCACCCCAGCATACCTGTCCCCCGACAGTCAGCGTTTTCTCTAACTGCCTCCGAGGGAGGTGCTGCTCTAGAGGAATCTTGAGGGCCACGTTGGAAGTACAGGCTTCATCTTCCAGGCCCTGGGAAATGATGGGATAAAAAGAGAGTCTTAGAAAGGTTATCCTTGTAGTGGCTCGTCAAGGGCATGGGTAGGAAGAAAGACTGAGGCCAGGAGACCCCAAGTGGCTGTTATAGGAAGCTCATCCCAGGGGCCCCAGTGCAGCCGTGGAAGGAAGAATGAAGAGCGGGGATTGTAATTCCAAGGGGTTAGTGTTCACTCGCTGTGACTGCTGTAACAAAGCACCACGCAGAGGGTGCCGTAAGCAACAGAAATGCATTGTTTCACAGCGTGGAGCCTGTGAGTCTGAAGTCAAGGTGTGGGCAGGGTTGGTTCCTCTCGAGGGCCGTGACGGAAAGATCTGTGCCATGTTACTCTCCTGGGTGTGTAGACGGCTGTCTGCTCCCTGTGTCTCTTCACATCATCTTCCCTCTGCATGTGCCTGTCTCTGTGCAAATTTCCCCTTTTTCTAAGGACTCCAGTCATATTGGTTTAGCGCCCACCCTCGTGGCCTCATTTAACTTGATCACCTTTGTAAAGAGCCTCTCTCCAAATACAGTCTCACTCTGAGGTACTGGGGGTTTGGACTCCAGTGTGCATCTTTGGAGGGACACCATTCAACCCCTAAAAATGCTTGGAAAAAAAAAGAAAAAGAAGAACCAAGACATAGCAACACATTTTGAGGGAGAGATGTCAGGGATTCAGTGTCTGACAGGACTTGGAACGAAGAGAAGGGAGGGTTGGAGATCTGCTTCAGAGAGTTCCAGCTGGTGGCCAGGTGCATAGGGGGGGCCACTGTCGAAAAATAAGAAAGTAGCTTATCTGGGCAGTGGGGAAAAAGTGAGTTCATCTTTTTTTTAAGCTCTTAAATGAAATGAACTCCATACAGTAGTTAAATCTCTCATCCAAGTTCAAAGCCTTTCTCTTCACCTCCAACTCAGGCCTGATCTGAAATGTTGAGGCCCGAAAGAGGGGCAGGTGACCTTGGTTCTCCTCCCCTTCCCCAGCAGGTGGGAATTCAACACTGCAATTACCTGATACAGGCAAAGCATTCCCAGCTGAATGTTCACAGCTGCCCCCAACAGCTAGCCCCAGTTCCTTCTCTCCCACGCCTACATCCTGCACCTCTTACCTTGGACAGGGTCCTTTCAAGATGGCGATGGCTCTAGTCCACTCGGCAGTGGCAAGCTCACCCCACTGTCCGACCGTCAGGAAAGCTCCAGCTGGCTTCTCTCTCCTCATACACACAGGGTAGTGTCTCCCAGTGGCAGAGGGTTTGGCGCTATGGGTATCTACATATCAACAAGCATCAGGCTAAGGAGTGACAGGCCGTCTCCCCTTCCGGCATGCACCCCCAACAAGAGGTGACCTTGAGGCCTCCTTCACTTGGCTTGGGGGGTGGAGCTGAGGGCTGCCCCTTCCTCCTTATGAGCAGAGGAAGGAAAGCAGCCCCCACTCTCACTTCTTCCACTGAGTCCTTCAGAGAAATCTCTTCTTCTTCTATAAGCTGAGGGTGGGGCTCATACCACTATTCTTGGCCCTTCTCAGCTGGTCCTTTGGGGTTTACCTGGGACCTCTCCGTGGGGTGTATGTATACCATTGTCCTGAGCTTGGGGCCCCAATTAAAACTCTTAAGACAGTGGGAAAACATCCCATCCCCTATCCTGTTATATTCTATGTCATAGAGTTACTTGAGTTTCCCAGTTATGGGACTTTGAGATTGTTTCAACTGTTTTACTGTCCTCAGTACTGCTATGGTGGATGTCCAAGTGTCCGTCCCCACCATATAAGGCTGTATATTTCCTTAGACTACATTTACATCTCCATTTCCAGGCTAGACCTAATAGGCCACACTGACAGTTTGTTCTTCCACTAAGCAAGCTGTAAGGACTCAAAGTTAATTCCTAGTCATAAATACGACCAAATTTTAAAAAACATGTTGTCTTATCTATCGAAAGCCTATCAACAGCTAATTGATGTCTTCGAAATTAAACAAGCCTTTTAAAGTTCCACATTATATTACCCAGCGTAAATGGCGGGCAGGGGACATACATCCAGTTTTAAACCACAGAAACTCCAAGCATGCTGGTCCGTTGATAGTATTATACAAAGTATAATATGATAGCCAAGACAGAAAAGTGGCTTTAACAACTGATGCTAAAGTAGCGGCCCAAGAGATTAATTTTGTATCTTATTTATTCACCAAAGAAACAGAAGTCTTTTATTTCCAAGGACACATATTTTGTATCTCAGGCGGGACTCTCCCCTCTAGCCTTGGCCCTTCACATACCCCCTGGGCTCTCACCTTCCTCCTAGCTCTCCCGCACACCCTCTGTTCTGACAGAGGCCGGAGCCCTGTCTATACTATACCTTATCTCCTGAGCTTGGTGCCTCCTGGTACTAAATCAGTGGGGAGGCTTGGCATTGCTAATCCTGACCATTTAGAAAGTGGGTTTGGGCCCAGATGCTCAAATTGACAACTTGGCATCTTTAGAGCTGAAGGGGACCATAGAAATCATGTTGTTTCACAGAGGGGACCTGAGCCAGTGGTTGAGAGGCTGAGTTGGGACCTGGGGCCTTGTCCATCATCCCTCCACCCCCATCCACCCCCTCATGCCTAGCATTTCTGAATCGGTAGCACTTGGTGTTACCAGTGGCTGCTGGGCCTCTTGCCTGGCCTAAATCTAGGGAGACAGGCTTTTCCACAGTTCTCAGTGCTGTCAGTCTGGCAGACTAGCCCTAGGATAAACACTCCTGGAACAAAATTGGTAAATGGAGGGGTTGCTCTTGTCTTTAAAGTGGACTGAGAGGTGGGTGGCAAAATCCCGTCCAACAGCCTCACTGCCTTGGCAGAGACCATCTGCAAACCCGAAGCAGGTACGTGTGTTTTAATAACAGGGAATGGACCCCACCAGCACTTGCCGTAGATGGTATCTTCTGAGTCAGCCCAGCAGGCCCCTACCCGCCCTTCTGGATATGCAGCAATCCTTTCAAGCTCCAACAAGATCTGTTTGATAGGCTGGCGAGTCCTTTCATTTGTTCTCTAGGGGAAAATCAGATTGTTCTGCTTTTAGGAAATACTTGGTCATTCCTTACTTCGCTCCTGATGTGAAGTTTAGAGATGGGGAACCAGATAAAACTAGAGAACTTTGCCCAGAACCTGCACTTGGTATTTTTAAAGTTTTTTTTTTTTTATTGACATATTTTCTCCTAGTTATTAATCAGATTTTCCTCCTTCTTTGTATGTTTATTAATTTTTTATTGCATGGCAAACGTTGTGAATTTTACATTATTGATCTGGATTTTATTAAGTTCCCTTATTTTATTTAATTTATTTTTTGGCTGTGCCATGCAGCTTGCAGGGTCTTAGCGCCCTGACCAGGGATCGAACCCGGGCCCCCTGCAATGGAAGTGCATTAGGACAGCCAGGGAATTTCCTTACACTTGGCATTTTTAACTCTGGTGAGAGGGACTCCCTTTAGCCTTGCAGTCACCATCTCCCAGTCCAAACAGGCTGCACTTTCTTTAAACAGGCTGTCAGAAGGTTGGTTCTTGAGATAGAGCTGTCTGGGCATTTAGAGGAGGGAGAAGGAATTTCAAGGGGTTGGTTTTGCTAGAATGGGAATCACCTGTTCGACTCTATGAATTTCAGTCTCTAATCTCTCTTGCCTTGTGCTCCTTTGTCTCCCTGCTCCCTTTGTGCTTCATTTATCTACCTTCCCGTCTGTCTACAGAGTTGACTATCTCTCCTCTAACACGGTGATGGAAGGTGCTACGTTAGAATCAATGAATAGATGCACTAACCATTAGAAAGTGAAAACTACGTGAATAATACCAGGTGAGCTTGACTAGGGTCTTTAAGAGCTGTGGATCTTTTCTTTCTGCCTTTGAATACCTTAGACAAGTTTGCCTAAAACAGATAATGATCTGATTCTATCTCCCATTTGGTGTTTAACTGCCTCACGTTGTGTCACCTTACTTTTTCTAGCCTACATTTATTTATTCCGGGCTGTATCTTCCAGTGACCTGCCTGTCTTCTCACTGTGCTCTGCCGTACATGGAACCGTCACATCTTATCCCTGGGGACAGTCCCTCCCACATCGGAGGCCTAACCCGGTCTGTTTTCTTTCTTCCTCCCCCTCACTCCCTCTGCCCATAGGTTTCATCAGGCATTTTGGTGATGCTCTTGCTGATTCTGGGTGGACCCTGCCTTGCCCAGCCCTAGGTTAGGTGGACTAGGACCTCCTTCTTTCTCTGTTTTTGATTCCTGGAGAAAACGATGAAACGCAAACTGCTCTTCCCACTACAAATTCATGCCACCCAACCACAGTCATCATTTCAGGACCTTGAGTCCCTTTTTTCTATAATGAACTTCCCAGAAATGAAATTTTATTTATTTTTTCTTTTTAACATCTTTATTGGAGTATAATTGCTTTACAATGGTGTGTTAGTTTCTGCTTTATAACAAAGTGAATCAGTTATACATATACATATATCCCCATATCCCCTCCCTCTTGCATCTCCCTCCCACCCTCCCTATCCCACCCCTCTAGGTGGTTGCAAAGCACTAAGCTGATTTCCCTGTGCTATGCGGCTGCTTCCCACTAGCTATCTATTTTACATTTGGTAGTGTATATATGTCCATGCCACTCTGTCACTTCGTCCCAGCTTACCCTTCCCCCTCCCGGTGTCCTCAAGTCCATTCTCTACGTCTGTGTCTTTATTCCTGTCCTGTCCCTAGGTTCTTCAGAACCTTTTTATTTTCTTTTTTTCCATTCCACATATGTGTGTTAGCATATGGTATTTGTTTTTCTCTTTGACTTACTTCACTCTGTATGACAGACTCTGGGTCCATCCACATCACTACAAATAACTCAATTTTGTTTCTTTTTATGGCTGAGTAATATTCCATTGTATATATGTGCCACATCTTCTTTATCCCTTCATCTGTCGATGGACACTCAGGTTGCTTCCGTGTTCTGGCAATTGTAAATAGTGCTGCAATGAACATTATGGTACATGAGTTTTTGTTTTGTTTTGTTTTTTGCGGTACGCGGGCCTCTCACTGTTGTGGCCTCCCCCGCTGCGGAGCACAGGCTCCGGACGCACAGGCTTAGTGGCCATGGCTCACGGGCCCAGCTTCTCCGTGGCATGTGGGATCTTCCCGGACCGGGCACGAACCCATGTCCCCTGCATCGGCACGCGGACTCTCAACCACTGCGCCACCAGGGAAGCCCCATGAGTCTTTTTGAATTATGGTTTTCTCAGGGTTTATGCCCAGTAGTGGGATTGCTGGGTCCTATGATAGTTCTATTTTTAGTTTTTTAAGGAACCTCCATACTGTTCTCCATAGTGGCTGTATCAATTTACATTCCCACCAACAGTGCCAGAGGGTTCCCTTTTCTCCACACTCTCACCAGCATTTATTGTTTCTAGATTTTCTGATGATGCCCATTCTAACTGGTGTGAGGTGATACCTCATTGTAGCTCTAATTTGCATTTCTGTAATGATTAGTGATGCTGAGCATCCTTTCATGTATTTGTTGGCAATCTGTATAGCTTCTTTGGAGAACTGTCTATTTAAGTCTTCTGCCCATTTTCAGATTGGGTTGTTTGTTTTTTTTTTTCAGTTAATTAATTAATTAATTTTTGTCTGTGTTGGGTCTTCATTGCTGCACAGGGCTTTCTCTAGTTGCAGCGAGCAGGGGCTACTCTTCGTTGTGGTGCATGGGCTTCTCAATGTTGTGGCTTCTCTTGTGGAGCAGGGCTCTGGGGTGTGCAGGCTTCAGTAGTTGTGGCGCACAGCTTAGTTGCTCTGTGGCATGTGGGATCTTCCCGGACCAGGGCTCAAACCCTTGTGTCCTGCATTGGCAGGTGGATTCTTAACCACTGCGCCACCAGGGAAGTCCTGTTTGAGTTTTTGATACTGAACTGCATGAGCTGCTTGTATATTTTGGAGATTAATCCTTTGTCTGTTGATCCGTTTGCAAATATTTTCTCCCATTCTGAGGGTTGTCTTTTCATCTTGTTTATGGTTTCCTTTGCTGTGCAAAAGTTTTTAAGTTTCATTAGGTCCCATTTGTTTATTTTTGTTTTTATTTCCATTTCTCTAGGAGGTGGGTCAAAAAGGATCTTGCTGTGATTTATATCATAGAGTGTTCTGCCTATGTTTTCCTCTAAGAGTTTGATAGTTTCTGGCCTTACATTTAGGTCTTTAATCCATTTTGAGTTTATTTTTGTGTATGGTGTTAGGGAGTGTTCTAATTTCATTCTTTTAGATGTATCTGTCCAGTTTTCCCAGCACCACTTATTGAAGAGGCTGTCTTTTCTCCATTGTATATTCTTGCCTCCTTTATCAAAGATAAGGTGACCATATGTGCGTGGGTTTATCTCTGGGCTTTCTATCCTGTTCCACTGATCTATCTTTCTGTTTTTGTGCCAGCACCATACTGTCTTGATGACTGTAGCTTTGTAGTATAGTCTGAAGTCAGGGAGCCTGATTCCTCCAGCCCTGTTTTTCTTTCTCAAGATTGCTTTGGCTATTTGGGGTCTTTTGTGTTTCCATACAAATTGTGAAATTTTTTGTTCTAGTTCTGTGAAAAATGCCATTGGTAGTTTGATAGGTATTGTGTTGAATCTGTAGATTGCTTTCCTGAAATGAAATTTTAAAAGAAAAATCATAGTACTCTAATTTGTTAGAGTCTATTCATGCCTGTGTCTTTGACTTGTTTCTACTTTGGGACCGAGTCAAAAGAAAATGTGGTAAGACAGGTACAAGCTAAAGGGCAAAAATGCCTGCTTCCTAGCACTTAGTAGTTATTTCCCTGAGAGCAGCATAAAGAGAAGTTTGTTTATTAATCATTAAATTGCACGGGTCCTTTACTTTATCTGCTCTAATTGACCTAACGGCTTTTATTCTCATTATTGTTCCGTGCCCTGTGGACTGTAATGCCTTTGAATTTCACAAGTGGGCTAGAATTTCACTTAAAAGTTCCTGTTGGTGTGGGTTTCAGGGTGTAGCTGCCCTTATACACGTTTGAGAGTATAAATTGATAACGACTTTCAGGAAATTATTTGGCAGCCATCTATTACCCATTGATCCAGTGGTCCCGCTATAAGGACTTGATCTCACAGACATCACAGCAGAGTGTGTTTGAAACAGAGGAGAGTTGTGGGTATCTTACATGCACATAGGTAGGAAGTGGTTGAATGAATTTTGGTACTTTGACATGTGTAATACTATTAAGCCATTGAAAAGAGGAGAGACCACTGACCTTAAAAGATACTCAGCATATATTGTTAAACAAATAAACCGAGTTGTAGACTAGTATGGTTTGGGGCTAAACAACATCTCTATATAGGTTGCGAGCGTGGCTGTCAGTAAGGACCGAGGAAGCATGAGCCCCAGGTTGTAACCTCTGGGGAGGGAGCTGGGATAAGAGATTAGGAGAAAAAGATTTTTGTATCTCTTGCTGCTTTTTTGAAAAACAGTATGATTTTGAGTACTTGTTATTTTGTGTGTGTGTTTGGTGTTTTCTTCAAAGAAAAGTGATGGGGCTTCCCTGGTGGCGCAGTGGTTGAGAGTCCACCTGCCGATGCAGGGGACAGGGGTTCGTGCCCCGGTCCCGGAAGATCCCACATGCCGCGGAGCGGCTGGGCCCGTGAGCCATGGCCGCTGAGCCTGCGCGTCCGGAGCCTGTGCTCCGCAACGGGAGAGGCCACAATAGTGAGAGGGCCGCGTACCGCAAAAGAAAAAGAAAAGAAAAGTGATGGACTAAATCATCCAGACATTTAGGTGGTATTTTGGCTCAGTAAACTTTTCATATTTTGGCCCTTGAAGCCAGGTGGTCTTTCTTCAGCTAGCACACAATTATGTAGCACAGGAAAATCAGAGACTGAAGAGTTCACGAATGCACTTCCTCATCTCGAACTTTCGATTGGTCTGTGCTCCAGCGTCGCTTGTATCCTCCGGCCCAGGATTTGTGAATGACAGAAACATAGGCAGAAACATAGGCCATAATCTCCTGTAAAATACTTTGTGATATTTCTGAACAATAACCAACTATACTTCACCCCCAAAGGGAAAACCCCTCCTTCTTTCATCTTTTTTTTTTTTTGCGGTACGCGGGCCTCTCACTGTTGTGGCCTCTCCCGTTGCGGAGCACAGGCTCCGGACGCGCAGGCTCAGTGGCCATGGCTCACGGGCCCAGCCGCTCTGCGGCATGTGGGATCCTCCCAGACCGGGGCACAAACCCGTGTCCCCTGCATCAGCAGGCAGATGCTCAACCACTGCGCCACCAGGGAAGCCCCCTCCTTCTTTCATCTTTGAAACCATAGCCAAGGTATGAAATTACACCTCAGCGTCCCCGCCTTGAATTCACAGGAACAGCCACTGCAGTCTTTGACCTTCACTTCAACTCCAGAAGTAGCAGGTCTCCCTTTTAATTGGATAGAAATCTCTCTGAAGAGAAGAAAGAACTAAATGTACACAAACCCACAGGTTTGCTCTCATCCTAGCAAAGCACCATAACGTTCATTTCAAATTCCTATTCTTCCAGATTTAGTTCTTTCATCCTCAGTGAAACTTGCCCTGTTTCTGAGGTCTCACTCGAGTTCCTGCCCACCTTTGTGCTCCCTTGGCACTCAGTCTGTGCCTTTTTCACACGTTATTCCTTGTGGTAACAGTGTTTATGTGCATGTTTTTGTCCCATTACTGGATCGTAACCTTGCAGTATCAGGGGTCTGCATTGTTGCCAACACTGAATAGGTGCTTGATGAATGTATCCTGACTGACACGCATTTCTAAAAGCCAGTTGCTGGAATACAGGCAGACCTTGTTTTATTGCTCTTGGCTTTATTGCGCTTCACAGATATTGTGTCTTTTACAAATTGGGGCAGCCCTGACTCCAGTAAGTCTATTAGCGTCCTTATTCCAACCACATTTGCTCACTTCGTGTCTCTGAGTCACATTTTGTAATTCTTGCAATATTTCAGACTTTTTCATTATTATCATGTGTGATGGTGATCTGGGAGCAGTGATCTTTGACGTTACTCCTGCAAAAAGATTATGACTCGCTGAAGTCTCAGATGATGGTTAGCATTTTTTAGCAGTAAAGTATTTTTAAATTAAGGTATGTAGATGGTTTTTTAGACAGAATGCAGTTGTACACTTAATACTACAGGGTGGTGTAGGCATAACTTTTATATGCACTGGGAAACCAAAAAATTCGTGTGACTTGCCTGATTGAGATATTCGCTTTATTGTGGTGGTCTGGAAATAAACCTGTAGTATCTCCAGGCTATGCCTGTATACTTTCAAATAAATAGATATGTCCAGTTTTCTATATGTATATTATACTTCAGTAAAAAATAAAAATGAAAGTAAACAGTTACTGCAATAGTAATGAATTTGCAGGAAAAGAATTGAGTATAGGGCTTCCCTGGAGGCACGGTGGTTAAGAATCCATCTGCCAATGCGGGGGACATGGGTTCGAGCCCTCGTCTGGGAAGTTCCCACATGCCATGGAGCAGCTGAGCCCATGCGCCACAACTACTGAGCCTGCACTCTAGAGCCCGTGATCCACAACTACTGAAGCCCACGTGCCTAGAGCCCGTGCTCCGCAACAAGAACAGCCACCACAATGAGAAGCCTGCGCACTGCAACGAAGAGTAACCCATGCTCGCCGCAACTAAAAGAAAGCCCACGTGCAGCAATGAAGCAGCCAAAAAACAAACAAAAAAAATGTTGAGTATAAATTGCTTAGAAAAACCCAACAGGAGACATAGTCTAGTCCTGATGTTTAGAAGTGGATAATCAGTAAACACATTCAGAAGAGTTACATGGATGTTGGGTCTGTCTTGGGAATTCATAGCATTGAAAGGTGCTTGAGTTGCACTGGCTGAGTGATGGGAGAAGACTTAGAACAGTCTAAATCCATGCTACATAAGCCCTGTTACTCTGGCACGCTCAGGCATTTAAAATCTTATTTTGAAAACCATTTACTAAAATATTTTCATAAAGGGGAGACATTAAGCTTTAGCATTGGTTGTTCTCCCAAAGCAGCTAGTTAAGTAATTCGGTGTTAAGTCATTTGCAAGGGAGGCCTTTCTTCTCAGGCTCTTTGTCTGTCGTGTAGGTTGCTGCCACCAGGTGGGCAGTGATAACTTTGGTCTTCATGGTGGTTTCCAACCTAGATTTAGGCTACAATCAGATTAACCAACCTGTTGAGTGCTTTCCCACTCAGTTATCCTCCCCTTAGTTTGCAAAATTATAAAGATGGGGCTCTTTATTAGTTAGCTAAGCATAGACATTTTTAAAATAAATTTATTTATTTTATTTTTGGCTGCGTTGGGTCTTCGTTGCTGTGCACGGGCTTTCTCTAGTATGCGACGAGCGGGGGCTACTTTTTGTTGCGGTGCGCGGGCTTCTCATTGTGGTGGCTTCTCTTGTTGCGGAGCACAGGCTCTAGGCGCATGGGCTTCAGTAGTTGTGGTGCACTGGCTCTGTAGTTGTGGCTCACGGGCTCTAGAGCACAGGCTCAGTAGTTGTGGCGCACGGGCTTAGTTGCTCCGCAGCATGTGGGATCTTCCTGGACCAGGGATCAAACCTGTGTCCCCTGCATTGGCAGGCGGATTCTTAACTGCTGCACCACCAGGGAAGTCCCTAAGCATAGACATTTAAAGATGAACTGAACAGTCCAGAAGAGCACGTTTCCCAGAAACCCAGTACCTGGCCCCATCATTCTGGTGCTGGTTAGTACCCTCCCCATCAGTCTGTCAGCATGTTCGGCCCATCAGTCCATCCCCCTGTGTGGACGGCACACGGGGTACGTTCATCTCTGAGTTGAGAGATTTTCCCCGAGTGTCTTCTTGGCCCTGGGGTTGCTACTGCTCGGAGCCTGGTGTGAAAACACCACGTATAAGTCTCCACGGGGGACTCTTGTTCAGCACCTGGTTCCTGCAGCTCCCTAAGCAGAAATGGGACCCGACGACCAGGTTATAAACTCACCAAAGTGCAAAATTAGTGTCACCTAGCCAACTTTCTACTCAAAGAATTCTCAGCAGAGGTTAACAAATTTGCCCAAATATAAGGTAACTCCCTCGTATTCACAATGGAAAGGTTTTACAAAATGGGGGTTTTCTTTAGCCTGCTTGGATACATAAACCATTGGCGTTCAACTTCGTGGTTACCTTCAGATTTCCTAAGGAGATTTTTAAAAGTTTGTATGTGGTAAAACAGTGGTCCCCAACCTTTTTGGCACCAGGGACCGATTCCTAACAGTCCGCAGACCAGTACCGGTCCGCGGCCTGGGGGTTGGGGACCCCTGTGGTAAGATACACATGCAGTATTTGCCATCTTGACCATTTTTAGGTATAGAGTTCAGAGGCATTAGGTACATTCACATTGTCGTGCAGCCTTCACCACCATCCATCTGCAGAACTTTGTCATCTTCCCAAACTGAAATTCTATCCCCATTAAACACTAACCCCCCATTCTCCCTTGCCCCACTCCCTGGTAATCATTATTTTACGTCCTGTCTCTGAATTTGACTCCTCTAGGTAACTCATATAAATGGAATCATATAGTATTTATATGTCTGTGACTGGTTTATTTCACTTAGCACAATGTCCTAAAGGTTCATTCTTATTGTAGCATGTGTCAGAATTTCCTTCCCTTTTAAGGGTGAATAGTATTCCACATTTTGTTAATCCATTCATCTACTGATGGACATTTAGGTTGTTTCCAAAAACCCAACAGATTGCACTTGAACTTCACTGAGAATTAAAACGAGTCCTCTGAACAGAAATCTCTGAACAGAAAAGCTTTGGAACAGGACCCAATAGGGCCTTGACGAGGACGATTTGAAGGGAAACCAAGAATGACCAAAAAGCAGCTGGGACCCAGCTGAGATCAGATTTGTGAGCTCATGAATGTGTGAGGCTTGTCATTTCTTTTTCCCCAGCAATACTCAGCATTTAGAGCAAGACTGGTGGAGTAGACTCATGCAGAGCTAAGGACTGGCAAGGCCCACAGCTGACGGACACATGTAGGGTGTTTTTAAACATAATACTGAGATGGTTGACAGTGACTAAGTGACAGGAACCAGGTGAGAAGGATGGATTGGGGGTGGAGGCACGCAACTGGTGACCAAGGAGATGAGGCCAGAGAGCAGGGTGGAAGGGAATGGGGGAGGGGTAAGGACAGCAGCTTGAAGAGCAGCATCCTCTGGGCTGGAGAACTCAGAGCCTGGGCTGTATTTAAGCCTTCTTTCCTCCCTCCCTCCCACTCACTTCCCTTCCCGCAGATCTTCTGTGTTATCTGTCTCAGACGCGTGTTAATCACTACGGGACAGCATGGACAAGACCCTTTGCCTCATAATGTAGAGTCTAGTGCAGAAGAGATACTGCAAACCTCCCCACCCAGTGTAACGAGCACCCTGGGGAGTGGCAGGTCCAGGATGCTGTGGGAGCACCCAGGAGGGCCCATCACTCAGACGGAGACTTTGGAGAAGCTTCCCAGAGCGGGTGATGTCTAAGCTGAGGCTTCAAAGACAGGAGAAAATGAGGCAGCTAGAAGCTGTGCATTGGCTTCCACCACTCTGCTAGAGCTGCTTTCACAAACCACTCTTCTCCTCACCAAACCGTATCTTCACATAGCCCTTGGAGCCCTGACCTTTTCTCTCCTCTCTGACCTCCCTCCTCTGCTTTCCTTTCTCATTCCCTCCCTCACCACCGAAATGTAGGCCGTTGGGTGCTCCTTGAGGTTGTGACCTCACTGCATGCCCTCCACGGCCTCTCTCTCCTCCTGTGACCATGTCAGCATCCGTGTCTCTGTCCCCTGCCCCGGCCTCTCCCAAGGACCAGAGACATCTTCAGCTCCTGCCGAGATCTTGTCTCATCCATCTCATCTTCCAAACTCGCTCTTCATCTCACCTCCGCTCACTTGCCCACGTCCTGGCTGTATCCCCGCCGTGGCTCTAGCTTTATCCCTTCCTCTCCCAGAGGAGTGGTTTGGGGACCTCATAATTCTTGCTTTGAGTCAGTCATGCTTCCCCCGCCCTCTATCAAATCGCCTGGCCGCCCCACTCTCCCTGGGCGCGTGTTCCCACTCTGAACCTCTACAGCTGCGAGGATGCCCTGCTTCTGGTGAGAGCCCTTCAGTGACTTCCATCGCCTGAGACTGGCTTTCAGGCCTCAGCCCATTTTTCTCACCTCATCTCCCTCTGTCACCCCCTCACTGCCTTTGCTTCAGACAAAACACCCTACAGGGGCCCCGTCTGTTTCCATTTCTTTTTGGGCTCACATGGACCTCCAGCTAAATGCCCTTTCCTCCCCGTCCCCACTCTCCAGACCCTCATCAAGGCTTGTCTCAGATGCCTCTGATTCGAAGAAAGCTCCTCTGGGTGTTTTTGTTGGAAGCAACCTCTGCCCTCTGACTTGATCTATTCCTCCCTATTGAAATGCACCATCTTCTGCCTTGTATCTTAGTTACTCGTGTGTGACTCTGTTTCCCCAGCATATCTGAGGGCAGGCCTTGACGTCAAGGGTTCAGGTCCTTTTATCTTTGTAGGTGGATTCCCCTGAAGGAGCTTGTACCTATTAGCTACTCAGAAAAGAGGTGATGAATGAGGTTTCAGTAGGACCCTAAAAACCACAAAAATCAGTCTTTTCTGATTTCACTCTTAGAAAACTAACCTAAAAAGTAGCATAACATAATAATCAGAGCAAGAATAGAGATCACAGATCTAAATTCTGTCCCCATCAACCTTCACAAGTAATTCTGAGTCATGTCCCTCGTCTACATCAGGGTGATGAGTCTGGCCAGACACTGATTTTGGTAACATTTTCTCCAGATGATGAGAAATCAAGTCAGATATGCCGTGTAATATGGTCTTTACTTAAAGGACAGTTCATGTTTTAGCAGGACCTCGTTAGTACCACAAAAATCTGTCAAGTGTTAACATTTGTGTGTCTCGACACTGAAGGTCCTGTTTTTGCTTCTTCCGCGCAAGTTTACAATTCAGTGAGCAGAACCGTGACTGTGTTGATGGGAGGGCGAGCCTGCCTGGTCCTGCTGGAGCCGCGCAGATGCTAAAAGGCAGGTCTCCACACGACTGGGTGAATAATGAATAGTGGCCTTAACATCTCGGAGCTTCTGGGTTTCGCCTTGCAGAAGTAAAAAATTGCAGAGAGGAATTTTTGTTCTTTTAGAAACTGCTCAAACTCTTACAAACTGTGTATACATATGGTGAGCCGTTTGCTTTTTGTACTAGTGAGGATAGTGGGAAGGAACAGGACTCCAACGAAAACAGTATTGAGATGAGTTAGGGGACAAAATCTAGCTGGTAAAACATAGGAATACTTCTTGTGTGAAAAAAAATAGGATTGTAATTAGACCAGTGTCTATGCACTGCCGAGACGTGGGCATTTATGAGCTCGGAGCAAGGAGAAGGGCTTCTTAGGAGGTTAAGAGGAAGAGACTGTTTAAAATGTTTGATAAACCAGGGAGTTAACACATCATTAAGGGTGAAACTTTCAGAGACCTGGGAATGTGGAGCATCTTAGCGATAAGCGAATCCATCAGCCACCTCAGTATACAAATAGGGGATCAGAAGCCAGTGCTGGTGAGTGATGTGCCTGAGGTTATGAGTGCAGGTGGACTTACACCCAGGGCTTTGACCCAACTTTTAGTGCTACTTCTGCAATACTAGGGATGGAGGGGGTACTGTTAGCTGCTGAGAGATTTTAGTTTTATAAAGATGGAGTTAACATAGACATATACTAGGGTCAGTCTCCTCTGCTGACTTCATTGAAAACACTTACACACACACACACACACACACACACACACACACACACACACACACACA
>NW_021703781.1:6224319-6463008 GCF_005190385.1 Monodon monoceros
ACACACACACACACACACACACACACACACACACACACACACACACATCCTACAAGAAGATCAGGTAAATCCCTCCAGGTAGTATATCCTGTAACATGGCCTTGGTTGTAAAAATGGAACCTCAGGCAGGCAGAAACGCAATTACCTCTCAAGGGGATTGTCGCTGCTTTTTAACAGTTTCTCTTTGCTGCTTTGTAATATGTACTTAAAAAGTGTAATAGATACAGGAAAGAATTATAACCTGGACTAACAAACAACAAGCCCAACAAATAGTAAATAGGAAATAAAATAACGGAAATAGTCCATAATGTGAAATTTAAAAAAGAAACAAAACAGTAGCATGTTGTTACGTGCACTTATACTTTTTTTTAAAATAAGGACAGTCATTAATTTAACAAACATGTGTTGAGTGTCTCCTGTGTGCTGGGCATTGTTCTGGCCACTGAGGATCCAGCATGGAGAGCAAATAGGCAAGGGCCCGTGCCCTCCAGGAGCTTATATTCTAGGGAGAGACGCATCATTCACTACTCATTTTAAAAATGTTTTTATTGGAGTATGGTTGATTTACAGTGTTGTATTAGTTTCAGGTGTACAGCAAAGTGAATCTGTTATACATATATCCACTCTTTTTAAGATTCTTTTCCCATACAGGTAATTACAGAGTATTGAGTAGAGTTCCCTGTGCTATACAATAGGTCCTTATTAGTTGTCTATTTTACATATAGTAGTGTGTATATGTCAATCCTAATCTCCTAATTTATCCCTCCCACTGCTTTCCCCCCAGTAAACATAATTTTGTTTTCTACATCTGTGACTCTATTTCTGTTTTGTAAATAACTTCATTTGTACCATTTTTTTAGATTCCACGTATAAGTGATACCATATGATATTTGTCTTTCTTTGTCTGCCTTACTACCCATTAAAATACCATTTCTGAGATCCATCCTCCTTCCCCCACCCACAGTTTTTGGTGGAAATTTAACTAAATTGGAAAATTGATAGCATCTCCAATCATGTATGGGTATGGTTTTAACGAAGATTGCTTTTTGTTTTTTAAGGGAGAAGAAAATGGCTTTCCAGACAGTACTGGAGATCCCCTTTCAGGTAAATGATTGACTCTAAAGGTATCTGGGCTTCAGTGATAGCTAGTGTGGCTAAATTCAAGATCATTTGAGATGTTTATCATTAACTTTCAAAACCTGTATTACACACTAGAGAAACTTTCCAACCACACACCACAGTGAAGTGCAAAGAAACCTTACAGAATTTCACAAAAGCCTTCAGAGAGTATTTTCTCAGTGTTAACCCTCCTTCGCTTGGGCGGGGTACAGCAGGCTTCTCAAGTGGACGGGTTTAGGATCAGGTGAGGGTCGAACTGACCCTCCCTCCCTCTGAGTTCTGGGAGCCACAGTGTTGGCGGAGAACTTTGCCAGGTGCAAGCGGACAATGGGATGTAGGCACACCGAGTCAGCGTGGGAAGGGCTGCTCAGCCGCCTGCTGCCCGCTTCCCTCCTCTGGCACTTAGGGAGCCAAAGGGGCCCCTCCTGACGTTAGACCATGTGCTGGTGCCCACCGTTTTCTGCTTCTAGTGTGTTTAACCAAGAAACATTTAAAGTTTGTCTTCCCTGCCTCATCCCCTGCTGCCTTTTTTATTCTTTATTGTAAGACAGAAACTTTGGCAATGTTTAGATTCCTCATTAATTAATCATGGGGAAAATATGGAGGGAGTATTAAAATAAGCTACCAAAATAATAATTAGGAAAAAAAAACTTCACCAACATTTTAAAATATCTTTCAAAACACATATTGAATGGCCCGATTCATCAGGGGTTGCTTTGTTTCTTTTTTATGGAAAGGTTGGTGACTCATAAAAGCCTTAGGATAATCTGTCATCAGTCCCAGGCTGTGCCCAGGTAACAATGCTGAAAATCAGAACTTGTGGTGCATAATCAATTTCTTTTCCTTAGAAACATGATGTTAGCAGCAGTTTTATCTCTGGGTGGTGAGATTCCAGGTGGTTTTTTGTCATGCAACAGATTTTTATTTCTTAAAGACCCCCTGTGTGCCAGGCTCTCTAAGGAGGCCAAATGACAAAGGTATAGTTCTGGAAGACAGAATTTGGGATTCTGGTTCCAGTTCAGCTACTGTCCTTCTGTGATTAGAGAAATCCAGGAGAAATTGGGCCAGGAGAACTTCCGGTGGTGCTTACCCACCAGGTTTCATGGGACAGGCCCAATGTCTCGGGTCCCATCCAGGCACCCAGTGGAACTCACCTTCTTTGGACCAGAATCCGCCCCTACTAGAGGCTAAGGCCACGAGCTAATCTTTCCTCTTTCACAAATACTGCAGCAGACACAGGCTCAAATTAGAAGCACCTAGCTGAGTGAGGTAGAGGAGAGGAAAGCATCTTTGCATACAGGCAGAGGCAATTTTAATAATCTTTTCACTATCCTATATTTTAAAAATTTCTAACATGAGTGGGTATCAGAAAAATCTACCCCCAGAACTTTAATCTGTATATACAAATGTATATATAACAAATGATCCAGTGTAGGCAAATACATACAGTACATGGTAAAATAACCAAGGAAATCTCTAAAAGCCTAACTGTGATGGGCCTGGGTGATGAGAACATGAAATTTTTTTCCATATGTTCACCTGAGTTTTTAGATTTTCTGTGACAAGCATATATTTCTTTTCTAATTAAAAAAAATCTACATTTAAACTTTTTAAAGACTAACACCCTGCACTCTAATGTGAAACGTCAGCTAAAATGAGAATGAATCAAGTAAGTTGCTTAGGAATATCTATAAACCGTTCAAAGACTCTTATGAGTTAAGGTCATTAATAGAGTAATCAAATTTCGGGTTGTCTCTAAAAATTTTTACCTGTGTCAAAATGACATGGAAGGGGCTTCCCTGGTGGCGCAGTGGTTGGGAGTCCGCCTGCCGATGCAGGGGACACGGGTTCGTGCCCTGGTCCAGGAGGATCCCACGTGCCGCGGAGCGGCTGGGCCCGTGGGCCATGGCCACTGGGCCTGCGTGTCCAGGGCCTGTGCTCCGCGGTGGGAGAGGCCACAGCAGCGAGAGGCCTGCAAAAAAAAAAAAAAAAAAAAAGACATGGAAGATTTTCAAAGAGAATAAACTTTTCACAGTGATAGCAGGTATTGCTGAGAGCAGAAATTGTACTGCTGAAATCAACAGCTGTACCACCCAGCACGGTGCTTTGCCCAGAGGAGTGTACAGGTGTTTGGTTGGGTTTGGGTTTTTTTTTCCCATAAACAAGCAAATGAGAGACATTGACTTATTGGCTTTGCTCTTGGAAGAAAGGGCAAAAGCAGATCCCTATATTTCCTCTTTGAATGAGAGTAGCCACGTAAGTAAGATTTATCTTATTGTTTTACTTACACTAATATAGCATTTGCCATGTACCAGGCCCCCTTCAAGCACTTTTAGAGATATACTCAGAAAAAAAAGCGTTCATGACAACTCTGTGGGTCCAGTTATTTTCTTCACCAGGTGGATGCAACAGAAGTAGCCCTGGGTTCCGTGGCTGGTGCCCATCACATAGGTCCTAAGTGGGAGTCAAGCCCCAGGCCAGACCCAACACTCGCGTCCCCACCAGACCAGGCTGCCTCTCTATTGGTCAGACACATCACCTGTGTAGCACACGTGTTGAATACCTGAGTGTCACACATGGGAGTGAAGGTCATGCTTCCAGCTCAGAGTCTCCATCTGGAACAAAGCCAAGGTCCACCCCGACTCCCACAGAGTCAGCCTCTGAGCCGCTGAAACACCTTTCCCAGAAGCTTGCTGCTTTCCCCGCATCAGGCCCTTGGTCAAGCCTTAACTCAGAGCCTGGCTTTTATTCTTGCAATTTGAAAACCTTAGTTGCCTGCAATCCAGTTTATATCTGGTTAAGATAAGGAATGTGGGGAGAACGGAGAGCTCTAGGATAGAAGGAGGGAATTGACCAGAGTGAGAAATGACAGTTTGTAATCAAGGAAAGAATAAGAGTACAATTCAGAATCAGCTACTACTAGAAAAGCAAAGCCCCCTGGGTGGAACCGTTGAATACAGAAGCAAGCCCCCAGGAGACATTAAAGTTTTACAATGTTTTCAGGCAATTTTTCAAAATGAAAACATTTGGGCATTAAAGTAATAAGCCTCAGTTATAAAAACAAACAAAAAAACCCCACAAAACTCCCAAATAGTAAAGTTAAAAACCTCTTCTTGTTCTCCCTTCTGGTGGCGGTATTTATCACCCGGACCATGACCCGCCTCCCCATCTATTGTCCACAGTTACCTGTTTTTCAAGACTGACTTTTCTGACCACCTTGTATAATTCAGCACTTGCCTAATCTAAACCTAATTTCCCCATAGAAGTGAATGTACAATAGGATTTTCATTTTTTTCAAATTAGGTCCATAAAGTGACACTTAGTAAATATGCTTGTGTCACATAATTTCAGAATTTATGTAAAATTCTATGTTGAATTTTAACCTGGGTCCTTTCTTATGTGTGTTTCTTTTTTTTTAAACGTGCCTTCTACACTCCAGTTTTGTTTGATGACAGAATGCCCTGCGTGGTTTACTAGCCGGGATCCATCCAGTTTGTCAGTTAGCCTCCCCAGGGATGTTAGCAACTTGATGTCTTCTTAAAAGGGTATTTCAGAGAGGGAGAATGAAACCATATTGTTTTTCCCTTTGGTTAAGAGATCAAACACCCACCAAAAGCCCTTGGGTCAGTTTCTTAGTAGATAAAAATAATTCTTCATCATTTTCCAGCTCATATCAAATAACTACCTCTGATGAGTCGTGTGGTATGTGGGCACCCCAGTGATTTCTCAAAGCCGTAAACTGGCATTTTAAATATATTTATTTCCAACCACATCGGACACCACACACAGAAAAAAGCATGACTTGGCACCCTTAACAAACATAACTGCAGAATTATTTGCCTGTAGTTTGACACTTGTTGGTATTTTCCAAATCTCATAATTAATAGACACCTAGGAGAGAATTATTTTATTTTAGAACCACGATGTCTTGCTGTTTGCAAAGCTGCCAATATAAAATGTTTACTGTTTAATTGTTTGAGCTAACTCAAGACCTAGTTATCATGAGGAGCATTATTATAAACGATCTGAGAGCCAGCAGTGGCACTGAGCGCTTTGGAGGAAAACACCCGTGTGGTAATAGCTCTTGAAAAGCCAGGACGTACAAGATAAAACGGCACCTCCCCTGCAGGGAGGTACATTAAGTCAATCTGTGATCCACTGCTGACATCCTGACTGAAGCCATTTTCTAGGTTCAACCAGTCATGACCCTTGTGAATTCTGCATCTTGTTCCAATTAACTGTTAATTGACCAGCATTTTGTAACCTGCCAGCCTCAAACTTGAGAGTTAGACACTGCATCATTGGACACGAACTGTTTCTTACTTTGCTTTAAATGACATAGACATACCTTGTCGATGAACATGCTTGATTTCTGAACTCTTCTTTAAGGTTTGATGTAAAATGTGTGTGAGAGAGAGGATGAAGAATAAGGGGAGAGGGGCAAAAAAAGCCCCATAGGAAAATCCATTCTTCTGCTTGTGAGCGTAGGGAAGTATTATCTATCCACAGACTCCTAATCACCAAGCAGACACGGTATCTTTCAAAGAGAAGTAGCTGTCATTCCAAAATCTACTCTTGGCAGGCCCTTCTGACTAAGAACTTACTCTGTAGATGTCTTTAAGGCAATGGTTTTCAACCCTGACTACACATTAGAATTGTCAGGAGAGCTTAAAAAAAATTCCCATGTCCTGCCTGCACCCTAGACCAAATAAATAAGGATCTCGTGGGTGGCACCAGACATCAGGATTTTGTAAATCTCTGCAGGAGGGGCAGGGTAAGGGGGGTTAGAGAGTTCCATTTTTTGGCCAAGGTTGAGAACCACTGCTTTAAAAAATTCTGTTGGTTATGGTTCCTTACCCGCAGCTACTAATTCTTTGTTGCATACTTATCACGCACTAGGATGAGGCTTTAAGGGATGATATCATTTAATCCTCTCAACAACCTTATGAAATAGGTATTACTCACTCTCCCTGTTCAGAGAGGGAGGCCATGGCGTTAGCAAGCTCAGTAACCTGTCCAAGCTGCACACCTGCACAGTGTCGATTGTATTGACAGTCGGTCAGCATGTCTCTAAAGCTCATGGGGATAACCTCTGTGGTACTCAGTGTACTCTGTCTCCATAGCAACCAGTCATCTTTCTTCTGCCTTGTATATATACTCAGCACTAAAAAACTTTCAGTTCGTCTGAAAATCTCTAGATAGCTCTTCATAGGCTGCCCAGAGTTTTCTAATTTGACTGTTTCTCTGTGTCCCATTCTTCATTCATTTGATTTACTCAGCAGACATTATTGAGTGCCTACTCTGTGCCTGTAATGAAGTGGTGACATCAGACATCAACATCCCTTTCCTCTTGGAGCTTATATACTAGTTGGGAGTGACAGACAATAAACCCAAATAAGTAATTTCATATGGTGGTAGATGCCTTGAGGAAAATAAATGAATACAATGGGTTTTGCCTGCAGGGAAAGGATACTGCTTTAGCTAAGAAGGTGCACCAAGGTCTAAATAATGCAAAGAAGCCAGCCATGTGGAGATCTGAGGAAGGAGGACTCCAGGGGACAGAACTGGCTGGTGCAAAGGTCCTGAGGCGGCATTGAGCTTAGTGTTCTAGGGACAAGCGTGGGCAGTGAGGAGCAGTAGAAAAGGTGGTGAGCTAGGAGGTGTCAACAGAGGCCAGATGACATGGGGATTCATTTTTTTCCAGTCTACTTAAATAAATGTAAAACCTAACATCATTAAATAACATTTACATAAGACTTGACAAAAATGCTTTCACATCATTTATCTCATTTTATTTATTTATTTTTTTGCAATACGCGGGCCTCTCACTGCTGTGGCCTCTCCCGTTGCGGAGCACAGGCTCCGGACGCGCAGGCTCAGTGGCCATGGCTCACGGGCCCAGCCGCTCCGCGGCATGTGGGATCTTCCCGGACCGGAACACGAACCTGTGTCCCCTGCATTGGCAGGCGGACTCTCAACCACTGCGCCACCAGGGAAGCCCCGTTTATCTCATTTAATTCATGAGCTATAGGAATTATTATCATCTCCATTTGATAGATGAGGAATCTAAAGTCCATGGATGTTAAGTGCCATGAGCAGTCAAGCGCTGGGAAGCTGGAGCACCGGGGTTTGATGGGCCCCATCTGATACACATGCAGAATCGGATGCTTCAGGATTATGTGTGTAAAGGACTCGGTGCAGGGCTGGTTATACGTTAGGCATTTGATAAATGACAGTTACTGTGGTGATGAAAATCGCTGAGAAATTTGGCCCTTTCTCCGCTGATAAATTCTTCCTTCGTTTAAGCCAGTACTCAAACCGAACTTACAGAGGGCAAGTCCTTCCAGGGTTTTGGCCGCTACAATAAGAAGTCATCATAAATTAATGGTGTAATACATTCTTGTTTTGCATCGGTGGAAAATACCCGTGTCAAAATATGACAAGTGAGGACCCTACTTGTTAGAGAATCTAAGTGAATTTTTATACATAATTAGCTTCTCTT
The DNA here is from genome assembly GCF_005190385.1 of Monodon monoceros. Taxonomy (NCBI): domain Eukaryota; kingdom Metazoa; phylum Chordata; class Mammalia; order Artiodactyla; family Monodontidae; genus Monodon; species Monodon monoceros. The sequence continues at coordinate 6,231,941 of NW_021703781.1, forward strand.
TTCTCAGTAACACTCTCCTTTCCTTCCCCCAAATCTAGAATCAATCCGTCTTTTTGTATTTGAAGACCAATTCTGTTCTGTTTTCCACCATATCTGTTAACTGCCGGCAGACATCAGCAACATTCTGTTCCCTTTACTAGTAAGTCTCTTTTCAGGTCCTAAAATTCATCAGACAGTCGTAAGAAACCTACCTTGTCTCCTGAGGAGAAAGCACAGTTCTCATTCATTCATTTAGTAAACAGTTTTTGAGTTTCTGCCGTACAGCCACCCTGTGCTTGCTATTGGGAAGCATCAAATAATAATCCCATTTTTCCCCATTTCTGATGAAAACTTCTTTGGTCCTGAGTCTGTCTCTCTCCACAGTTGTATCTTCCCAAGGCATTACCCAATCTTTCCTTTCATGTGCACGGTTACATGATAGGTGTTTATAGCAGGGCAGGACAAAATGTATTTCATGGGAAAAGAAACACATTTCTCTGTTGAAGTCCTCAGAGAGCTAATTATAGTTTATGATTCTAAAAGGCAACTTTAAATTCACAACTGTTGGCAGTTTCGGTAGATTCCAGTTCACTAAATGGCTTAGCATTTGTGTCATTGAAAATACAAAAGGAAAACATCAATAGACTTTTTGACACATCATGTATTTTAAAACAGACTGATAATTTTGTAGTCTATGTAGTTGTTCAAAGAAATAGAAGCTTCTTATACACTAGAAGGCTTAGAGGAGCTTCACAGAACCCTTAATGATGTTTTCATTCTTCTTCTTGACACTAAAGGAGAAAACATTGCCAACCCTGAGTCTTATGGAGGTAATACAGAGCTGACTTTCAGACACTAATACATTTAATTCTGGACTTAGAGGTGTAAATCCTACTTTATTTTTCTGTGACATTTAAAAAGTATTTTTAAGTAGCCAAATAAACACAGTAACTATAGAAAATTAGGAAATATCCATTGTTAACATTATTGTTATATGTACTTCCAGATTTTTTCTATGCCCATGAATGTGTGCATAACATATACTTTATGTGGATATAAATGACTGTATTATTTTATTTTTACAAAAACTGAATTATACATACCCTTTGGTAAGCTGCTTTCTTTTTCACTTGACAGAATATTATTTTGACCCTACCTTTAAATAAGGGTAAAGAAAATTGCACAGTTTCCCCCTTTTACTGCAAAACCACCTTCACCATTAGATAGTTCTTTTTTTTTTTAAAAGTAAACTTCTGTCCCACCATGCAGCTAAAGTCTTATTTCTTTGTATACCGTTATTAATGAAGCTGAAGAATAACTCTCACTATATTACATGTAAATGTAATTCAACATTTTAGAACTGTAAGATGTGGGACATACTGCAGAAGGATATGGATCTGTTCTCAGGGCATTTAAGGTAAATGAGGAATAAAAACAACAAAAACCATACAGAATATCTCACTGCAAGGCAGAGTCAGGAGATGCAAACAAAATGATGGGATTCTGGGTGAGACAGCATTCTAGGCAGGAGCTGGGGGATTTCATGAAGGGGTGTATGTGAGGTGGGTTTTTTTTTATATAAATTTGTTTTATTTATTTATTTTTGGCTGCATTGGGTCTTCGTTGTTCGTGTGGGCTTTCTGTAGTTGCAGTGAGCGGGGGCTACTCTTTGTTGTGGAACACGGGCTTCTCATCACAGTGGCTTCTCTTGTTGCGGAGCACAGGCTCTAGGTGCGTGGACTTCAGTAGTTGTGGCTCGCGGGCTCAGTAGTTGTGGCTTGTGGACTCTAGAGAGCAGGCTCAGTAGTTGTGGCTCACGGGCTTAGTTGCTCCGCAGCATGTGGGATCTTCCAGGACCAGGGCTCAAACCCGTGTCCCCTGCATTGGCAGGCGGATTCTTAACCACTGCGCCACCAGGGAAGCCCTGAGGTGGGTTTTATAGAATGGATGACGTTCAGTAGCTGAAGGGAAGTCCAGTTAGAGGAAGTCCAGTGAAAGGGAGAAAGAAGAGAGATCGATAACTGATCAGAGAGAAAATACCAGAAAAGGCATGGAGGGAATCTTTGTTAATTTCCACCTATGCAACTGACAAAGATTTTTTAAAGTAATATTTGGTGCTGATAAAAGTGAAGTGAGATAAGCACCATCACTATGCTCTGTTTGGAGTATAAATTGGTACAGCATTTATTTCTGGAAAGCAATTTAGCGTATATGCATTGATAGCCTAAAAATGCTCGTAACTTTTGGCCCAATAATCCCATTACTGGTGAGATGGTTAAAGATGTGCCCCAAATTTTTATATGTAAGGATCTGCATCAAATTGTTCCTCATAGTCATGAAAATATGGGAAAACCCTAAATGTTCAAGTGTATACAAAATTCACAATTGTATATAATTTTTAAATGTTCTACACTGAGCTTATATTAGCTTTTTTCTTTTCATTTAATTAACCTTTGAAAAAAAGGAGAATACAGGTTGTCTGTTCAGGGAACTGAGTAGTCCCCCTTCTCTGGAGCCCAGATTATATATTCAAGGAATTCACGGGGAATAGTAAGAGAGGTGTGGAGAGCTTCCAGGGGAGGCTGGGACCCTGGTAACTGGTTGGATAGAGAGAAGAAGTCTGTAAGGATGCTGGGGAACTGCGAGTGTAAATAGGGGACTTGAGGTGCTTTGGGTGCATAGTGGGAGAAATTTAAGTACTGGTTCGGGTCCTTTGAGTTGGAGATGTCTTCTGAACATCAAGAGGAGCTTTCCAGTAGTCAATTCTGGAGCCCAAGTGAGTGGGCAGGGCTGACCATTCATTTATTCATTCACTCATTCAGGCCACGTTGGTTAAGCATTTACTATATGCCGAGGGCTGTACTGGGTCCTGCAGATGCAAAAAGAAAGGGTCTTCTATTCTAGTGGGAGAGTTTTGTAGAGGTTGTTGGGAGTGGAGAAGGTGACCAAAGGGAGAGAATGTGGAAGGGGAAAACTTCGGGCTGAGAACAGGGCTAGAGCGCTTCCTTGGAACTCCCAAGGACTCAGCAATGAGACAGGCTGGGATCTTAGCATATCAGGCTGACAAGAGAAGGGATGTGTCCAGGACATGGTAGGGTATATGCCTGGGGATATGGGGCTTGGCTTTCAGAAGGAACCTTCAGGGAAAACACAGCCTGCAGGGCAATAGACAGTGTCCAAAGGGGCAAAAGAGTCTTGGGCCCAGTTCCAGACGCAGCCAAATCCAAGGGGAGCTGGTGTGATGGGGGCGTCAGCAGCAGCAGGAGGTCTGGGTGATCCTCAAAGGCAGGTGGGGATCTGCTTCTCTGGACTTTTCTACCCCATCAGAACTGGACTCTGGCCCACAGTTGCGGTGCAGGGAACTGGGTCCAGTCTCTACAGGGTTTGGCAAGAACTAGGCTGGGTCAGATGCTGCTCAAAGCCAAAGAAGGTGAAGATTAAGAACATGATGAGGCATTGGAAGCAACAGGTTTTGAATTCTCCTTCTAGAAGTTTAATAGTAAATTGGGGCTTCCCTGGCGGGTGGTTCAGACTCCACGCTTCCACTGCAGCGGCCATGGGTTCGATCCCTGCTCAGGGAACTAAGATCCCACGTGCCATGTGGTGTGGCCAAAAGAATAATAATAAATAGATACATTTTATAAAAACAGTAAATTAGAGTTAAGAGAAAGTCACTTCAGTGAGGTATGGAGCCAGAGGAGGGCAGTTTGAGGTTCTTTTTTTTTTTGCGGTACGCGGGCCTCTCACTGTTGTGGGCTCTCCCGTTGCGGAGCACAGGCTCCGGACGTGCAGGCTCAGCGGCCATGGCTCACGGGCCTAGCCGCTCCGTGGCATGTGGGATCCTCCTGGACCAGGGCACGAACCCGCGTCCCCTGCATCGGCAGGCGGACTCTCAACCACTGTGCCACCAGGGAAGCCCCTCTTATTTTTTATCATAGAGGAGCCCTGTACATATTTGTAGATGAAGGAAAGAGAGTCAGTAGAGTTGGGTGGCTGGAGATGAGGGGAAGGCAAGGAGATATTTGATGAAACAAATCATGGGGAAAGAAGTAAGGGGTGGGCTCAAAGGCGTAAGTGAAGCTTGGCAAAGAGGAGGGTCACTCCACTGCTAAGCCTTCTCTGTGCTAAACAATATATTTATTAATGTAATACATTGTTTTAGTTATCATAGAAATACACCACCACTAGAGAAAGTTTGGAAAATAGAAACAGAATCCTACCACATTAACCACAACAGCTATTATTATTTTTGTACATTTCCCTCCATAGTAATATTAACAGAGACTTTTTCCATAGTTGTAGTGAGTACATAAATTCCTCACATTTTGCGTTTTCCACTTAATGTGAGAGCACAGGCATTTTCTAGGTCGCTACGTAGTCTTCATAATTACTTAAATAATATCCCATCAAGTAGCACAATAATTTATTCCACTAGTCCCCTAACTTTTTAAACTGTTTTTTAAAAAAATGGATAATATGAATAAATTCATTAAAGTGTTCGTGTATATACATATTCTAGATGATCTCCTTAGGCTGGATTCTCAGAAGTTATATTAGTAGACCAAAGAGAATGAACATAATTTTCATGGCTCTTGTTATCTTTTACTGTGTGCTTGCCTCAAAATTGCTGGTTCTCAATTTTACAGTCAGCAAAGTGAGTCCCTTTTTCTGAATTCTTTACTTTCCTAAATTGGGAAGTCCACATGGCTCAGTATAGAAAAGGTCATCATAACCTCCCAGAATTTTCCAAGCCAGTGATCTCTAGTGTCACCTTTGGCTGTTAATGTCCCCGGTCAGAGGGGTCAGGAGACCCAGTGCTGTTGCATATTTTAAGTTGCTTGGGTTGGCATGCTGTACAGACCCTGCTTACAATCTTACTATAACTGGTTTGCCTCTTACCTACTAACCTCTGACCTCTGACCTACTCACGACTTACCTACTAACTTCACCCTCCTGCTAACATGCTGCCGGGTACTGCATGAGGCCAAAGATTACCGATGGGGAAGGTTGTCCTTCCTCCGCGCTGGGGCTGCTCTTGCTGAGGCTGAGCTCAAAGCCACCCACTCGTCCCACCTGCTGCACACCTCAGGGTGTTGGCTCCACTTTAAAGGCAGCCCCATGGGTGAAGAAAACCAGAGATAAAGGTAAAGACATGATAAGGTGGCCATAAATCTAAAAAGTATGTTTTCTGGCATTATCAATTATCACTCATTTTCAAATACGCATATGGAGTGGATATTCCAGTTTGGGGTGTGTGTGTTTTTTTTTTTTTTTAAAAAGACCTTTTAAAGAATTGTGCAATCCTTTACACCCTCACATGCTGTGCTTGGCATTAAAAAGCTGTCGGGGCTGACTTGTAACTTGGAAGGGGGCAGGGTGGAGAGTCCGACAGCCCTGGACTGGCAGTTTGCCCACAGAGAAAGCCCTGCTCCTCGGGGCCCTCGTCTGGCCAGCAGTCTCACAGATGCACAGCCTGGGCGACAGAGAGTCTCAGAAAGAAAGGAAAACTGGCTTTATAAAATCTTGCCACCGCTTCTGCAAAGCAGCCATCCTTGGCCATAAAGAAGAACACGTTATTGGTGAGTATGTAGAAATGAGTGTCCTGAAATATCTCTGTAAGATGCGCTGTTGTACTTACACTGACGCCATGAACCTTTCTGCGGGAAAGTAGAGCACGGAAGAGATGAGCGTGCCTCTTGGGCCTCTTGCTGACACGTGGACCGTATCGTTTGTCCCCGCAGATATAAGCAAGGATGCGTCCTGTGCGGAAAACTGTACCTGTTCGTCCTGCTTGCTCCTGGCCCCCACCATCAGCGACTTGCTCAATGACCAGGACTTACTAGACGTGATCAGGATAAAGTTGGATCCCTGTCACCCAACAGTCAAAAACTGGAGGAATTTCGCAAGCAAGTGGGGCATGCCCTACGATGAACTGTGTTTCCTGGAGCAGCGGCCCCAGAGCCCCACCCTGGAGTTCTTACTCCGGAACAGTCAGAGGACGGTGGGCCAGCTGATGGAGCTCTGCCGGCTCTACCACAGGGCCGATGTGGAGAAGGTCCTGCGCAGGTGGGTGGACGAAGAATGGCCCAGGAGGGGGCGTGGAGAGCACCCCAGGAACTTCTAGCCCTCAGCTCCTTCTCATCGGCCTCTTCGGACCCTGAGCCGAGCACAGGTTAAGGGGCAATGTGAATCTTTTCTTTTTTAAGTTTAGGCAAAGGATGTGGGACAGCGGACCTTAGTTTTCCCCAAAGCCGGTGGTTTTGTGGAGGGTAGGGTATGTTTTTGGTGGCGGATTTTCCTTTAGTTTTGCACATCTGTTTTTATTTAATATTTGAATCTGGAATTGGGAAAAATATTTTGTAGGCTCCTATAGGGACCAGGGCCAAAGCTACAGTCAGAGTGGATTCATGCCATGATGAAAATAAAAGTATCATCTCCCTTAAAAACTGAAGACTGAACTCAGAACTAAAAGTCATCATCCACAAGATCCTTTATGATTAATGACACTCCCACAGCTTAGAAGGAAACCACAGAGAGAAGTTTCCCTTTAGTCTGTTACTCTTTTTGTTGTAAAGTACTTAGGTGAGTTCACAGGCTGCTGGCATCACGTGGTGATACTCTTCAGGACACATGCCATCTTTCTTATTCAAATACTTGTATAATCTGGGCACTATCAAAGAGGACTTTGCTTGAGTGGTTTTGAAAGAAATGCAAAAACCGATGGTGATTGGGAGGACAGAGTCAGGAGTTAGCAGAGTAATAAGGACCATGGGAAAGGTGTTGACAAAGAGTAGGCCCGGGGCTTCCCTGGTGGCGCAGTGGTTGAGAGCCCGCCTGCCGATGAAGGGGACACGGGTTCGTGCCCCGGTCCGGGAAGATCCCACATGCCGCGGAGCGGCTGGGCCCGTGAGCCATGGCCACTGAGCCTGCGCATCCGGAGCCTGTGCTCCGCAACGGGAGAGGCCACGGCAGTCAGAGGCCCGTGTACCACAAAAAAAAAAAAAAAAAAGAGTAGGCCCTTTCGGTACCCTTCGCTTTTTAAAAATTAATTTAATATTTACTTTTATGTCTTGTATATCAGGCTGAGTGTTTCGCCCCCGACAGAAAGCTCAGTTAAGAAATAAAAACTACCTGGCCTGTGGGTGAAATGCAACCCCGTCTAGCACCTACTACCCCACCTTAAAACAGGGCCCAATAATACTACATAGCACTTTAGCGAAGAAAGAGATATCTTTACTGGTGATACTGGGAAGGAAGCTATGCATTAAAACCTAAATTTCATAGGATTTTAAACCAAGTGAAAAATTGGGTCCAAAGACTATCCCCTGTTCTCGTTTGATGGTTTACTGTGGAAGGTGGTGTGGATGGGAGCATTTGTTATTAGAGAGAATTTTCTAGGTTTGGGGGGTGGGCAGGGGGAGGGAGAGAGAAGCCTTGGTTTACTTGACGATTTCATAGAAGTGCTATTTGGTTTTGGCTTTAGGTTTAGAAAATTAAGGCACTTTGTCCAATTTGGGAGGATTCTGTTTAAATCCCTGACTAAGTAAAAATGATGAATGACATTGATTGCAGTACAAGGGAGATTAGGATTAACTCAAAAGAAAGTTGTTTCCTAAACCACTGACTTTTTTCCCGCTAGCAGTTACAGCAGTTTTTATGAGGTTGCTGGTATATAGTCAGCCTCACCGTCAAACGTAAACGCTAAACTTGCAAAATTACTATAGAGACTTACTCATCACTTCTGATTCAGTCAGTGCTAGTCACACCTAGCTCGTCTTGTCAGATTTAGCAGATATGTGTCAGGTTTATCAAAAGATGTAATCAAGGGCTTCCCTGGTGGCGCAGTGGTTGAGAGCCCGCCTGCCGATCAAGGGGACGCGGGTTCGTGCCCCGGTCCGGGAAGGTCCCACATGCTGCGGAGCGGCTGGGCCCGTGAGCCATGGCCGCTGAGCCTGCGCGTCCGGAGCCTGTGCTCCGCAACGGGAGAGGCCACAACGGTGAGAGGCCCGCGTACCGCAAAAAAAAAAAAAAAAAAAAAAAGAACCAGTTCCTAACATCCCCGACTTGAAATCCAGAAAATGATGAAAATTTTCTCATGGAAACACTGTTGGTGATCAGGCTCTGTAGAATGGACAGTTCTATGCTTCACAAATTCGTGAATTAACAGCTTTTTGTGGGCTGACTTGGGGACACTAGTCCCTACTGGCACTGCTTCTGTGGGACATGTTTCCAAAATTCCAAACTTCACATTTCAATTTCAAAACTGACTTTAGGCAGAATTATCCTCATAGATTTCTTGAACATGGCTCTTGTTAATAAGTGTTAGCTGAACTTATCTTTGAGTTGGATCAAAAACGTTAAGACACAGAATTCAGGTGGATTAGCTATGGGCAGAGCTAAGCATGCTCCTTATCTTTTTTTTTTTTTTTTGGCTGCATTGGGTCTTCGTTGCAGTATGCGGGCTTCTCATTGCGGTGGCTTCCCTTGCTGCGGAGCACGGGCCCTAGGGCATGTGGGCTTCATTAGTTGCAGCGTGTGGGCTCAGTAGTTGTGGCTCGCGGGCTCTAGAGTGCAGGCTCAGTAGTTGTGGTGCACGGGCTTAGTTGCTCCGCGGCATGTGGGATCTTCCCGGACCAAGGATCAAACCCATGTCCCCTGCATTGGCAGGCAGATTCTTAACCACTGCGCCATCAGGGAAGTCCTGTCCTTTATATTCAGGAATTACAGGAAAACTGTGAGACCACAGAGCACCACCCACTCATCTCTCCATTTGGCGGCATTAGTTTGAAAGCCCTGATGGCTAATAATTTCCATCACTGGCTATGAAAGCTTAAATTTCTATTATAATTGCATAGGGGACGTGCCGGGGTAGAAGGGATTTTTTTTAATACGGGATTTGATAAAAATGTTTAATTTCACTCTACCATTATTTGCTCATATTGACATCTGTATCTGTTGGCATTTACCTTGTGAAAAGTTTTAATTATTAAGAGTATGATATTAGCAGAGAGAGATTTAACCAAACACTGTTTTTAATTAAAGTTCATTCGGATTCTAGACCTTGACCAAATGGAGGATGACTTTTATTTGTGTTACATACAGAAATATCAAAAGTAAATCTCAACTAAAGTAGAACTATAATTCAATTGTGAAATAACCCAAAATAACTTTGTTTAAAGTTAATTTTTAGCAAATAAATACTATACAAGCATAAATATGCTGTTATTGGGTTGGCCAAAAAGTGCCTTTAGTTTTTAAGTAAAAATAAAGGACACATTTTTCATTTTCACCAAAAACTTTATTGAACAACATATTCACCCTTTTGTTTTACTACCTTCTGCCATTTTTTAGGCAACTTCATAATTCCATCTTCCCCAAACTTTTTATCTTTTTGAGCAAAGAACTGTTCAGGTGCCTTTTACAGTCTTCCAGGGGATTGAAGTTTTTTCCATTAAGAGAATTTTGTAAAGACCTAAATAAATGGGGCTTCCCTGGTGGCACAGTGGTTAAGAATCCGCCTGCCATTGCAGGGGACACCAGTTCGATCCTTGGTCTGGGAAGATCCCACATGCCGCGGAGCAACTAAGCCTGTGCGCCACAACTACTGAGCCTGCAGTTTAGAGCCCGTGAGCCACAACTACTGAGCCCACACGCTGCAACTACTGAAGCCCACATGCCTTAGGGCCCATGCTCCACAGCAAGAGAAGCCACCGCAATGAGAAGCCCATGCACCACAACAAAGAGTAGACCCTGCTCACCGCAACTAAAGAAAGCCCACACGCAGCAATGAAGACCCAACGCAGCCAAAAATAAATAAATAACTATATGAATTAAAAAAAAAAAAGACCTAAATAAATGGAAATCTGAAGGTGCAATATCTGGTGAATACAGTGGATGAATCAGAACTTCCCAGCCAAGCTGTAACAGTTTTTTCCTGGTCATCAAAGAAACATGCGGTCTTGCGTTATCCTGATGGAAGAGTATGCATTTTCTGTTGACTAATTCTGGACGTTTTTTGTCGAGTGCTGCTTTCATTTGGTCTAATTGGGAGCAGTACTTGTTGGAATTAATTGTTTGGCTTTCCTTAAGGAGCTCATAATAGAGGACTCCCTTCCAATCCCACCACATACAAAACATCACCTTCTTTGGATGAAGGCCGGCCTTTGGTGTGGTTGGTGGTGGTCCATTTCGCTTGCCCCACGATCTCTTCCATTCCACATTGTTGTACACTATCCATTTTTCATTGCCCGTCACAATTTGTTTTAAAAACGGAACGTTCTCATTACTTTAAGTAGAGAATCTCATGTGGAAATACAGTCAAGAAGGTTTTTTTCACTTATGTGGAACCCAAACATCAAAGCGATCGACATAACCGAGCTGGTGCAAATGATTTTCAGCGCTTGATTTGGATATTTTGAGTATGTCGACTACCTCCCGCGTGGTATAATGTTGATTGTTCTCAATTAATGTCTCGATTTGATCGCTATCAACTTCAATTGGTCTGCGTGACTGTGGAGCATCGTCCAGCGAGAAATCTCCAGCACGAAACTTCTCAAACCACTTTTGACATGTTCGATCAGTCACAGCACCTTTTCCCTACACTGCACAAATCTTTTTGTGCATTTCCATGCATTTTTACTTTTCTTGAAATAGTAAAGCATAATATGCTGAAAATGTTGCTTTTTTCCTTCCATCTTCAATATTAAAATGGCTACACAAAAATTCACCAATTTTGATAATTCTTTTTTAAATGCACGCTGATATGACAGCTGTCACATACTATCTAACAAAATTGTTTCGAATGAAGTTAAAGACAGCTAAGTGCTACTAGAGCCATCTTACGGAAAAAACCGAACGAACCTTTTGGCCAGCCCAATACTTTACAAAGGCAAAAGTGGAAAGAAAGGAAATTATTTAAGTTCATTAATACTTAAGAGCTTTGGGCTTCCCTGGTGGTGCAGTGGTTAAGAATCCGCCTGCCAATGCAAGGGACACAGGTTTGAGCCCTGGTCCGGGAAGATCCCACATGCTGCAGAGCAACTAAGTCCGTGCGCCATATCTACTGAGCCTGCGCTCTAGAGCCTGCGAGCCACAACTACTGAGCTCACATGCCACAACTACTGAAGCCCGCACGTCTAGAGCCCGTGCTCCACAAGAGAAGCCACTGCAATGAGAAGCCTGCACACTGCAACAAAGAGTAGCCCCCACTCGCCACAACTAGAAAGCCCGTGCACAGCAACGAAGACCCAGTGCGGCAAAAAACAAATAAATTTATATTTAAAAAAATACTTAAGAGCTTTGCTTATTATACTGTCTGTAGGGATCCATGTTAAATTGACCACATTATAAACTAAACTGCTTCTGATGAGGTCCTTTTGCTATTAGAAGGATGAAATCTCTTTAGCTAAGTTCCGAGATACACTCTTTTAAACAAAACTCCCATCTGCAATGTTTTGATGTTATGTGATGAGGCTCTTTGTAATAAGCACTTTATTTGGTTGCAATAGAAAATTTCTACTTGCAAGGGAACGGAAAGCAAAGCTGTTTTAGACACCACACACCCCCAGGACATATACACACAGAGGAAGACTCAAGTGGACGTAGACAAAAATAAAGCACAGGGCTTCCCTGGTGGCGCAGTGGTTGAGAATCCGCCTGACAATGCAGGGGACACGGGTTCGTGCCTCGGTCCGGGAAGATCCCACATGCTGCGGAGCGGCTGGGCCCGTGAGCCATGGCCGCTGAGCCTGCGCCTCTGGAGCCTGTGCTCCACAACGGGAGAGGCCACAACAGTGAGAGGCCCACATACTGCAAAAATAAATAAATAAAGCACATGGTTATTTAAAATTATAAGATTTAAAATTGTTAGGGCTTCAATTGTATGCCAGGATTGCCCATCAATATTTCAGATAACTTGTATGAACAAGTCTTCCATTTTTGTGACACTAAATAATTAGTCAATAATATAGAGGAATTCCCTGGTGGTCCAGTTGTCAGGACTCCATGCTTCCACTTCAGGGGCCCTGGGTTCAATCCCTGGTTGGGGAACTAAGATCCTGCAAGCCACCTGGTGAGGCAAAAATGAAAAAAAAATAATAGTATAGGAAATGCATGGTAATAGACAAAAGATGTTGCACCTCTGTTTTTTTCTGAATAGTAGTTTTAATGTGGTACTGCCCTCTGCTGGAGGATGAAATCTGTTCACATCCTTTCAGGCTTGTTTAAGACCAGCCTAGAACCAACCTTCCATTGATTATTGGTTTTATGTTAGAACCCTTAGAAGTAGCCCCACTAAAAGATAAGAAGAGTGCAGTTATTTTACAAATTGACAAATATTAGAAGTGGAATGGGGCCTGCATGATTGAGATGAGGGTTCCATTCCCCTGAAGGTCCCCATCATAACAGTTCCTCACTCTGGGGATTCTTCCTAAACACTCAAAAGGACTTTTCTTCTGTGGAGATTTAAGGTTAGCTGTCTGTGGACAGTTAGTCTCTTTGGCTTTCAATTTAATGATGCTCCGTCTTTAACATCATGAGAACAGTGGCTTCTATGCAAAAAGACAAAGGGATCGATCTCCCTCAGTTACAGCAGACTTCAACCAGAAGCACTAGACTTTCCTCTTCCTCTATGATACATGATAGAAAAACACATTATTTTAAATACAGTCCTAATAACTATGGTCTAGTAAATTTTCTTTCCCTTTTTCAGATGAATGAATATGTTTCATTTAGTTTTGAGCCATGACTATCCTCCTTATAACATTTTTCCACATCTGCCCTCTCTGTTCTAGAATTTTCCTCTCCTCCAGGTCCATGTTTCTGCTCTGTGTGTTGCTTGTTTTAGGGCCATTTCCTCACTCCTTGAATCAGATTTCTTCTATTTGCCTGTGGCCGCCTCTCTCCCAGCCTACGGGCTAACATCGGCTTCCTTTTTTCACTTAGACATGCAGAAGCAATTTGTTGGATTGTCTTTCATATTTAATGACACTTTGGCCCTAAGAACGTTGAAACTGTTTTCTGCCCTTGTAACTGAAACATACGGAGCTTCGTGCACCCAAGGAACTGACTGAGAAACAGTTTCCCTCTTTGTTCTATGATTTCCTACCTGGGAATTCCGACTCCACCTACTGAACCGTGTGCACTTGGGTATAAATGGATGAGAGGGTATGTCTTGCTTCCCTCATGTTTAGAGGGTCACAGCCATGACGCTGATCCAAGTGCCGGGCGAGTGGGGGGCCACACCTGGGGGTCCAGATCACCCAGAGGAAGACCCACAGCAGAGGAGGAGAGGCTGTTCTCTCTCCCCGTGGCCATGTTTGGCTGAGGATGCCTCCTGGAAATCACTCCACAGCTGAATCGAAGAGATCAAAGTAGTCAACGGTGCAACTCGAAACGAAATGATTGAGTTTATCCACCCTTTTGGAAATGTAGAGGGTAGCTTCTCATGGCTTCCTGAGCTGAGCCATGCTCTCCTGTTTGATGTGACCGCCAGTGACCATTTTCCTTTGAGGCAGACCCTTGGAAGCTCCATGGGGGACACTTCTTCAGCTATGCTTTTAAACGACTGAATTTTTGTGATCCTTTCTATATCTTCATGCTGTACTTTTTAAGCTGCCTTCATTTTGATGTCCTGCATGATTTTATGTTTTCTTTATAAATAGAAATTATTTGAAACTGTAATAATGGGTGCTACAAAATTAAATTGATGTCAACCGTATCTCTAATTGGTGCTTTTATGCAGATTCTAACACAGTCGTTGATGCATGTGTTCTCTTGGTCAGTCATCAGTCAGAAACCTAGTGACTTTCTAAAATGCGTCCCGGGGATGCAAAGATAAACAACACCTTCCTACCCTCCAGCAACCTTAGACGAGGGAGAGTCATCGTACACGAGGAGAGACGTTCCTGGAGAAAATGCCACACCCGTCCAGGAATGGGCAGAACAAAGTGAGAATCACTGACGTAGAAAGAAAGACAAGTAAGTAAGCAGTCTGACGAAGTGCTTCAGATGCCGTGATATCTATATGTGAAGGGCGGTTTCATGGTTACTTTCCGCCTCTCGTAACTTTATCTCTCTGGTCCAGGCTTGTCCTCTGAGCTGCCAGACACTCACAACTACCAGCTTGACATCTCCACGCACGCGGATGTTTCCCAGGCACCTCAAACCCAACCCGTCCTAAAGGGAACCCATGACTCTTCCATCCAAACTTGTTCCTCACCAGAGTTCCCTATCGTACCATCCACCTTGTTTCTAAGTCATCATCAAATCCCTCTCTCTTCCACCTCCCAAATATCTCTTAAATCTCTTGCCTCCCCTCCATCCTCATGACCGTCCTCACCCAAGCAGCCACCCTTTCTCACCCGATGACGGTCTCCCAAGTGGCCTCCATACGGTGGATGGATCCTGCCATCCCCACATTAACGCCTTTGATGGGTTCCCATTGAACATTAAGTCCCAAATTGGCAGCGTGGCCTCCAAGGCCCTGTGACTTGCCTGTGTGGCATGTCGTCGTGCTCCACTCGCCCACAGCTCCTGATGCTTCAGCCACACTGAACCACGAGGTCCCCTTCCCAGCCAAGACTTCACCGCGAGCTGTCATCTGCCCTGTCCACACCCTGGCCACACTCAGACCTGGACACACTAGCCTTCCCTAGCTCAGACACCTCAGCCTCCAGGTCTCACCGTCAACACCACTTTCTCAGGGAAAGGGCACCTGACTTCCAGACTTGGTTGCCTTCCTATTATTCACCCCGTAGCACTCATCCCAACAGTAATAACTTGATTACTGGTCTCACCCCTGCCCGACTGCAGACCCCAGCGGACAGGGGTCTTGTTCGCCGTTCACTCTGTATCATCAGCACCCTCTGATCCAGAAGCAATTGGAAATATGCTGAAAAAATGAAATGGAACTAACGAATTAATAGAGACTTTAAATAAAGCAAAAACTTTTTTTTTTTTTTTTACAATACAGTGGTCCTTGAGGAGGAAAAATGCTTATAAATATAAATACAAAATGAGGGGGTTTACATACCAAACCATGAATGCTTCTCGGACATGGGGAGCTTTTATTTTAATGAGGTTCAACCCGTTTCGTTCATTTTCTGGGCTTCAAAGATCAAAGCAAAAATGTTCCAGAATTAGATGGTAGTGAATCTTGCACAACGTTGTGATTATACTAAAAAGCACCTGAATTGTACACCTTAAAATGCTTAACGGGGTGAATTTTATGTTATGTGAATTGTATCCCAATTGGGAAAAAAAAAAAACACCCATAAAAAATAACCAAAGCAAGAGAGGGAGACGCAAGAGGGAAGAGATATGGGGGTATATGTATATGTATAGCTGATTCACTTTGTTATAAAGCAGAAACTAACACACCATTGTAAAGCAATTATACTCCAATAAAAACGTTAAAAAAAAAAACCAAAGCTGCTCCCACAGGGGAGAGTAAGGCAGAAACAGCAGCTCCCAGCTCAGAGCCAGGCGTCTGTGGCTGAGGGGAGTGGGGTGAAGGTGGAGGGCTAAGTGAGGAAGAGGCTGGTCTTGAAGCCCGTGAGGACTGCTCAGTGAGTCCAACCAAACAATGCGCCTTCCGTCTCCTTGGTGACCGCTAAAACAATGCGCCTTCCGTCTCCTTGGTGACAGCTATGACGAAGAGAGCGCTCTGGACCCCTGCTGTCCTCTGGGGAGCTGAAGATCCCGCTCCTCAGACAGTCTGTGGAGCTAGGGACCCTGCTCCACATACCACCATCCATCTAACCTCTTTGCCCTGCCGCCCTCTCCCGGGACAGCACAGGCCAAAACACCGAAGAGGCCAAAGTGATCAGGGCAGTAGCTGTTGGATTGGGCCGAGTTACAGAAAATCATCCTATGTTTGCTGTGGACTCAGTGAATAACAACATGGGAGAACCAACCGGACCAGGTAAACGAAGAGAAATAAATGGCAAAAATTGGTTCTTCCTCTACATGTATGTCTCTGAAACAAGCCAGATCAAAAAAAGGGTTATTTTTCTGGAGTGACCGATTTGGACAGATTTTACCTCTTTTAGATGATTTTTGTTTCTAGTTTTAATGTTAAAAAGACACTAATAGAGGAATTCCCTGGTGGTCCAGTGGTTAAGACTCCAAGCTTCCACTTCAGGGGGTGCGGGTTCGATCCCTGGTGGGGGAACTAAGACCCCTAAGACCCCGTGTGTGGTGTG
Source organism: Monodon monoceros (assembly GCF_005190385.1). NCBI lineage: Eukaryota > Metazoa > Chordata > Mammalia > Artiodactyla > Monodontidae > Monodon > Monodon monoceros. Next base: position 6,248,122 of record NW_021703781.1, read on the forward strand.
GCCAAAAAAATAAAAAAGATACTAATAGAAGAAATCACATTAGTTCAGTCAACAAACATTTACTGAGCGTTTACTGTGGTCAGGCCCTCAGCTCACTTCTGAGAATGTAATGACAGCTCTTCGCAGTCCCCAGCCTCAAGGGGCCAACAAGTCCAGGAATGAAGACAGACAAGAAGACAGGCGGCTGTCCTGTTAGGAAGCTGAAGGTTGTCTTTGATACCTAGAATTTAGAATTTCTAGTTGTTTCAGTCAGTCTCTTTTTGGAGAAACAAATGGTAAGTTCCATCAGGAGAATTTAATAAAGGAACTAATTACAAGAGTTAAAGGAAACCAGTGAGGAGCTAACAGATGTAGGCATCTTTAGGTCTAAAGGAGGAGGGTGAGGGAGAGGTCAGTGGGAACATGGCTTGGTAGCTCATTTCTGTTTTTTGGGGGGTTTTCTGGCCATGCCATGCGGCTTGCAGGATCTTAGGCCCCAACGAGGGATCGAACCCGCGCCTTCCACAGTGAAAGCGCAGAGTCCTAACCACTGGATTGCCAGGGGATTCCCTGGTAGCTCATTTCTTTCTAGCACTGATTATCTGGTTGTAACACAGTTTATTTAACCACTCACCTACTGAGGGACATCTTGTTTGCTTCCGAGCTTTGGCAGTTATAAGTACAGTTATATTATACTGCTGTATAAACATTTATGTGCAGCTTTTTGTGTAGACATAAGCTTTCAGCCTCTTGGAGCAAATACGAGGAAGTGCAATTGCTGGATCATATGGTAAGAGTATGTTTAGTTTTGTAAGAAACTTCCCAGCTGTATTCCAAAGAGGCTCTACCATTTTGCATTCCCACCAGCAATATATGAGCGTTCCTGTTGCTTCACACTCTCACCAGCATTTGGTGGTGTTAGTGTTCCAGATTTTGGCCGTTCTAATAGGTATGTAGTGTTATTTCATTGTTGTTTTAATTTGCATTGTCCTGATGACACATGATGTAGTGCATCTTTTCGTATGCTTATTTGCCATCTGCATGTCCTCTTCTGTGAGGTATTTGCTCAAGTCTTTTGCCTGTTTCAAAATCAGATTGTTCATTTTCTTATTGTTGAGTTTTAATAGTTCCTTGTATATTTTGGTGTCTATTGAGGTCTTTGATCCATTTTTAAATTGGGTAGTTTTTTGTTGTTGTTAAGCTTTAAGAGTTCTTTATATATTAATATTTTGGATAATAGTCTTTTATCAGAGGTATCCTTTGCCAACATTTTTTTTCCCAGTCTAGGGCTTATCCTCTCATTCTCTTGACATTGTCTTTTGCAAGAAGAAGTCCTTAATTTTATTGAAGTCCAGATTATCAATTATTTATTTCATGAATCGTGTCTTTGGTGTATCTAAAAAGGCATCACCATACCCAAGGTCATCTAGGTTTTCTCCAATATTATCTTCTAGGAGTTTTATAAAAGTTTTGCATTTAACATTTAGGTCTAAGATCCATTTTGAGCTATTTTTTGTGATGGGCATAAGGTTTGTATTTAGATTCATTTTTTTACATGTGGATGTCCAATTGTTCCAGCACCATTTGCTGAAAACACTATCTTTACTCCACTTTATTCCCTTTGCTCTTTTGTCAAAGACCAGTTGACTGTATTTTTATGGCTCTATTTCTGGGCTCTCTATTCTGTTCCATTGATCTATTTGTCTATTCTTTCACCAATACCATGGTATTCTTGATAACTGTAGCTTGAAGTTTTGAATTTGGGTAGTGTCAGTCCTTCAATTTTGTTCTCTCCTTCAATATTGTGTTGGCTATTCTGGGTCTTTTATCTCTCCATATAAACTTTAGAATCAGTTTGTCAATATACATAAAATAGCTTGCTGGAATTTTGATTGGAATTGCATTGAATCTGTAGATCAAGTAGAGAAGAACTGACATCTTGATAATATTGTCTTCCTTTTCGTAAACATGGAATATCTCTCCATTTATTTAGTTCTTTGATTTCGTTCACCAGAATTTTGTAGTTTTCCTCATATATATTTTGTTAGAGTTATACCTAAGTATTTCATTTTCGGGAGTGCTAATATAAATGATATTGTGGTTTTAATTTCAAATTCCACGTGTTCATTGTTAGTATATTAGAAAGCAATAACTTTTGTACATTAATCTTGTATCTGCAGCCTTGAAATAATCACTTATTAGTTCCAGGAAATTTTTTTGCCAGTTCTTTCAAATTTTCCACATAGATGATCATGTCATCTGTGAACAAAGACAGTTTTATGTCTTCCTTCCAAACCTGTATACCTTTTTTTTGTGTGTGTGTGGTATGCGGGCCTCTCACTGTTGTGGCCTCTCCCGTTGCGGAGCACAGGCTCCGGACGTGCAGGCTCAGTGGCCATGGCTCACAGGCCCAGCCGCTCCACGGCATGTGGGATCTTCCCCGACTGGGGCGCGAACCCGTGTCCCCTGCATCGGCAGGCGGACTCTCAACCACTGCGCCACCAGGGAAGCCCCGCTGTATACCTTTTATTTCCCTTTCTTCCCTCATTGTGTAAGCAAGGACTTCCAGAACAATGTTAAAGGGAAGGTTACATAGTTTTTCAAAATTCCATTAGAGGTTATGTGAGCAGAAGTGTTTAAAGAGCACTTACCTGAACTAGTGTATCATCGAGCTAGGATTAAGTTCCTTGTCTCTCTCAAGGCCAAAGCTCAAGATCTTACGCATAAAGATCTATATTATCTCCAGGTATCTCATGGTTTGCTGTTTTTCCTGCTTCTCCCATCTCCAAATAAGCAAAAGTACTAACGTGCCTCACCTCACACAACCCTAAGGTTTAACCAGTTGGCTGTTTAACCTGGAAACCATTGTTATTAAAACAAACCATTTTATTAAAATAAACAACTCTACTTATGGCTCAAATGGAAAAGACTATAAAATTTACCCTCACTTTCCTAAAGTTCCTTGCACTTTAAAAGTGCAATATTATAGCTAAATTATAGAAGAAAAATGAATATAACTACCAAGGTGGGAGGAGATTTTGAGTGATTGTTGCCCATTCTGCATGGCCCGTAAGCCCAGCTAACCTGAGCAAGGCCGTGGCTGGACCATGTGACACCTTTGTACAAGTTAGAAAAAGGTGGTCTACACCCTACCACTATTCCTTTGCACCTGAAGATGGAGCACTTTATCGGTTTGGTGAGTAAAGTACAAACTGGGTTTCAGCTACCATGTCTTCCTTGAGCCAATTGCCCTTGTGCATTTTATGAACATATGCAATGACTCTGTGACTTTGCATCATGCTCCAGCCAGCCAAGAAAAGAATGGAGAAAAGCAGCTGCTCTTCTGGGTAATTACCTTGACTACTTCCCAATTTGCTCCCAACCTTTGGGCATTCATTATTCCCACACTTCTGTTCCTGGATTGAAGCTTCCATAGCTCCTCCTGGTCCCTATTTGAATTCCCCTAGATTTCCTACCTGGCTTCTTGACTTTGACTTTCCATGTGTTTCCTGGTCCTGTTTACTCCTTTGGTTTTTTTGTTCGTCTCTCATCTCAGGTGAGAGGTTTCTCGGTACAGCTTCTCAGGCCTCACCTCCAACACCCCTTTCCCATCAGAGTAGCCTGGATCTTCTTCTATAGTAGAGTAGGGACAGAGAATTTGAATGAATTCTCAAAAAGTGCTTGGAGTCATATCTAGCAAAATTACATAGCATTTAACCTTTGACATAAAAATGCCACTTCTGGGAATCCCACAGAGGCAGTGTGGCAAATATACAAGGACATGTACACAAAGTTATGTGCTGAAGCATTACTTATGATAGATAAACAATCCAAATGTCCACAGGTTAAATAAACTATGGTATGTTGACACCATGGAGTAATATGAAGCTATGAAAAGAAATGAGGAATGTCTCTGTAGTATACTAGTGCAGAGAGATCTTCAAGCTATATGTGAAAAGCCAAATGCAAAACTATTCATGGAGTGCCATCTCTTGTCTAAGGTGCGAATATGAATAGAGATAGAGGTAACCATCGAGCTATGTTACCTGTAGAAAGAGGGAGGGAACAGCATGGAGAGGATGGGGTGGAAGTTAGATTTCCTTGAATGTATCTTGTCTGTAAATTTGGCTTTGAAACCATGTACTATATTTCACAAAATTATAAACCAAAATTAAACCAAAATGAAATAAATGAAAAGCAAGGCCCAGGAGCTGAAAGCAAGATGGTGGCTTCCTCACAGAGATACATTATTTCAAATTACTTTTTTAAAAAAATTGTGTTTAACACATAACATAAAATTTACCATCTTAACCATCTTTAAGTGTAAGGTTCAGTAGTATTAAGTACATTCATACTATTGTGCACCAAATCTCCAGAACTTTCAAAACTGAAACTCTCTACCCATTAAACAACTTCCCATTTCCTCTTTCCCCCAGCCAGTGGCAACTACCATTCTGCTGTCTGTTTCTATGAATTTGATTACTTTAGATGCCTCATATAAGTAGAATCACACAGTATTTGTCTTTTCGTGACTGAGTTATTTCATTTAGCATAATATCCTCAAGATTCATCCATGTTGTAGCATGTGACAGAATTTCCTCCCTTTTTTAAGGTTGAATATATGACATTTGGTTTACCATTCATCTGTCAGTGGGCATTTGGGTTGCTTCCACCTCTTGGCTATCGTGGATAATGCTGGTATGAACATGGGTATGAGATCCTGCTTTTAGTTCTTCTGGACATATACCCAGAAGTGAGATTGCTGGATCATAGGGTAATTCTATTTTTAAGTTTTTTTTTTTTTTGCGGTACGCGGGCCTCTCACTGTTGTGGCCTCTCCCACTGCGGAGCACAGGCTCCAGACGCGCAGGCTCAGCGGCCATGGCCCACGGGCCTAGCAGCTCCACGGCATGTGGGATCTTCCCCGACTGGGGCACGAAGCCGTGTCCCCTGCATCGGCAGGCGGACTCTCAACCACTGCGCCACCAGGGAAGCCCTATTTTTAAGTTTTTGAGGAACCTTCATACTGGTTTTCATAGCGGGTGCACAACTTTGTATTCCCAACAGTGCAAAAGAATTACGATTTTCCACATCCTTGCCAACACTTATTATTTTTTGATAACAGCCATCCTAATGAGTGTGAGGTGTATCTCGTGGTTTTGGTTTGCATTTCTCTAATTACTAGTGATGTTGAGCACCTTTTCTTATGCTTGTTGGTCATTTGTATATCCTCTTTGGAGAAATGTCTATTAAAGTCCTATGCACATTTTTGAATTGGGTTATTTGTCTTTTTGCCGTTGAGTTGTAGGGGTTCTTTATATATTCTGGATATTAACCCCTTATCAGGTATATAATTTACAAATATTTTCTCACATTCCACAGGTTGCCTTTTCACTCTGTTGGTTGTGTCCTTTATGCATAGAAGTTTTAGGTTTGATGTAGTCTTATTTGTCTATTTTTAAATTTATTAATCGATGCTTTTGGTGTCATATTTAAGAAATCATTGCCAAAATCCAATGTCATGACGTTTTCTGCCTATTTTCTTCCAGGAATTTTATAGTTTTAGGTTTTTGTTTAGTTCTTCAATCCATTTTGAGTTAATTTTTGTATATGGTATGGTAAGGATCCAAATTCATTCTTTTGCATGTGGACATTCAATTTTCCCAGTGTCATTTGTTGAAGAGACTGTTTTTCCCCCGTTGAGTGGCCTTGACACCCTTGTTGAAGATCATTTGACCATATACACGGAGGTTCATTTCAAGGTTCTCTATTCTGTTATGGTGGTCTGTGTGTCTGTCTTTATGCCCGTACTACCCTGTTTTGCTTACTAACTTTGTAATATGTTTTGAAATCGGGAAGCGTGAGGCCTCCAACTTTTATGTTCTTTTATGTTCAAGGCTGTTTTGGTTTTTCAGCTTCCCTTGAGATTTCATATAAAGTTTTGGATTCTTTTTTTCTATGTCTGAAAAAATGCTGTTGGGATTTTGATAATGATTGCAGTGAATCTATAGATCACTTTGGGTAGTATTGTCAAATGACTTTAAAACACAAAAGTTTGATTATATATATCTTATGAGATATAGCCTCAGGAGAGAAAAAGATGGCAAATAAACCTTAGTTTGGTTATGTAATCATATTGTTATAATATTTATCTTTTTATCCTGAAACTATTATATATGACAGGATAAAGCAAATAAGTAATTTTGTTAGAAACTAAGATTTTCATAAGAAAAATGAGGTATAAATATAAAATAAAAAAGCTAAATGAAAACATTGTAATCCTAAATTGAGTGAAATCAGTATAAACTCAGATATGAAAAACAAAAATCAAAAAACTTTTTTCCTAGCTCTCTCCACTGAGGAAGTCTAGAAACCAACCCAGTTGCCATGAACACTCCTTTCCAAAATTGTAGTCTCTGTATACCATTTCCCACTAAAACTTTCCTTGGAGAAACTGCTAAGTCCAAGTTTGGCAGGAAATGAAAATGATATCTTGGGATATTTTGTCATACCAGGAAGCAAGGAAACTAAGGTTACTATGTTGTGTCAAAAGAAGACAGATGCCAGCTCAAAGGGGTCCCGTTTGGTTATAGATGGGATAATTTAAGTATCAGGAAAAAAGAAACACATCAAATATATTAATATTCATGAATTCATAAGGACATTTTAAAAAACCAACTCATTGGTTACCTTTTGTGGAGGCTAGGAAAGCAGCTTATTATTAAGAAAACTCCTAAGTAAAGGGAAGGAATCAAGCTTTTGGTCTGCCTTTCTGGCATAAACTTCACCTTGGGGTCACCAAATAGGAAACAATATTTCCCTATAGAAGAACTCTAACTCATAAATGCAGGAGGAATGTTGGAATTGATGTATCACCACTTTTCAGTTTTTAATGAAATAATGGCTCTAGGCAGTGAACATCAATAGCAGCTGCTAAAACCATTTGATCAAAAACTGATGGGAACTTTGTAATAGATGAATGGATCAGGCTGAGAACAGCGGAACCCACTGACCAGTCTTGATATCATACAAAGAAAAACAACCAGTATTGCGTAATTGCAGTGTCATCGCCAGTGAGGTTTGTCCAAGGAGTGATTATTGCTAATAGAAAAACAACCAGACCTTCAGTTTCTCCTGCTGACTTGCGATTGGAAATACATACCACCTGTGAAGTCTTCTGGCCAAAAAAACTGAACCTGGGTCTTATTAACCTTACAGTCTAACAAGCACTTTTGAAGTTTTATAGATTAAACGAAGTCTGAGATTTGCTTCAACGTGGGCCGGGGTGGGGAGACAGTAGGTGAGGAGTAGATGAACCAAGATAGGACATGTTGATAAGATATGTCCATTTTGGAGCTGGACCGTGAGTGGATGGGAATTCATCACACTATCTTTTATGTGTATGTTTTGAAATTTCCAAAATAAAAAATTAAGTATTTGGACTTAATAACATTTTTCTATTTGGAAAAACCACCTGGATTTCTTACTTGCTTCAACCTGTCACAGAAATTCTTCCCTTGAGGTTTCGCTTGTCAGTTTATTTTATAATGAGCTGTGTAAATACAAGCTGGAAGGAGATTAGCTATGTGCATGACGGGTTGGTTAAATATTGAGAGAGCGAGGCTGAGGGAGGCCTTTTAATGGTTTTATGAGTTGCAGCAACTTTGCAGGAACAAAGATCACAATGAACATTTACAGTTACTAACAGCACTCTTTTGCACTTTTAAAAATCCATATATGTGATTACTGAATGTCTAACTCCCACTGGATTTAAGCTCCAGGAAAGCTATATTTTTTACCTACCGTGTCTCTAGAGCCTAACATGTTGCCCAATTTATATATATATATAAACTTTTAAAGGATTCTATTTTGTTTTGACCTTTAGATAATTTCAGATATATTTTCATGTCAAATAACAATACAACATTTTCTAGTTAACATACCATAGTGTGCCAAGCCATTCAAGAAAAGTATTTTAAAAATGGGACAGCATCTCATTCTTTGAGCCACTGGGATAAATTAATCCACACTACTCTGAAGATTTCTCCCATCTCCAAGATTCTTTTATTTTATGACAGAGCCATAGTTCTAGAAGCTTGTTTCTCACACCTGAAAAGACTAGATTTGGGACATGATCCTGTAGAACATAAGAGGTAAGCCTGATCAGTCTGAACACAGGGTGTCTGGAGGGTGAGAAAAGAGTTTGAGTCCTTATAGGTGGTACTAGTATTGGTGTGTGGGAGACATTAGTTCAAAGCATGACGATTCAAAGAGGAAATGAGTCCACTGAGAATGGGGAAGATAGAGGAGGAAGATGACGCCAACCATGAAAACTTCCCTAGGAAGCAGACATACGCATGAGAAATATGAGTGCTGTAAAGAATGCACTCCTAAAGACTGCATAATTTAAAACCTGCATACTTCAAGACTAATTTTTCCATGGGAATAAATGGAACAGAGTATGTGTTCTCAGAGTTCATAAGTCTATAATTTTGAGGCAAATTTTTACTTTAATATCGCTTTTATTTATCATTATTATTGCTAAAGGTTCTAGAGTTCTGGCTCCTAAGTTCATAGTGAAAAAAATCTAAGTAATTATTTAAAGTTCTTTACAATGTTTTATCACATCTAACTTGTATTTCAAACTTATTGATTTGGGAGCATATTTTCCCATCAATGGCACCACCATTTAATGAATGGAAGGCCAACATTTTAAAAAATTACTATTATTATAATAACAAAAATAACACAGCAACACAATAATAAGCAAAATCACTACCAGAGGTGTTTCCTAGCTTGAAACAACATAGTTCACATTGTTGACAAAATATGGCAGGTATTTGTTCAGTCAACTAATCCTGCCAAGTAGCAGGTGTATATACAGTTTCAATTCGTAAGTCTAAAATCACGTGATTTTTTTTTTACTACTTTTTGAAAATTGGGGCAATATATATTACTTCACATTTTAATTTTTTTAATTGAAGTATAGTTGATTTACAATGTTGTGTTAGTTTCAGATTTACATCAAAGTGATTTGTTGTTATATATATATATATTCTTTTTCATGTTCTTTTCCATTGTAGGTTACTACAGAATATTGAATATAGTTCCCTGTACTATACAGTAGCTCCTTGTTGTTTATCTATTTTATATATAGTAGTGTGTGTATATTTAATATTTTTATATCACACTATTTCTAAATTTGTACTTTGTGAATGTGGCTTCTTGGGTAAGGAAAGAGGACAATAAAGATAGATGGAGAGGCTTCTCTGGTGGCGCAGTGGTTGGGAGTCTGCCTGCCGATGCAGGGGACATGGGTTCATGCCCCGGTCCGGGAGGATCCCACATGCCGCGGAGCGGCTGGGCCCGTGAGCCATGGCCGCTGAGCCTGTGCGTCGCAATGGGAGAGGCCACGACAGTGAGAGGCCCAGGTACCAAAAAAAAAAAAGATAGATGGAAAAGAAATTGATCCAACCAGAAATGATCCCTTCATCTCTGGAAGTCTAAGGCAATATCTACAAATAATTTGTAACATCTAGTCTTGCAAACATTTTAGTGAGTTATAAACAATATTTTTTTTAAATGAAAAATTAGAGGGCTTCCCTGGTGTTGCAGTGGTTGAGAGTCCGCCTGCCGATGCAGGGGACACGGGTTCGTGCCCCGGTCCGGGAGGATCCCACATGCCGCAGAGCGGCTGGGCCTGTGAGCCATGGCCGCTGGGCCTGCGCGTCCGGAGCCTGTGCTCCGCGGAAGGAGAGGCCACAGCAGTGAGAGGCCCGCGTACCGCAAAAAAGAAAAGAAAAAAAAAAAAGAAAAATTAGAATGCTTCATGCATAACAAAATTTCATTTTGTGAAATTTTTGTTTCCATGATTTTAAGTACATATGTAACAAGTCACAATGTAAATGTATTTATTTTTATTTTTTTGGCCGCACTGCATGGCTGGTGGGATATTAGTTCCCTGACCAGGGATCAAACCTGGGCCCTTGCAGTGAAAGCATGGAGTCCTAACCACTGGACTAAATTTAGGACTAAACCACTGGACTAAATACATTTAGGTTCCCTAAATGTATTTATTTTTTATTGTGGTTTACTTGATAAAAGTCTAAAAGGCACCACTGTAGTATCTTCTCTTTTAAAAAACAAACAAAAACAAAACAAGACAATCAAAATATTCCCTTTACCCCACTGCTTTCCTAGCCTCTGCACTTCTTTGCTCCTCTTCACAGCGACATTTCTTGAGATATTTATAGTCATTAGTCCCACTACTTCTTTACCTCACGTCTCAACCCACTTCAGAGTCAGTCCCCAATGACTTCCATGTTGCTAAATCTATTGGTTACTTCTGTGTTCCTTGACCTCTTAACACCACAACTGGTTGTTCTACTCTCTTGAAACACTTCCTTTCTTCGGTTGCTAAGACACATTTTCAGCAGGTCTCCATGGTCGCCTCTTCCCAGCCTCTTTTATTGTTTTGTTTTTTAATCTCCCTAGGGCTCTGTCCTAGGTCAACTCCTCCTCTGTCTATCTACTCGCCCAGGTGACCTCATCCAATTCCATGACTTCATGTCATATAATTTCCCCCTCTTTTATTATGCTTAGCCATGCTGGTGGCCTCTCTGTGCCTGAACACACTAAATGTATTCTCAAGAGCCTTAGAGACTTTGCATTAGCTGTTCCTTCAGCTGAGAATGCTCTCCCCCAAGATCTTCATGTAGCTGCCTCCTTTCTTTTCTTTTCTTTTTTTTAATTGAAGTATGGTTGATTTACAATGTTGTGTTAGTTTCAGGTGTACAGCAAAGTGATTCATATACGTATCCTTTTTCAGATTCTTTTCCATTATAGGTTATTATAAGATGTTGAATATAGTTCCCTGTGCTATACAGTAGGACCTTGTTGTTGATCTATTTTATATATAGTACTGTGTATCTGTTAATCCCAAACTCCTAATTTATCCCTCCCCCCTTTTCCCCTTTGGTAACCATAAATTTTTTTTCTATGTCTGTGAGTCTGTTTCTGTTTTGTAAATAAGTTCATTTGTATTATTTTTGTTAGATTCCACATAGAAGTGATATATTTGTCTTTCTCTGACCTACTTCACTTAGTATGATAATCTCTAGGTCCATCCATATTGCTGCAAATGGCATTATTTCATTCTTTTTTATGGCTGAGTAATCCATTGTATATATGAACCACATCTTCTTTATCCATTCATCTGTCAGTGGACAGTTAGGTTGTCTCCATGTCTTGGCTATTGTAAATAGTGCTGCTATGAACATTGGGGTGCATGTATCTTTTCAAATCAGAGTTTTTGTCTTTTCTGGATACATGCCCAGGAGTGGGATTGCTTGATCATATGGTAACTCTATTTTTAGTTTTTAAGAAACCTCCATACTGTTTTCTATAGTGGCTGCACCAATTCACATTGCCATCAATAGTGAAGGAGGGTTCCCTTTTCTCCACACCCTCTCCAGCATTTGTTACTTGTGGACTTTTTGATGATGGCCATTCTGACTGGTGTGAGGTGATACCTCATTGTAGTTTTGAGTTGCATTTCTCTTAGAGATGTTGAGCATCTTTTCATGTGCATGTTGGCCATATCTGTATGTCGTCTTTAGAGAAATGTCTATTTCGGTCTTCTGCCCATTTTTTGATTGGATTGTTGGGTTTTTTGTTTTTTTGATATTGAGCTGTTTATATATTTTGGAAATTAAGCCCTTGTCGGTTGCATTGTTTGCAAATATTTCTCCCACGCCATAAGCTGTCTTTTCCTTTTGGTTAGCTGCCTCCTTTCTTTCATTCACTAGCAACTTAAACTTTACCTCTTTGGAGAAGCTTTCCTAGGCATGCAACTAATGTAGACACCCAAGTGCTCCCAATTATACATCATCCTATTTTTTTTTTTTTTTTTTTGCAGTACGCGGGCCCCTCTCACTGTTGTGGCCTCTCCCGTTGCGGAGCACAGGCTCTGTTCGCGCAGGCTCAGCGGCCATGGCTCACAGGCCCAGCTGCTCCGCGGCATGTGGGATCCTCCCGGACCGGGGCCCGAACCCGTGTCCCTTGCATCGGCAGGCGGACTCTCAACTACTGCGCCACCAGGGAAGCACCATCATCCTATCTTAATCTTCTCCGGAATGTATCACCATCTGTGTCCCCCACTGGATTAAGCACCATTGAAACAGGAACAGTCAAAACTCCCTGTCTGGGCTTCCCTGGTGGCGCAGTGGTTCAGAGTCCGCCTGCTGATGCAGGGGACGCGGGTTCGTGCCCCAGTCCAGGAAGATCCCACGTGCCGCGGAGCGGCTGGGCCTGTGAGCCATGGCCGCTGAGCCTGCGCGAATGGAGCCTGTGCTCCGCAACGGGAGAGGCCACAACAGTGAGAGGCCCGCGTACCGCAAAGAAACAAAAAAACAAACACAAAAACTTCCTGTCCTCATGGAGTTTGTAGTCTGGTGGATGAAGTAATATAAAATAAAAAGGTAAATAATGTAGCATATTAGAATGTGGTAAATGCTAGAGAGAAATAAAGCAAGAAAGAGTGATAGAGATTGTGTGTGTGTGTGTGTGTGTTTTGGGAGGTTGCAATTTTAAATACGGTGGTCAGGAAGGGCCTCACTAAGAATCGACATTACTCACTGTCATTACTCAATTTTAAGGAGGTAAAGGAAACATCACATGCAAAAGTTCTGAGCTGGGAGTGTGACAGGCAGGCGGTAAGAACACCACAAAGGCCAGTACGGTTGGTACAGAACAAGGGAGGAGGAATGTAGTAGGAAATGAAGTCAGAGCGTGTGGAGGTGGAGGCGGGTCATGAAGTGTAAGGACTTGGATCTTTACTCAAAGAACGAGCAAAAAAGCTAGTGGAAGGTTTGAGCAAAGTAACATTGTTTAGGCTGTGTTTCCCCATGATCTCTCTGACGGTTGTGTTGAGAACAGACTGCAGAGGGAAGGGTAAAAGCAGGGAGATCTGGGCTTCCCTGGTGGTGCAGTGGTTGGGAGTCTGCCTGCCGATGCAGGGGACACGGGTTCGTGCCCCGGTCCGGGAAGATCCCACATGCCGCTGGGCGGCTGGGCCCGTGAGCCGTGGCCGCTGGGCCTGCGCGTCTGGAGCCTGTGCTCCGCGATGGGAGGGGCCACAGCAATGAGAGGCCCGCGTACCTCAAAAAAAAAAAAAAAGCAGGAAAATCAATGAAGAGGCTATTGTAATAATCCAAGGAAGAGGAGTGGGACTTCCGTATATTTATATCGCTTCTCTGCGTCTAGAGGGCCCGGCTCGGTATGGCAAATGTTACAAAGCCCTTTGTATACTTATCACTGTGCCTTGTCATGGCGGACATCGAGTACATACTTGTTGATTCTAAAAGATATAAAAAACACACGGAGCTCATTGAACAAAACCGGACCAACGAAGGGGTTTTTCTAAGATAAATTCTCTGGATTTGTGGATCTTTTAATCCAGAATTACTGCACCAATACAGCATTTCTGGCCCTTTTGCACAGTCCCATTTATACCTAAATTCTACTTACCAAAGAAGTGGAGCATTGATGTGTATTTATTTCAGCTTACTTTGTATGGGGGAGGTAATCAACCCAGGCAAAGTTGTGAAGACATTCAATTGCTCCTCACTTTATCAATAACCTATCATTTCAACCTAGTATTTACAGAATGTTTACTTCATGCAAAGCATTATACTAGGCATTGGGGAATATTCAAGACATCCTCTTCTCAATTTAAATTCGAGTTGGATAGATAAAACACAACACAGAAAGATAAGTACAAATCCCAGGCAGTGTATGTTAAGGGTTAAATACAGCTATTGAAGTTGGATCCTAAAGAGTGAAGCAAACTTGGAAAATGAATAGGAGAGCAAAGTAATAGGGAATCAGAATGTGAGTTCGATGGTATTGGGTGTGTAATGAATTTCTCAATTTAAATAAAAAATAATAAAACCCAGAGCTACAGAGGAGAAAGCCCAGAGTAGGGACACCAAAACATGTCTCTCAAAGGAAACGTGGATAAAAATCAAGTAGAGACAAGTAGGAAGATAAGAACTTTGTGATCCCTAACAGAAAACAAACTGTACCAGCTGTTCAAAGTAGCTTACATTAACTTTATTTGTATTTCTCGCTGACGTTTTTTACAGCCAACAGGTCAAACTGGCAGTCATTATGGGCACTTGCCTGAAAAGTTGGTTATTTCTGAACATCTACCGTGCTCAGAATTGTGCTCTATACTGCTGACATTTCCCCCGGGGTAGTATATAACTTAGAAAACAACAACACACAAAATTGGCAGATAAGCCGCAGTGGCTGAAGTCCAAGTTAGACTCTGGATGGGGGCTCCGGGCTGGACTCAGTCCAGCTATACTGAACCCATTTCCCCCTGCATTTTATTTACACCCAAAGGTGTGGCAAACAAAACACCAAGTCAGCTTCTCTTTTATTGCACTGTATGTACTGTTTGGACTCTAACCCATGGCAGACAAGGAAGCAGACCTTGAGAAATACCTGGCACTGACCCCGCTGAGCCGGGCGACCAGGGAAGGTCACAGACGGCCCCTCTGGTCGCGTGGGCCCCTCTCGGCCATCACCGGGTCAAGGCGGGGCCTGTGCGAAGTCCACACCGGCCCTGGAGGCCGGGGACACGCGGACCGAGGGAGCAGAAGGTCTCTCCTTCTCTCTTCCCCATTTCCCGGCCCCCCAACCCCGGCGGCGGGGCAAAGGCGGCCAGATCCACCCGGGAATTTTGGAAGCACACACTCTGCCCCCTCCCTCTCTGCTCGTCTCGCAGCAAGCCACTGGCGGTCCGAGTCCCCGAGGCCGTGCAGGGCGCCCCGCCGGGGGAGCGGCCAGCAGCAGACCAGCCACTAGCCCAACGGAGCCGCCAGCGCGCCCCGCACGCAGACGCAAGGCCGACGGCGACGCCAGGGGCGCGCGAACCAGAAAATGGCGGCGGACTGACTCCTCTCGCTTCCCGTTCTCGCCCGCGCACGCCCGGCCGGGAACCCGGACAACGCGCCGCCGCCGGAAAACAGCCTCCTACGCCGAGCGCGACGCCAGTCCCGGGGTGAGTCGGAGGGCGGTCGCGGCGGTGGGCTCGTCGGCCGAGGAGGGGATGCGGTGTTTCTGGCCCCGTGTCAGAGTCAGACGGGCGGGACCGGCTCCGGTAGCCCTGTCGCGCGGGTCTTCACCGCGGAGGGTCGGGCTGGGCGGCTGGCAGTGCCCCGTGCGCTGCGCCCCGGGGACGAGGGGTGGTCGGGAGTCGCAGCCCTCGGGCAAACCGGCGCTGTCCCCGGAGGAAGCCCCGCTGTCGACCACCGCCTCGTCCGGTGCTGTCTTCGCACGTGCGACCTCCTCGCCCGGGAGCGAGCGCCGCCTTCGCGCAGTGGAATCCGGGGACGTTTCCTTCTTGGTGTTTTACATGACGGGTTCTTTAAATTTAATGACAGACCTCCGTGGCCCTCCCGGGCTCTGAACATCCTATTTTGAGATGCAGAGTCATTTACTGCAGTGTGAAACGTTAGGAAACGTTTGTCCTCTGAATTGCAACAGCATCGTGATGGCTTCTTGGGAAGCGAACGAAGAGTTAATAACACCAGGACCCGTGCCTGTGGATGTTTCTGGGAATGATTGGTTTCACTCGGGCCCGTGGCTTAAATTGGGTCACTCTCTACTAACGATGTAAATTATGAATGTGGCTGTGGCATCTCTGTATCCTTTGTTTTTGCTCTTGTTGATGTTTCCCAAGTTTGATGGAGCAAAACAGTTTTGAGGTTTTGACTAATGTGTAAGTTAATAGATGGGGTTACATTTATAAACCAAGAGGGTTGCAGGGTGTTTGTTTTCCCAGCTTTATTGGGGTATATGTGACAAATAGAAATTGTATACATTTAGCGCATAAAACTTGATGTTTTGATTACACCCACTTATTTTCTTAATACATCTTAGATCAAAAATTAGGGGGACCAAAAATAAAATTAGGCGAACCAGGCTGAGTACTCTGATTAGGGTGTCACAAGCTGAAGTTCAGGTGTTATCCTGTTTGGGCTCTATTCTCTGGGGAAGAATCAACTTCCGGGATACTTTAGTTTGTTTTCCAGGTTTGTTTCCTTCTTGCAGTTTCCGTGTGTGCCCACCCGCACTCCATCGAAATGCCGCCAAGAATGTGTTGAATCCTTCTCAGGCTTCAAATCTCTGATTTCTTCTGCTACCGCATCTCTCAGGCTTCTTTGTTTATTAAGGGCTCATGTAATTACATTGGGCCCACCAGTTAATCCAGGACAATCGCCCTATCTTGACAATAGCTGATGTTAATTACACCTGCAAAATCCCTCTTGTGAGCCCATCTGACATTGTTCAAAATAGAGTAATGCCTGTCAAAGGCCACTATCATGTCTCTTTGAGACACCCAAGGACTGAAAAATTACTGAAGACAAAAAGTTACAGATTCTCAGAAAAACCACATCCTATAGAAACACAGCAAGCCAGAATACAACTGTGGGCCAAAATAGATGTGAACCCACCCGCTCTTTCCTGCACTTTGCCCTTTGAAACCCGTTAAAAGACTCAGACCGCCACCCTTCAGGGCCGATGCCACTCTATGTGTCTGGCCCCTTTCCTGCCTTGGAAAGTGAATAAAAACTTTCTTTTCTTCCCTTGTTAATACTTCTGTGAATTCTTTCACAACCTGCATCTGCTCAGCTAACACCTCTTGCTGTAACTTAACCACTCAGTTTATGTTACATCCGGGGTTGGAGATGCAGTTTTTTCTTAATAGAGAAAAAGTAATACATGTGATAAGTGCGTATTGCCCTTTGGTATAATGACAGAATCGGAGGAAGTAAAATGTAGGAAGCTTGAGTTTCATTTCTCTTTTGGTTCTGCTTAGTCTTCAAGTCTTCCCTGGAGCTGTTATATGTAGTACTGATGGGTACTTTTACCTTTAAAGCTTTTATCTTCTTTATAGCCACATGGAAATTAATATTTGAGGCATTGGATTATTTTTTCCTTTTGACTTGTTTAATTTGGAGGAGGAAGAGCAATCCCTTCTACTAATAACAATAGATAAAACTTATAAAGCACGTACTATTCCATTGCTTTATTAATTCATTTAATCCGCAGAACAAATCTGTGAGGTGAATACTGTTATTCTCATTATACAGATGAGAAAAGTTAAATGAATATCTCAGATAGCTGTACAGGAGTATTTGCTATTATTTGATATAGTATTTTAATAGCAAGTTTTTGTTTTTGTTTTTTTTTGGCTGTGCCGCCTGGCTTGCGGGATCCCTGTACCCCGACCAGGGATTGAACAGACCGCAGCAGTGAAACCACTAGGCCACCAGGGAACTCCCAGTAATAAGTATTTTTAATAAATTTTCCAAATTAGAAGTTTTCTACTGATGTAGTTTTAAAATCAATATTTCCTGTACTCATAATCCAAAATTATTTAGTAAAGTACATTAGATAAGAACTGGAGTCAGATCTTTGTTATAGCATCCTGTTATTTGGTAAATATCAGTAAAATAATGTATGTACTTAAAAATAGTTATGAAGAAAAATGGTGCTTATTTTCCTTTCCCTCTATTTTGATTTTACACAGGTCAGGTGCCTCAGTTTCAATCTGGGAATTCTTTAAATGAAACTTGTTTAAAATCTTAGACCATACCCAAAAGAGAGACCCCAGTCAACAGTAAGGTGGAAAAGAATGATGTTGTCCTTAAACAGTCTACAGAATGTCGTCTGTAACCCGGTAAGTAATTTCTATAAAATCACTTTTTGCCTATGCCAGGGTTGAGAGCAAGTCCAACTGGATAGTAATTATCCACTGGGGTAGGGGCAGAAGTAAAATTCAGTAAACATAAAGCACCTGCTATGTGGTGGGACTGCAGTGGGCCCTGACTGAAAACCAGATCCAGCCCTTGGAGCTCCACAGATGTTTAAGTTCCCTAGTCAGCCCTCCTCGGTACCCAAGGTTCTGCATCTGAGGATTCAGCCAACCGCCTATCAGGTGGTGTGTATTTATTGAAAAAAATCTGAGTATAAGTGGATTCAAACCTGCACAGTTCAAACCTGTGTTGTTCAAGGGTCAACTGTATAAGACTATGAGACGTGTTATGAACGGAGAACGTGGGAGGGCAGTGGAGGGAAGGCTCAGACCATCCTAAGACATAATTTTCAGGGGAAAGTGGATTTCTTTGTCTACACATTTTAATTTTCTTTTTAAATTAGGCCTGTTTACGAGAAGTTAATTTCTCAGCTTTTCCCTCTGCCTTTCAAATCCTGCTTGGTAGTTGAGCAGGGGAATATCAAAAGCCAGTGGTGAGATGGAGAATGAGAAAAACTAATGGTCACGTCCCGGCCTCAGGCTGGTCCAGGAACCCCTGAATGTAGTTGCTGGAAATTTCATTGTACGTCCTGGGAAGTAATGAACTTGTTCAGTTTCATGTGGTGTGAGAATCTTTAGAAATGTCTAGTTTCCATGTGTCTGAAGCTGAATCCTGAATTTAGGTCTGAGATAAAGTTGCTGCCGTTTTTTGTTTTTTCTTGTAAACCCTTTATAGGAGATTCTTGGTAAGGCTTCAAGTAAGGCTTTAAACCAGTCTTATTAGTGTAAGTGGATTCAATTTTTTGTTATTTACTTTGTAGCTGTAGCTCTTTTTTTTTCCCCCTAAGGTTTACTGTCATTGTGCAGGAATGAGGCTTAGAAGAAATAGCCTTCAATCGTAGTATGTTTAAAAAAGAAGACTTGCTGAATTTGAAGTCAGCTAGACATTTAAAATAATTTTGCGCATCTTAAGAGTTAAAAACACCTCAAAGTTGTAGACTGACTTTCTGCGAAGAATTAAAAAAAAAAAAAAACGCTGCCTGCCAAGGGGGAGTGAAGTAATGTTGGTGCAAGCCAGGAGGCTTGGATGGTCGGGTTAATGCCCTTCGGCTCTGCCCTTCATCACAGAGATGTCCTATTTGAATGCTATTTAGAAAATAATTTTATAGCTTAAAATTCCTGCATGTCTTGGTATTAGAGTGTAATGATGATTCCTGTAATTTCTGGGGTTAGCACCCTCGACTACAGAGTTGAAACAAAAATCAGCTGACGTTTCATTTCCTGAGGACAGGGGCCTGCAGAAGTAGTGCTGCTTTCGAGCAGCAGCTACATTCAGGGCTCCCGGTGGCCTTGTGCTGTTCTGAGGATAGGTCATGATAACTTTCCAAAGTAAATATTTTGTTGCATTCTGGTTACTTTGTTAGTGATCAGTTCAACAACAGGGAAGTGTTTATTGAGTTTCTGCTATACTCTTTATTAAGCCTTGTGAAGACAGGGAACTGCCATCTTTCTGTTTTTATTTCTTAATGTTTCCAAAGTTTTGGTCCACATTTATTGCCTCTTATACTGTAAAATGTTAAATTTTAGTTCGTATAACCCTGAATACTATTCATTAATATCAGTAAAAAACTTAGCTTTAGGGCACTTTTTTATTTTGAGAGCATGAAGTACAGAATGTGTCAATGATAAAGCTGAAGCCTCTTGCAAAATGATTTTTTAAATGAAATGCATAAAATCTTTTTGAATAATATAGTATGCTCTATTTACTTATGTGATGTCGAAAGTGTAACTATTTTTTTAAAAAAGTGTAACTATTGTAACAATATATTCCAAAAACAAGCTGGATTACTTTGAGGATGTTGAATAGCATTCACAATGACTTTGTTTTAGTTTGGTTTGGGGCAGCTGCCAACCAGGTAAAACAGTGTTATTAAAATTAATTCAATAAAAATGACTTAAAATATATTTTAAAAATTGTGGTAGACAAATTCTGTCCATATAGATATATATATATATTTTTTGTGGTACGCGGGCCTCTCACTGTTGTGGCCTCTCCCGTTGCGGAGCACAGGCTCCAGACGCGCAGGCTCAGCGGCCATGGCTCACGGGCCCAGTCGCTCCGCGGCATGTGGGATCATCCCGGACCGGGGCATGAACCCATGTCCCCTGCATCGGCAGGCGGACTCTCAACCACTGCGCCACCAGGGAAGCCCTCTGTCCATATTAACTCTTGGAAAAGATAAATTGTATAACTGGCCTGTGTAATTTTTTCCTACTTAGTATATTTCATTGACTAGTTCAGTTGATAGAATTCCAAGACTTAAAAAAGTCCGGCTCACTTTTCTTTTCCTTTTTTTAAAAAAATTAATTTTATTTTATTTTTGGCTGCGTTGGGTCTTTGTTGCTGCACGTGGGCTTTCTCCAGTTGTGGCAAGCGAGGGCTACTCTTCGTTGCAGAGCACGGGCTTCTCATTGTGGTGGCTTCTCGTTGCGGAGCACGGGCTCTAGGTGCATGGGCTTCAGTAGTTGTGACACGCGGGCTCAGTAGTTGTGGCTCATGGGCTCTAGAGCACAGGCTCAGTAGTTGTGGTGCACAGGCTTAGTTGCTCCGCGGCATGTGGGATCTTCCTGGACCAGGGCTCGAACCTATGTCCCCTGCATTGGCAGGCGGATTCTTAACCACTGCACCACCAGAGGAGCCCGGCTCAGTTTTCTTTCCTCTCAAATTGAGTGAATAATTTGGAAGACGGTATCTTCATACCAGAAATGCCCTCAGTGAAATCTCGTTTGGCAACTGAATATCTGCTTAAATATTTTATTATTGCTGTTTATAGAGTTAAAACGTGATTGTTAGTTGAGAAGTTATTTAGAAATTAAACTGATGGGTTGTCACTCCTAATTAACAAACCACTTATTAACATTAATCCCACCTGGCCCTGAAAAGCTCATTGGTTCCAATTTCCTTCAGAACCTTACTTCCACACTGATCCTTTTTTCCTTAGTATTCTGAGTACCTCCGTTTCTACCTTGCAGTTTAACCTTACAAAACAAAACAATAAAATCTTTTCTTTTTAACCTCTGAAGGTCCTTCCCCGTCTTTGTTCCCTTGTTCTTCTTTTGCTGACTTACCTTTTTTGTTTTTTTAATATTTTATTTATTTATTTTTTTTATTTTTGGCTGTATTGGGTCTTAGTTGCAGCACGCGGGATCTTTCGTTGTGGTGCGCGGGCTTCTCTCTAGCTGTGACTAGAGTTGTGTGGGTTTTCTCTCTCTAGTTGTGGGGCGCAGGCTCCAGAGCGTGTGGGCCTTGTAGTTTGTGGCACTCGGGCTTAGTTGCCCCACGGCACGTGGGATCTTAGCTCCCCCACCAGGGATCGAACCCGCATGCCCTGCCTCAGGAGCCAGATTCTTTACCACTGGACCACCAGGGAAGTCCCTGACCTCCATCTTGAGAGAGTCGATTTCTGCTGCCTTAATTTCCTCACCATGGCTCTGCCCTCTGATTTTTTTTTTTCTGAATCCTAATTCTTTTTTTTTATTCTAATTTTATATTGGAGTATGGTTGATTTACAATGTTCTTTTAGTTTTAGGTATACAGCACAGTGAATCAGTTATACATATATCTATTCTTTTTCAGATTCTTCTCCCACATAGGTTATTACAGAATATTGAGTAGAGTTCCCTGTGCTCTACAGTAGGTCCTTGTTGATTATCTATTTTATATATAATAGTGTGTATCTATTAATCCCAAGCGCCTAATTTATCCCTCCTTGCCCTCTGATTTTTTACTATCTTAATTTCTTTATCAATCTTGTCTTCAGTGTCTGTCTTTATTTCTCTGATGTCTTTACTGACCAGAATATGAATACAGTTTGCATACAGTCTGCGTACAGTTCTGCCCTCTCACCCAGGGTGAATCTCCAGCCCTCTTAGATGCCCTGCCAGCCCTTGAAGACTGTGAGTTCAAAATGAAACTCTCATCGTCCTTCCCAAACCAGCTTCCGTTTTGTGGTTTTCCGTTTCTCTCAGTGTCCTTCCACGCTGTCAAGCCCCTAACAGTTTGAAGATAATCTGTCTTTAAAATTTTTAATTCATTGATGTCATCAAACTCAGTGGCTTTTCCTTTTTTATTATTATTTTAAAAGTATAAAGAAAAATATGTGTAAATCATTTTTAAAAATTCAAGCAGTATTTAAGGGTTTCATTAAAACATGAATTTTCCTTCTACTTGGTGCTCAGTTGTCCTCCCTAAAGGCAATCATTTCCTCCCAGATTTTTGTATATCCTTCCTGAGAATATGTGTGTTGTGTGTGCATGTGTTGTGTGTGTCACCTTTTGTATACCCTGTTTCTTTACATGCATGTATCATACCGTATAAACTGCTATACCTTGCTTTTTTTCATTTAACACATTTTGCAGATACCAGCATGTTTAGAGTTTACTCACTTATTTTTAATGGCTGCATAATTTGTCCACTGTATGGATGTACTGTAACTTATTTAACCAGTCCCCTGTTAAAGAGCTATTTCCTTTCATGATTGTATCCAGTGCTGTGCTGTACATCCTTGTAGATGCATCTTTCTGCGCATGTGCTAGTATTTTACAGGATAAATCTGTAGAAGTAGAATCACTGGATCAGAGGGTATGATATCCATTTTAGTATCTTTGGGGGGCAGCTGGGGGGATCTTCCTTATTTTTCCATGTTAAAGACATTGACAGTCCTCCCGTTTTTGAAATCGACTTCCTTGATACACCTGCCCTCTCTGATGGATCCTTCTCTCTTCTTTCTCTTCTCACCTCCTGCATCGAGGTCTCCCACACACCCTCAGTTTTGATGATTCACCAGCATAGAGTCATACCCATGGCTATGATATATCCCAGTGAAAGGATGTAAAGCAAAATCACAAAGGGAAAAGGCACATGGGGCGAAGTCCAGGGGGAAACAGCGCAGGATTTTAAGGGTATTCGGCCAGTGGAGTCACACATGATGGACTTAAATCTCCCAGCAACTAGTTGTGACAGCACGTGTGAAATGTTCTTTACCAGGGAAGCTCATTAGGGACTCACTGCCCAGGGTTTTTATTGAGGGCTTGGTGCGTAGATAGCGTCTGCCTAGCACATACCCAAACTCCAGACTCTAAACAGGAAAGCAGGTTTTTAGCATAAACCATAGTGTTTGCACAAACAGTTTAGGTGGGTAACCCACCCTTCTCATCTAGGGTGGTGGGTGCTCTCTCCAAATCCAAGTTCCTAGACAGCAGCTATGGGCCAGCCTTGGACGGAGGCCTTTCAAAGATAGCAGCCAGGTGTGCTGTGTTAACTCTTTCTGCACACCCCCTAATCTGACAGCCTTTGAGGCTTTGCTCCTGACTTTTCCTCTCTCTCAGTTTATCTAGTAGCTCTCATTGTACCTAGTAATCATCTCTACTCTGACTTCTGAGTCTTGGCCATTCACTTAATGTTGGTCCTGAGTGTTCCACTCCTTTCAATATGTTCCCTCTTAGATGTCCTGCCAACCCTTTACAGTAAAAGTATTCCAAGCCAAACTCAGCATCTTCCCTCTGAAATCTTTCTTCCCCACTGTTACCATTGTAGGTGGTGGCCCGGGATAGACAGCTTCCTTTGAAATAGCTCGTGTTTATCTCCTGCCTCCCCTTCCTCCTCAGTGTCTGCCGCCATCAGCCTGGATTATGTCCTTATCTCCTTGTGCTAGGCTTCCCGGAAGGAGTCAGTCTCACAAATAATCCCCTGCCCTCCAGTGAATTTTACCCCCACTGGATTGTTGTTCCCAACCCCCACTTTCCTTATGTCCTTCCAAAATCTGACCCTAACTCTGTCTGTCTTTAATTGCTCCCTTACTATTTACTGGCTCCCAGATACGTTTTGTCTTTTCCTGCCTCTCTGCTTTTGTAAACGGACATTTCTACCTGAACTGGCTTCCTTCTCCTCTCTGCCTAACCATATTCTTCCCAGCTCAAATCATACCTCGTTATAAACTTTGGCCACCTCAGTTATTATTGTTTATACATTTTTCTGAAGCATTTATTCGACACTTACTTACTGCCCCACTTCTGTGGATGTTGAATTGGTCAGGGTTTGTGGTTGTAAACATGGAAGCCAACCCCTAATTTAAGCACAAAAGGAATTTATTAAGTGATATCTATCAGCAGGCAGGACTGAAGAACCAGGCTTGTCAACTACAGCATCACAGACAACAGCCAAAATCAGGCTGCAGGGCTGTTCTCACTAAGAGACGTCTGTCGCCACCACTGAACAAACGTGGTACTTCTTGCACTGGCGACACCACCGGTGCCACTGCTGCCTCTGACCCTAGATGTAGCTGCTGCCCCCTGGCCAGAGTGAATACTGCATGATTCTGGCTGCTGCTTGTCACGAGTTCTAACTCAGAGTCTGAGCTGGGGGTACTGATGGACAGATTTTCATCGTATGCTCTCGCCACAGTTCAGATGAGGTCTCATGTTTATAAGGTAGACAATTTTCCACCTGTGGAAGGAGATTCCAATCTGAACCGCTAAACAGTATCACATGTCCACTCTAATCTTTCCATAGGTATCTGACTTCTTCCCAACTGTATCAGCTCCTCCCGGATGGACGGGACTCATACTTCTTTCCAGCTGCAGGCTACCTTAACATGACCCTGGTGTAGAGCAGACATTTAATGAATGACATAAAAAAGGCAAAGCAATATGAATCAGCTAGGATGTTTGGGCAGGTAACACCAAACCTAACTAGGGCTTAAGCTTATGGTATTGTCTCTAGTGTGTTCAGATCTGTACTTTATTGTTTTACATCAATTATTTTTGAAACAACAAAGCCTCAAAGCTTGGAGTTGCCTAGAAAACCACCCTTCTCCCTTTCCTCAGGAGCAATGTTTGTGAGTAAGTGAGCGGGCTGTCGGGCATTTGTTTCCTTCACATGGTCCAAAAAAGTTGAGTATTGTTGATATAAGTTAGGGTACTTTCCTAAGTAGACAGCGTTAATATGGACAACTGAAACAGCAAATGGCCCAAGTTTGCAGCGCAGTTGTTTCTCAGACTGGAACAACTCATTAACAGTTGTAACAATCTGTTAGCAGTGATGGGAATAGATGGTTGGTCTCAAAAAGCTCTTTGCACTTTGCTGTACAGCAGACATGGGGACAGCATTGTAAATCAACTATACTTCAATTAAAAAGAAAAACTCTCACCCTAAAATTAAATATATAATAAAAAAATCTGTGATTATAAGTGCTTATTATATAAATCTGGAAAATATACAACTATATGAAGAAGAAAATTAAAATGTCATCCCTCAAGAAAAGTGCTGTAATATTTTTGGCTTATCTCTTTTTTTTTTTTAACATCTTTATTGGAGTATAATTGCCTTACAATGGTGTTAGTTTCTGCTTTTTAACAAAGTGAATCAGTTATACATATGTTCCCACATCTCTTCCCTCTTGCATCTCCCTCCCTCCCACCCTCCCTATCCCACCCCTCTAGGTGGTCACAAAGCACCTAGCTGATCTCCCTATGCTATGCGGCTGCCTCCCACTAGCTATTTATTTTACGTTTGGTAGTGTATATATGTCCATGACACTCTCTCACTTTGTCACAGCTTACCCTTCCCCCTCCCCATATCCTCAAGTCCATGCTCTAGTAGGTCTGTGTCTTTATTCCCGTCTTGCCCCAGGTTCTTCATGACCTTTTTTTTTTTCTTAGATTCCATATATATGTGTTAGCATATGGTATTTGTTTTTCTCTTTCTGACTTACTTCACTCTGTATGACAGACTCTAGGTCCATCCACCTCACTACAAATAACTCAATTTCGTTTCCTTTTATGGCTGAGTAATATTCCATTGTATATATGTGCCACATCTTCTTTATCCATTCATCTCTTGATGGACACTTAGGTTGCTTCCATGTCCTGGCTATTGTAAATAGAGCTGCAATGAACATTTTGGTACATGACTTTTTGAATTATGGTTTTCTCAGGGTATATGCCCAGTAGTGGGATTGCTGGGTCATATGGTAGTTCTATTTTTAGTTTTTTAAGGAACCTCCATACTGTTCTCCATAGTGGCTGTATCAATTTACATTCCCACCAACAGTGCAAGAGGGTTCGCTTTTTTGCACACCCTCTCCAGCATTTATTGTTTCTAGATTTTTTGATGATGGCCATTCTGACCAGTGTGAGATGATATCTCATTGTAGTTTTGATTTGCATTTCTCTAATGATTAATGATGTTGAGCATTCTTTCATGTGTTTGCTGGCAATCTGTATATCTTCTTTGGAGAAATGTCTATTTAGGTCTTCTGCCCATTTTTGGATTGGATTGTTCGTTTTTTTGATATTGAGCTGCATGAGCTGCTTGTAAATTTTGAAGATTAATCCTTTGTCAGTTGCTTCATTTGCAAATATTTTCTCCCATTCTGATGGTTGTCTTTTGGTCTTGTTTACGGTTTCCTTTGCTGCGCAAAAGCTTTTAAGTTTCATTAGGTCCCATTTGTTTTTGTTTTTATTTCCATTTCTCTAGGAGGTGGGTCAAAAAGGATCTTGCTGTGATTTATGTCATAGAGTGTTCTGCCTGTGTTTTCCTCTAAGAGTTTGATAGTGTCTGGCCTTACATTTAGGTCTTTAATCCATTTTGAGTTTATTTTTGTGTATGGTGTTACAGAGTGTTCTAATTTCATACTTTTACATGTACCTGTCCGGTTTTCCCAGCATCACTTATTGAAGAGGCTGTCTTTTCTCCACTGTATATTCTTGCCTCCTTTATCAAAGATAAGGTGACCATATGTGCATGGGTTTATCTCTGGGCTTTCTGTTCTGTTCCATTGATCTATATTTCTGTTTTTGTGCCAGTACCATACCATCTTGATTACTGTAGCTTTGTAGTATAGTCTGAAGCCAGGGAGCCTGATTCCTCCAGCTCCATTTTTTGTTCTCCAGATTGCTTTGGCTGTTCGGGGTCTTTTGTGTTTCCATACAAATGGTGAAATTTTTTGTTCCAGTTCTGTGAAAAATGCCAGTGGTAGTTTGATAGGGATTGCATTAAATCTGTAGATTGCTTTGGGTTGTATAGTCATTTTCACAATGTTGATTCTTCCAATCCAAGAACATGGTATCTCTCTCCATCTATTTGTATCACCTTTAATTTCTTTCATCAGTGTCTTATAATTTTCTGCATACAGGTCTTTTGTCTCCCTAGGTAGGTTTATTCCTAGATATTTTATTCTTTTTGTTGCAGTAGTAAATGGGAGTGTTTTCTTAATTTCACTTTCAGAGTTTTCATCATTCGTGTATAGGAATGCCAGAGATTTATGTGCATTAATTTTGGATCCTGCTACTTTACCAAATTCATTGATTAGCTCTAGTAGTTTTCTGGTAGCATCTTTAGGATTCTTTACGTATAGTATCATGTCATCTGCAAACAGTGACAGCTTTACTTTTTCTTTTCCAATTTGCATTCCTTTTATTTCTTTTTCTTCTCTGATTGCTGTGGCTAAAACTTCCAAAACTATGTTGAATAATAGTGGTGCGAGTGGGCGACCTTGTCTTGTTCCTGATCTTAGTGGAAATGGTTTCAGTTTTTCACCATTGAGGATGATGTTGGCTGTGGGTTTGTCATATATGGCCTTTATTATGTTGAGGAAAGTTCCCTCTATGCCTACTTTCTGCAGGGTTTTTATCATAAATGGATGTTGAATTTTGTTGAAAGCTTTCTCTGCATTGACAGAGATGATCATATGGTTTTTCTCCTTCAGTTTGTTAATATGGTGTATCACATTGATTGATTTGCATATATTGAAGAATCCTTGCATTCCTGGAATAAACCCCACTTGATCATGGTGTGTGATACTTTTAATGTGCTGTTGGATTCTGTTTGCTAGTATTTTGTTGAGGATTTTTGCATCTATGTTCATCAGTGATATTGGCCTGCAGTTTTCTTTCTTTGTGACATCTTTGTCTGGTTTTGGTATCAGGGTGATGGTGGCCTTGTAGAATGAGTTTGGGAGTGTTCCTCCCTCTGCTATATTTTGGAAGAGTTTAAGAAGGATAGGTGTTAGCTTTTCTCTAAATGGTTGATAGAATTCGCCTGTGAAGCCATCTAGTCCTGGGCTTTTGTTTGTTGGAAGATTTTTTTTTTTTTTTCGCGGTATGCGGGCCTCTCACTGTTGTGGCCTCTCCTGTTGCGGAGCACAGGCTCCAGACGCGCAGGCTCAGTGGCCATGGCTCATGGGCCCAGCTGCTCTGCAGCATGTGGGATCTTCCCGGACCGGGGCACGAACCCATGTTCCCTGCATCGGCAGGCTGACTCTGAACCACTGTGCCACCAGGGAAGCCCATGTTTGTTGGAAGATTTTTAATCACAGTTTCAATTTCAGTGCTTGTGATTGGTCTGTTCATATTTTCTATTTCTTCCTGGTTCAGGCTCGGCAGGTTGTGCATTTCTAAGAATTTGTCCATGTCTTCCTGGTTGTATCCTACTGTCCATTTTATTGGCATACAGTTGCTTGTAGTAATCTCTCATGATCCTTTTCATTTCTGCAGTGTCAGTTGTTACTTCTTTTTCATTTCTAATTCTGTTGATTTGAGTCTTCTCCCTTTTTTTCTTGATGAGTCTGGCTAATGGTTTATCAATTTTGTTTATCTTCTCAAAGAACCAGTTTTTAGTTTTATTGATCTTTGCTATCATTTCCTTCATTTCTTTTTCATTTATTTCTGATCTGATCTTTATGATTTCTTTCCTTCTGCTAACTTTGGGAGGTTTTTTTTCTTCTTTCTCTAATTGCTTTAGGTGCAAGTTTAGGTTGTTTATTTGAGATGTTTCCTGTTTCTTAAGGTAGGATTGTATCGCTATAAACTTCCCTCTTAGAAATGCTTTTGCTGCATCCCATAGGTTTTGGGTCGTCGTGTCTCCATTGTCATTTGTTTCTAGGTATCTTTTGGTTTCCTCTTTCATTTCTTCAGTGATCACTTCGTTATTAAGTAGTGTATTGTTTAGCCTCCATGTGTTTGTACTTTTTACAGATCTTTTCCTGTAATTGATATCTAGTCTCATGGCGTTGTGTTCGGAAAAGATACTTGATATGATTTCAATTTTCTTAAATTTACCAAGGCTTGATTTGTGACCCAAGATATGATCTATCGTGGAGAATGTTGCATCAGCACTTGAGAAGAATGTGTATTATGTTGTTTTTGGATGGAATGTCCTATAAATATTAATTAAGTCCATCTTGTTTAATGTATCATTTAAAGCTTGTGTTTCTTTCTTTATTTTCATTTTGGATGATCTGTCCATGGGTGAAAGTGGGGTGTTAAAGTCCCCTACTATGATTGTGTTACTGTCGATTTCCCCTTTTATGGCTGTTAGTATTTGCTTTATGCATTGAGGTGCTCCTCTGTTGGGTGCATAAATATTTACAATTGTTATATCTTCTTCTTGGATCGATCCCTTGATCATTATGTAGTGTCCTTCTTTGTCTCTTGTAATAGTCTTTATTTTAAAGTCTATTTTGTCTGATACGAGAATCGTTACTCCGGCTTTCTTTTGATTTCCATTTGCATGGAAGATCTTTTTCCATCCCCTCACTTTCAGTCTGTATGTGTCCCTAGGTCTGAAGTGGGTCTCTTGTAGACAGCATATACACGGGTCTTGTTTTTGTATCCATTCAGCCAGTCTGTGTCTTTTGGTGGGAGCATTTAATCCATTTACATTTAAGGTAATTATCAATATGTATGTTCCTATTCCCATTTTCTAAATTGTTTTGGGTTCGTTATTGTAGGTCTTTTCCTTCTCTTGTGTTTCTTGCCTAGAGAAGTTCCTTTAGCATTTGTTGTAAAGCTGGTTTGGTGGTGCTGAACTCTCTCAGCTTTTGCTTGTCTGTAAAGGTTTTAATTTCTCCATCAAATCTGAATGAGATCCTTGCTGGGTAGAGTAATCTTGGTTGCAGGTTTTTGTCCTTCATCACTTTAAATATGTCCTGCCACTCCCTTCTGGCTTGCAGAGCTTCTGCTGAAAGATCAGCTGTTAACCTTATGGGGATTCCCTTGTGTGTTATTTGTTGTTTTTCCCTTGCTGCTTTTAATATGTTTTCTTTGTATTTAATTTTTAACAGTTTGATTAATATGTGTCTTGGCGTGTTTCTCCTTGGATTTATCCTGTATGGGACTCTCTGTGCCTCCTGGACTTGAGTAACTATTTCCTTTCCCATATTAGGGAAGTTTTCAACTATAATCTCTTCAAATATTTTCTCAGTCCCTTTCTTTTTCTCTTCTTCTTCTGGGACCCCTATAATTCGAATGTTGGTGTGTTTAAGGTTGTCCCAGATGTCTCTGAGACTGTCCTCAGTTCTAATTCTTTTTTCTTTATTCTGCTCTACAGTAGTTATTTCCACTATTTTATCTTCCAGGTCACTTATCCTTTCTTCTGCCTCAGTTATTCTGCTATTGATCCCTTCTAGAGAATTTTTAATTTCATTTATTGTGTTGTCCATCATTGTTTGCTTGCTCTTTAGTTCTGGTAGGTCCTTGTTAAACGTTTCTTGAGTTTTCTCCATTCTATTTCCAAGATTGTGGATCATCTTTACTATCATTACTCTGAATTCTTTTTCAGGTAGACTGCCTATTTCCTCTTCATTTGTTAGGTCTGGTGGGTTTTTATCTTGCTCCTTCATCTGCTGTGTGTTTTTCTGTCTTCTCATTTTACTTATCTTACTGTGTTTGGGGTCTCCTTTTCGCAGGCTCCAGGCTCATAGTTCCCGCTGTTTTTGGTGTCTGCCCCCAGTGGCTAAGGTTGGTTCAGTGGGTTGTGTAGGCTTCCTGGTAGAGGTGACTAGTGCCTGTGTTGTGGTGGATGAGGCTGGATCTTGTCTTTCTGGTGGGCAGGTCCACGTCTGGTGGTATGTTTTTGGGTGTCTGTGGCCTTATTATGATTTTAGGCAGCCTCTCTGCTAATGGGTGGGGTTGTGTTCCTGTCTTGCTAGTTGTTTGGCATAGGGTGTCCAGCACTGTAGCTTGCTGGTCGTTGAGTGAAGCTGGGTTTTGGTGTTGAGATGAAGATCTCTGGGAGATTTTCACCGTTTGATATTATGTGCAGCTTGGAGGTCTCTTGTGGACCAGGGTCCTGAAGTTGGCTCTCCCACCTCAGTGGCACAGCCCTGATGCCTGGCTGGAACACCAAGCACCTGTCATCCACACAGCTCAGAATAAAAGGGAGAAAAAATAGAAAGAAAGAAAGAGGATAAAATAAAATAATTAAACTAAAAAATATTAAGAAAAAAAATTTTAAGTAAAAAACAACAACAAAAAAACGGACGGATAGAATCCTAGCACAAATGGTGAAAGCAAAAGCTATACAGAGAAAATCACACACACTCACAAAAAGAGGAAAAGGGGAAAAAATAATACATCTTTGCTCCCAAAGTCCATCTCCTCAATTTGTGATGATTCATTGTCTATTCAGGTATTCCACAGATGCAGGGCACATCAAGTTGATTGTGGAGATTTAATCCGCTGCTCCTGAGGCTGCTGGGAGAGATTTCCCTTTCTCTTCTTTGTTCGCACAGCTCCGGGGGTTCAGCTTTGGATTTGGACCCGCCTCTGCGTGTAGGTTGCCTGAGGGCGTCTGTTCTTCGCTCACACAGGACGGGGTTAAAGGAGCAGCTGCTTTGGGGACTCTGGCTCACTCAGGCCAGGAGGAGGGAGGGGTACAGATGCGGGGTGAGCCTGCGGTGGCAGAGGCCGGCGTGATGTTGCACCAGCCTGAGGCACGCTGTGCGTTCTCCCGGGGAAGTTGTCCCTGGATCCCAGGACCCTGGCAGTGACGGGCTGCACAGGCTCCCTGGAAGGGAGGTGTGGAGAGTGACCTGTGCTCGCACACAGGCTTCTTGGTGGCGGCAGCAGCGGCCTTAGCGTCTCATGCCCGTCTCTGGGGTCCACGCTTTTAGCCGCGGCTCGCGCCCGTCTCTGGAGCTCCTTTAAGCAGCGCTCTTAATCCCCTCTCCTGGCGCACCAGGAAACAAAGAGGGAAGAAAAAGTCTCTTGCCTCTTCGGCATCTCCAGACCTTTTCCTGGATTCCTTCCCAGCTAGCTGTGGCGCACTAGCCCCCTTCGGGCTGTGTTCACGCAGCCAACCCCAGTCCTCTCCCTGGGATCTGACCTCCGAAGCCTGAGCCTCAGCTCCCAGCGCCCCCCGCCCCGGCAGGTGAGCAGACAAGCCTCTTGCACTGGTGAGTGCTGGTCAGCACTGATCCTCTGTGCGTGAATCTCTCTGCTTTGCCCTCCACACCTGTTGCTGCGCTCTCCTCCGTGGCACCGATGCTTCCCCCCCTCCACCGCCCGCAGTCTCCGCCCGCGAAGGGGCTCCTAGTGTGTGGAAACCTTTCTTCCTTCACAGCTCCCTCCCACTGGTGCAGGTCCCGTCCCTATTCTTTTGTCTCTTTTTTCTTTTGCCCTACCTGGGAAGTCTCTTACCTTTTGGGAGGTCTGAGATCTTCTGCCAGCATTAAGTAGGTGTTCTGTAGGAGTTGTTCCACATGTAGATGTATTTCTGATGTATCTGTGGGGAGGAAGGTAATCTCTGCGTCTTACTCTTCTGCCATCTTGAAGCTCCCTTTTGGCTTATTTCTTTACAGTGTTTTCTTTTTCCCTTTTAATGTTTATTATTAACTTGGTTAAGACC
Organism: Monodon monoceros; assembly: GCF_005190385.1. NCBI lineage: Eukaryota > Metazoa > Chordata > Mammalia > Artiodactyla > Monodontidae > Monodon > Monodon monoceros. The sequence continues at coordinate 6,280,614 of NW_021703781.1, forward strand.
GTACTGTATGGGGTTTTGTAGGCCACTTTCTCACTGATAATTATATCACTGACATTTTTGTGTTATTAAATAATCTGCATAAATACAAGTTGAACATATAAAAAAATCTCAAGTTACAAAAACTGTTCTCATTTTATTAAGAGATTTAGAAAATGGAACATGCTGCTATTCATTCTTGGGCTGTGGCCAAGAGGAGTAATTGCTTCCACATTCTCGGTACATGAAAACCATCCACTCTGAGGTGCAGCTGTAGCCATGCTCTATACATCTGTTATGCTTTTCATTTTCTCGTCTGATAAGCTTGTTCATCTCCCCCGTGCTGCTTTCAGCAGTTGCCGTGGCACCAGATGACAACTGGATTTGGTGGTTTCTTGTCTGATTGCTTAAGGCAGCATACACATACACACTCACAAAAAGAGGAAAAGCTGCTGCTCCTCTGCACGTGTGAGGCCTGCAGAGCCCAGTTTCCGGGCTGGTGAGAGCTCCTTCATTCACCAAGTGATTATTGATCATCTCTTGACCTCTGTCCTGGGGGTGTAAAGGTGATGACCCAGTCCTGCCCCATGCAGCTCGCAGCGTAGGCATTTGTTTGCAAGTGAACAGAGTACAGAGTGCCGTGATTGACCCTCCGAGGGCGGCTAACTCAGTTGGCCCAGGGAATCTGAGCAAGGCTCCACAGGGGAGATTGTGCTTGAGCTGAGATTTTCAGCCGATGAGCCACTGATTTACAACTACTTTTATACGACCTCTCTTATTTCTTTCTTCTTGACAGTCAGAGCTACCCTGGATCAATTTTAGCATAGATGTAACCCGGGTGAGCTTGGTGTAAGGTATGCTGGTGTCTGGCCTGCTTGGTGCGGTCAGAGGCTCCCAGGGGGAAGAGGGAGGTGGTTGTGCAGGAGATGCATCCACATAGCCAGTGGCCCGGGAGGATGGCGGATCACCGGGGGGAGGGGAGTGACAAGATCTGATCATGTCAGGCCCCAGACAAAGAGGCTGGCTTCCAGCTGATTGGGGGGAGGGGGAGACCCGAATCCTGTGTGGGACCACCAGTCGGGGCCCAGGCCTGCACCCTGGACCAGGTGGGGTATGGAGGTGCTGTGTCTCGAGAGATCCACAGGCACCCACAGCACGTCCTTCAGATCATGCAGTTCTCTGGTTCCTGGCAGTACCCTGTGGGGTGCAGCTTGGAAGCCCAGCAGGGAAGGCGAGGCACGCAATCCCAGTTGCAGCAGAGTGGCTGCATTTGGAGCACCCTCTGCAGGCAGTAAGTGCTTATCATTAGCTCTGTCAGCACTGGCCTAGGGCCTGGCCTCTTCTGGATCCTGCTGTTGGGATCAGTGGAACTTTAAGGACGACGGAGGGGTGGGGTGTGGCATGTCACAGAACCCCCAGCCACATAAAAAGTACTGTGAATAATATGTGTCTTTTCCTAAAGAACTCGGAGTGGTGTGCAGGTGTTGTGAGTCTCCTAGCCATGTTGTTCCGGTGTAGCTGTTTGAATGGTGGGGAGGAAGGACCTGGAAAATGCTAGGGTCTGAGCAGACTTGTGTGCAGCCTTTTTTTTTTTTTTTAATTAATTTTTATTGGAGTATAGTTGGTTTACAATGTTGTGTTAGTTTCTGCTCTACAGCAAAGTGAATCAGTTATATATATACATATATCCCCTCCTTTTTGGATTTCCTTCCCATTTAGGTCACCACAGAGCACTGAGTAGAATTCCCTGTGCTATACAGTAGGTTCTCATTGGTTATCTATTTTATACATAGTAGTGTATATGTGTCAATCCCCTCGTCCCAATTCATCCCACTCCCCCTTTCCCGCTGTTACCCATATGTCCTCTACGTCTGTGCCTCTGTTTCTGCTTTGCAAATGAGTTCATCTGTATCGTTTTTCTAGATTCCACATGTAAGCGATACTATACGACACTTGTCTTTCTCTCTCTGACTTGCTTCACTCCGTATGACAGTCTCTAGGTCCAGCCACGTCTCTGCACATGGCACAGTTTTGTTCCTTTTTATGGCTGAGTAATATTTATGTGCAGCCTTTAAGAATGTAGTCTTTTGATTTTGTATATGAACATTTGTTAAAATTATTTTTTTTCCTAGATAATCCCCTATGTTGGGACCATTTCTGAGCAGTTGGAGCCTGGAACTTTGATTGTACTACGTGGGCATGTTCCTAGTGACTCAGACAGGTAAAGTCATTCTGTTAGACGAGAAGAGAACAAGAATAAACTCGTTGTGATTGTGGGACAACAAAAAATCATGAGGGAGAGACCATTTAGATACTCGGAGGCCTGATTTTGCTTTCACAGCAGCCCCGGCCAAGGTGCTGAGGAAATTGGAATGAAAAACTGAAATACAGGTTATGTGGATTTTGTGTTGCTGTAAGTCTGATTTTAGTATAAAGAATTAGAGATACGGTTAATGAAGGGAACTGTGGTCAGATGACAGGGACACAGTCTAGTTACAGTGTAACATTCCCATACCATCTCTTAAGGCCTGTTCTGGGTGGTTTTATCTAATGCTTGCTTTCGGTAGAGTCTGGATGAGGCTGTATCAGCTAGAGTTGGGCTCGGCTCTATGTGGTGGATGCCTGAACAACAGTGTTTTAAATAAGATGTGAACGTGACATCTAAAGGGGACAGTCCGGAGGGCTGAGGGCGCGTACCAGCAAGCTGTTGGAGGGGTGGGCCTCTTCACGCTCTCACCCTGCCATCCCAGGGTGAGGTCCTCTTTCTCGTGGTTCCTGGAAGCTAGGACTCTGGTCCTCACGTTGTGTTTGGGTAGCTGCCTGGGACCATGTGCTATTTGGGGGGAAGGGGTGGGGGGTGGACAGAAGGCAGATGCCAACTGACTTTAGAGACCGTTTCCAGGAGTCTTCCTTGCACACTTCTACCCCATCGGCAGAGCTTGGGGCACCTGGGCGAACGCACCTGCGGGGAGACTGGGCAATATGGGTGCTTGTGGTGGACCGCCACCAAAAGCATGTGAGTGAACAGAAGATCCGTCAGCTGTCACTCGGCCTGGGTTTCTGCGCTGCCAGGCCTGCGAGGCTGCCTTCCTTCCTGAGTCCTCACGCGGCCTGTGTTTCTTCCCCTCCTCAGGTTCCAGGTGGACTTACAGTGTGGCAGCAGCGTGAAACCTCGAGCAGACGTGGCCTTTCATTTCAATCCACGGTTCAGAAGGGCCAACTGCATTGTTTGCAACACTCTGAAAAATGAGAAGTGGGGCTGGGAAGAGATCACCTATGACATGCCTTTCAATAAAGAAAAATCTTTTGAGATCGTGATCATGGTGCTGAAAGACAAATTCCAGGCAGGTTTTGGAGAACGGGTTAGATCCTCATTCGTGAGGATAAGCACGAGGGAAGCTTTTCACATGAGTGAACTCACCCTTGCGTGTCCTAAATCCAGAGGAAGAGTTTGCCTTTATCATGTTCCTCTAGAGGAGGGCCCGGTGGGGACCTTGCTGTGAGGCAGGCACAGCCAGCATCCCTGCCGGGGTCGCCGTGCCGGCAGAGGGCGAGGCCAGCGCAGCGGGCTTTTGTTAGATCGTTGCTCCTCGCGGGGCTGAGCTTCCTTCTGACTTGGCACAGCCTTACACTCAGGATGGGAAAGTAAACGCCAGGCAGCAGGACCCGCAGGGTGGGAGAGTCTGAACTGACAGATGAGATCCGGGCGTAGGAGTCGGGGTTTGTAAAGTTGCATCCTGCCGCAGCCTAGTCCCATAGGATCTTGAGATTCTAGACCCAGAGGAGCTCATAGCAACCCCGCTGCGTGTCGTCAGTGCTCCCGCTGCTTGCTCGGGTGTGTGTGGTCCTGGAGGCACCTCCACCTCCTGGCCCACGAGCCTGGGGAGGACTTGACGGCTCAGGTGGAGACTCCCCACCCGAGGTGCAGACCCCTCTGACCCTCAGAGCCTGCTCCCACCAGCACTTCTCCCCTAAACCTCCTCTCGCCATTGGAGTACTTGGGTGTGGATCGTTCTTTTTAATGCTTGTCCGTGCTCTTGAGCTTTGGTTTTTTCTGTGTTTCTTTTGCTTGCCAATGGGATTTTCAGCTCCTTGAGATCAGAGACTATACTGTGTTCGGCGTGTCTTCCTGACAAGTAATGACATCTGGCGGGAGAGGGAGGTGCCCTGTGCACTGGTACCTGCTAAAATGCATTTATTAACTGTTTTATTCGTGGGGGTGGGGGGCTGTCTTCTGTGTTTGTCCAGGTGGCTGTCAATGGAAAACATACCCTGATCTACGCCCACAGGATCAGCCTAGAGAAGATCGACACCCTGGGCATTTATGGCAAAGTTATCATTCACTCCGTGGGTTTCAGCTTCAGCTCGGTCAGTCCCCTTCCATGGGGGGCGGCAGGGGGTCTTTGGTGATGTTTTCTTGAAAACTGTGTAAATATGTCCCTCGTTAGTGTGTTAATTTCTTGGAAGTAAATCTTTCAGACTAGTAGGATGCTAATCATTGACCAGGGCTTGCTTGTCTGTAGGATCTCAAATCTAGCATGGTTCCAACAAAAACCCAAACAGTAACAACAAAACAAACAGCCTTTACAGCTGGAGAGGGGGCGTTTCCTTGATGCAGGAGCATAGTGGAGCAGTTCGCTAGGATTGTTTCCTAGAAGTGGGACGTCAAAGGGTACCTGCATTTTAAGTTAGGATTGAAATTGCTAACGTGCCCTCCAAAGAGAGTAAAACAAAGTAGTCTCAAGATCTGTATTCATTTGCTCACATTCTTTTTTTTTTTTTTTTTTCCGGTACGCGGGCCTCTCACTGCCGCGGCCTCTCCCGCTGCGGAGCACAGGCTCCGGACGCGCAGGCTCAGCGGCCATGGCTCACGGGCCCAGCCGCTCCGCGGCATGTGGGATCTTCCCGGACCGGGGCACGAACCCGTGTCCCCTGCATCGGCAGGCGGACTCTCAACCACTGTACCACCAGGGAAGCCCCTGCTCACATTCTTCTTGACATTAGTTCTGATTTTAACATTTGCCAGCTTGATAGAGGGGAGAAGGTTGCTAATTTTCATGCATTTTTGGATAATTTTCTGTCATATTTTCATGTTTAATACCATTTATAATTTTTTTGATATGTCAAGCAGGTTATATTTAGAATTCTGATGGATGTTAAATATTAATCTGAACTTTTCTTCAGGATTTAAGAAGTAGCCAAGCATCTACTCTGGAATGGACAAAGATAAGTGAAGAAAATGTAAATATTAAATCTCTTAATCAACCACCAGTTTAAAAATGTTTGTTTAGTTGCCATGTAAATTAGGTGGCAGGCAGGCTGGGTTTTAAAAACACTATGTTTTTAATATGAAAACTTATATTTTTAGTAATTAATAGGCTGGAAGTAATCATTCGAAAATTGAGGCATATACTTCAGGGTGCCAGATGCTATAAGTTTTGCTGTTTAGACTCTCAGTGGATCTGACCACTACCCACCAATCTTCTGTACAAAGAACTCTCTGAACTGCTGAATAGGGCTGTCTGGAGGTGTTTATAAATAGTGAGCACAGCCAGTGCGTGGGCAAATGAACTTCCACGTGTATCATCTCCCCCTGTGGAAACAACTGCAGTTCAGACATTTTTTGCTGTTATTAGTGTGGAGAAAGTGAGGCCTTACTGATCTCAGCACGTTCCCAGACAGACTAGAATCTCAGCATTTGGGGAACACCCTGGGAAGAGCAAGGAAAATGTGTTTGAAGCCCACACGTGGCCTTTGGGAAAGGCTCAGCTTGTGGCGGAGGCTATAGGATTCAGATGAACAGGACAGTCAGTCTGTTCCCAGCCTGAATGGCACTCTGCAGCTCCAAAGCACTCGGTCAGGAAGCACTGGCCACCTGCATGTCCCCCTCCCCCGGAGTGGAGCAGGCACTACCGGCCCAGGCTCTGGGTGGTACAGCCAGTAAGATCCAACTGCTCATGTTATAAAATGTATTTCTTCCCTGTCAATCATCTGTATTTTGTCTTTCTCTTCCAACAGGTACAAAAGTCTGGCATGTCACAGTTTGTAAGTATTTTTGCTATAACATGTGGAACCTTTTATAAGATTGCCCAGGAAATGAATAGTTGAAGCCTTGGAAGATAGGTTCATTCATTCCATACCTTATTGCAGAACTGTTTCCCTACAGCCTAGTAATAGAGGAGACATTTCTAAAATCGTCCCCAGAACTGTCTACACCAAGAGCAAAGGTTTGCCAGCCAATCACACTTTGACTTGCTCCAAAATACTACCTACCGACTGTTTGTCAAAGGTTTGAAGAGCCAAAATTTTCTTAATTCTGTCTAACAAGTACTTAATGTTAGTTAGCTGATATGCGTAACTGCTACCCTCAGTACAAGCCCAAAGCAGCCACTCTGTGTTTGCACTGGTGTCCTGGACGGCTATCAGTCAACCGGACATCAGGTCCCTGAGCCGTTAGTGTGTTTCTGTAGCTCCCCCTGCCTCAGCCGCTTCGCCTCCGGGCTGAAGGCAGTGCACGCTTCAGGCCAGCCGAGGTGACTTTCGCAGAGGGCATTTCACTCAGGCAGAGGATGTCAGGTCCCTCCCCACATCCATTCATTTCATTGTCTGAAAAATGGAGTGTTTGCTGTGAGCCAGGGACCCGCCTGGGACCAAGGCAGACTTGGTCTGTCCCTTTATGGGGTTCATGGCCTTTAAACATTTCCCAGTGTCTTTTGGCAGTTTTCCCTCAAGATCCGTTTTTGCAGGCTTCCTGATGCTAACTGGGATTTCTTTGCAGACTCTGCCATTCATAGCGAGGTTGAACTCCTCAATGGGCCCTGGACGGACTGTCGTCATAAAAGGAGAAGTAAATACAAACGCCAAAGGGTCAGTATCAGTAAGTGGCCGTAATAACGCAGCTGCAACCCTGTCAACAATCTCGTGAGGTGTAAGTCGGGCTAATGTCATAAGCTTCATTTGAAAAGTGAGACTGTTAAAGCCAGATGAAGTTAGACTGCTGACAACTAGTAGTTGGCGGCACCTAGGCTTTTTGTGGCCAGACAGGAGGGTGGCATTTTTGTCCACGAGGCCCACCCTTGTAGAACTACAGGGCAGCTCTGTGAGAGCAGATCACTTTTATTAGGGCTCGTTCCCCTTGCCATGGGTCTTATAAGATTCCTGCTTTTAGAACCTTTTCCAGAGGTGTTCAGAGTTCTGAAAGCTTGAAATGAGAGCTATTTCCTAGCAAGTAGTACACTTTGAAGAACAGGGCATTGTAAATGCTGAGACTTCCTGCTTGGAAGGACCCTGTTCTTGCAGCAGACGTGATCCTTTGGGTCACTTGCTCTAACCGTTTAATTTCTTCCTGTAGCCTTAAACGTGGATTTTAAAGCTTTTCATATTTTTATTTTGCAAATAACATACTTATACCAACAGTGTGCTGACTCAGAATTCTAAATTTCACCTTCATCGGCATTCCTGGGTCCTTGTGTGTACATGTTTTGTGTAATCAGAGTTTAATTCTGATTGTTAAAATTGCAGAAACTCGACTCCTCTCTTCTACTTGGCTAATTAGTTTTTAAAAATTCTCTCAAAAGCTTTGCTGTTGATCTACTATCAGGAAAATCCAGGGATATTGCTCTCCACCTGAACCCACGCCTGAATGTTAAAGCATTTGTAAGAAATTCTTTTCTTCAGGAGTCCTGGGGAGAAGAAGAGAGAAATATTACCTGTTTCCCTTTTAGTCCTGGGATGTACTTTGAGGTGAGATGATTATCTTTTTTGAAAATGAGACAGGAAAAAGAATCCTGCGGGCAGGGGTAAGATGCAAGATAAATGGTCCATTTAAATTGAGTCCAGCTTAATATGTGGAGGTTGTGTGTGGTTTTTGTTTATTTGGAGATTGTATTTTGAATGCCGTCTTTTATAACGCAAATAATCAGCATAAATGGCCAAGCCAGTCGAGTGCCACGTTATTTGCATTGGAATTATCTGACATTTGTTTTCATGATGACAGTTTCTGTGTAGCCCCGTATTAGTTAATAGGAATTTGAACAGGAACCTTGTCTCAGGGCGGGAGTAGCGCGTTTAATCCTAAGTGAACATGAGGACGTAGGAGCCATGAGACTGCCGGCACTATCCGTCGTCTCGGTGACACACAGCTTAGGTGGCAGTACTCTGTTCCAGGCGGTCCTGTTTGTATATATTCAAAGAAAGACACATTTAGACTACCAGGACTTGAAGGCATGTAGTCCTGAGCCCCCAAAGATGCGAATATTCTCACACAGCCTCTCCCCAGATGTGCTTCCGGGTAGTCTCGCCACGTCGATGCTGCATGGTTGGCTGGGTGCCCTCACCAGCTTACGTGACTCACTGCTCATGTGGTCATTTAGGGTCACTGATTTCGGTCATGGCTTCTCCAGCATTTTAAACTGTCACATGCTCTGGACCGTTGGAGCTCGCAAGACTCCTCAGAGTTGTTAGAAGTGTGAACATCAGGCTGAACAGAAGGTGGTGATTTGGCATTAATATTTATCCGTAAGTTCCTGTCTAATGCAGTGCCCTGGTTTGGGGAGTGACAGACAGGAGCGAGCTCATCATAGGTTCCCTGGAAGTGGTGGGTACTCATTTGGAATTCAGAAGGAGGTGGGGGTGTGAAGGTAATCTGGATTTTACAGATTTCGGGGATGATACGGACCAGTCGCTGGAGGTCGGAAGGGCGGCACAGGGGCGCGACACCCAGGCGGCAGTCAGGGTGTGAAGGGTGACGTGGGTTCACTGGAGGGGGAGGTGGCTGCTCCGGCAGGAAGCTGATCCTTGTGGTTGGTGACTGGAAACTCGTGACCTGTTTTCTGGCCTATTTGAGCCCCAAGTTTGCGACTACTGTATCAAAATAAAAGAGGAAAATAACACATTCTCTTAAATAATCTTTTCCTTTTGTTAGTTTTCTACTTCAGGAAGAGTAGTTGTCCTCATGTTGGATCACTGTTGTCAGTTTTTTTGTAGTGATAGCTTTTTTCCTATAGCTTTAAACTCCTGCCTTTTTAATAGGCTTTCATTGAGATTCTCAGATCTTTCCATTAAAGCCATTGCTTTGCTTTTAAACAGTATCTTCTGTTCCGTGGCATTTCAGATTCACTTGTTAGTTCCAGCTGGAATCATTTAAAAACTATCTTTCGGTTTTGTAATGTCATCTGTGAGCTCTTTATCAAATTCATGTTCTTAGGAGCTGTTCAGGTGGTTGAGGGATCTTGGTGTTCCATGTTTGCATGTATGTACTTTGTTTTGCAACAGTGTGTCCACTAGGCTGTCTGCCATTTCTCTTCCATTTGTAACATAAGGTGCTGGCTCTGCACTTGCTCTTAGTCTAGAGAACTCTTTTCCCACTGCATCCGTCTAATGCCAGTTTGTTTTCCCTTCTGAGCATGAGGCTGTGTGTTTTGTGTTCCCTTGAGATTTTGTTAAATGTCCATCACCAAAGGTCCCTTCCACCTGGTTGAAACTGGGATTTCCACCACGGTTGTGGGCATATAATCCCCAGTTATGGCTATTTTCCCCAGTTCTCTGTATAGCCCTGCCGCCTTCATCTGTGTCAGTTATTGCTGTTATCCATGGTATTTCCCCCTCTTCCTAATCTCCCCCAGCAGCTAGTCCTAGCAAAAGAAAAAAGACACTCAGTTGGCTGCTTTGCAGATCCAGATTTCGTGCCTCAGTCTGGCCTCCGGGGATGGAGGCGGGGAGTGCCGGGGAGAGCACAGTGTGGGTTCACCCAACTGGCCTGTGCACTGTGGGTGAGAAAAAAATGGTAGTCAGTGGCCAGACTGGCACAGGGAACATGGTAGCAGAAGTAAGAGGTTTAGGTGTACGAGCGATTTAAAAGGATCGCAGTTAACTCTGAAGGGCTAACACCAGTGAGGACTCTGAACTGGAATCTCTTCCAAAACTCAGAGGTTCATAGAACACTGAGCTTTGAAGAGCTTTGGAGAAACAGACAAGAGGTGCTGAGCTAGGATGGGAATCAGGGTCACCAAGCAGCTCTGCAATCCCTAGCAAGTGACCTAAACTTCTGAGATTTCATATTGTCTGAGTTGCCCAAGACCCTAGAGTTTGAGGCAGCGAAGTGAGGATCCGAGCCCCTTGGTACCAGCCTGTGACTGGGAACCAGCTCTTCTGCGAGCGAGTGTCACGGTCAGCCACTTTCTCCTTCCCAAGTGTCGGCGAGGAGGGCGGCTTGCCACTTCCCCAGGAGCACAGGGCAGGAGAGGGCGCGTGCTGAGGACAGGAAGCCAGCAGGCCCTGGGGACAGTGTGAGGGTCCAGGCATGTGAGAGCCACTTCCTGGAGTGGGACAAGGTAGAAAGTGCCACTACAGATACACGTTAGGCAGATCCTGGAAACTGCAGCAGGGAGTCTGCGCTGGCAGGCTGGGAGAGGAAACCAAATGGTTTACTTGACACGCCTGTTTGTGTGCGGGAAACAAACTCTTAAGCCCAGGGGCACCACTAATGTTGTGTATACTTTCCTTCCAGATGATAATTTATTGTGATGTTAGAGAATTCAAGGTTGCAGTAAACGGTGTACACAGCCTGGAGTACAGACACAGATTTAAAGACCTGAGTCATATCGACACGCTGGAAATCGATGGCGATATCCACTTACTGGAAGTAAGGAGCTGGTAGCTGACAGGTGTGCTACAAAAACTGAAATACAGATGACTTCTGTAACACTGGCCTTGTTAAAATGCATCTTACTCTCATGATATGGTTTATATATATTGTTAAAATGAGCTGTAAATCCTACTGGGTGTCCTCAGTCCATGTCACGCAGTGAGACTTTGTCAAGCAAAAAATGAGGACATTTGAGGCAACAGCAGCTTATAGCCATTATTATAACAGGCCTTTCTGCTCTCTCTCCTGTACCCTGGCCGCCTCTTTTTTAAACCTACTTCACATTCAACAAGTGTTTATTAAGAGCCTGCTGTAACACAGTAGCCACCCTGCATGGAGCGCTTGTCTTTTGCCAGCACTGTGCTGGGAGCTGGGAGGACACAGTGAGGCACGTACGTTCCCTGTTCTGTTCAGCTCAGAACCTTCCGTGCTTTGCGACTGTGCCATTGTTTCTCCTCCACGTACTACATAAACTCACCAGGCACTTAAAAGAATTATTCTGTTAGATCACCTGAGGACACTATAGGCGACACCACTCTTCCTGCAGTGCTGCCCTTCATACCCAGTGTTTGATCGTATCCTGTAATTGAGAGGATTGATGTTGACCTAAATCTGGCAGTTTTCTTTAGCATAATATCTGTATCTTCTAGCTGTAAGCATTACCAAATAATTACCATTATGAGATCTGAACACAGCACAAGATAGAGGCAAAAAACAAAGCAAAATGAACAAAACCAAATGGTGCTGAAATTAACTTGATGTCAATCTCCAGGCCACTGACCTTCTGTACCAGTAAATGCTTATTTTAGAATATTGGAATTTAGGGTGAGTCAGAGCTCTGAAAGTTTAAGGTAGACGAGAGATGGATTCAGTTTGTAAAATGTTTGTGGGTGACAAAGCAGTGTCTCGATTAGCGTTAATGACTGGTTATAGAACAGGCCCTATCAGAGAGTAAGATACACCGGCAGAGACCAGTGGAGCAGAGAGAGGCCGTGTGTGCCTGTTGCTTGTCTGCACGCAGACCAGCACTGCCTCTCCTCTTCTAAGACGACCCCGTCATCGTTAGTGGCTGAGATCAAAACGCTGTTCTCCCTTCAGTGATTAAAATCAAACCTGTATCAGCAAGTTAAACTGTTGTTGCATTTCTGTAATTTTTTCTGTTATTCTTTGAAGAGAGTTGGCAGAAGTTCTTTGTAGAATTCTTACAGGTCAGATCTTGTCACAGGGAATTTCAAAGCCTTGGGAGTGGGGAGGTAAAAAGCTAGATCAGTCAGATCATTTTATATTAAATCGCTGGGCTGAATTCTGCCAGGATTTGGGAATATTTTCATAACAGCTTTTGGTTAGGTATTATTTGTATCCCTATAGTGGAAAAAATACTGTTATTACCAGTCTTACTTTTAAAAAGTACTCAGTGTAGCACTTAATTCTTTTCCACCTTTTCATATTAATTTATTATGCTCAGTCTTGCCAAGCTAAAACAAACAAAAAAACACTGGTGGAGGAGAGGATGTTGGGAAAGCTGTAGAAGGCAAGAAGGGTCTAGTATCCCCCAAGGTTTTTTTTTCCTCCGGAAAAGAACATCAGAGGGCCTGGCAGATGGTGGAAACGGTGGACCACTTAGGAAAAAAGAAAAGCCCACTTGCCTTGTTTCCTGTAAGTCTTAAACATAGTTCATTTTCATTTTATGTGGATGATACTAAGAAGTCTGACCATTTCTTTGATAGAATAAATACAAAATCTTGAGACTTTTTTTTGAAAAGAAGCCATTAGCATTTATTAATGAATCCTGTTGAGATGTTTCATAAAGAGAAATATGTGTTCCTAGCAAGCTCCGTCTCCAGACTGCAAATCAGCCTTTGCTTGTCACAATTCCACACTAAGTTTCTGTATTAAATTAGATCAAGGGCTTTCAGACTTGATTTGAACACCTATGGAACAGTGCTTAGAGGCCTTAAATTTTAAAAAGGCATAAATAAATAAAATGCCTTAAACAAAATAAAGGCAGATTTGTTTACTTTTATTTGCGCCCTCACTTTGCAGCTTCACCATGACATAGTACAGAGATTAGAGAACTTCAAAGCTTTGAAAAGAAATCTGTTGTTTACTTTTTTCCTCATAAAAGTAATCCTTGGTTAACCACCAATAGAAATGTGAGCATTTCTAACCCTGAAGGGGCTCCCTCTTACCACCTGGTGTTTCTGAGCCCTCATTATTTGTGGGAGCAATGAGGTGTGGCTGTTTTATAAACAGCCTACTGCCTCCACCCCCTGCCCCCCAAAGACTGAAGGATAAAGGAGAGACGATCATATTCTAGAGCAGAAAATGCGTCCCACAACTACTCCCCTCCATGAGCACACGCAAAAATTAAGACTGAAGTGTCATCTACCCAAAATGAAAAGTAAAAGTCCAAATGGCTTTACAGTTGAAAGCATTCTTGTTGGGTGCTGAATAACTCTCATTTTCTTGAAGTAAAAAGCTGCTTTGAGTGAAATCTCTGACACGGATACCACGTACAAAAGATAGTCCTTTACCAGGAAAGTTAAGGCTTTACAGTCTAAATGGGGGTTAGCTTTGGGTGCTAAAATTAATCATGTATGTAATGGTAATAACATCACTCAGAAAAGACCATCATCGATGGTCTTAATTAAACAAACAGCAGTCTCTATAAAAATACCATGTATCATTTACTCTTTTGTATATTCTGTACAACTGGCAGGAGAGGCTCATGTGGTAGCGCAAACCAGGTGGGAATTTTGTAAAGAAGTCCAAGTAGGTGTTAGCGGCACCAAAAGTAATATGGTCCTAAACACCCAAAATAAAAATATGAGTAAGTCTGACCTCTGAACAGTATGAAATACCAGAGACCAGGGTTTTAGAAGTAGCTCTGGAGCGGCTCTCCCAGGATCGTTTCCAGCCGCTGAACAGTCTTCTGGCACTGATGCTCCACCTCTTCACATTCATCTAAAAACAAAATCAAAATGAGTCAGTCTTCCTGCCTTAGTTCTCAGAGCCTGGTTCCTCACATCTCGCATTCGCTGGTCATCAGTCAGAAGAGAAGTGAAGCACAGTCCTGAGGCGGAAGCCATCCTGGAAACCCCTCCTCTGCCCTCCTCCTTCCTGCCTTCATTCCCTTCTTTTGGTCTAGGACTGGGGAAGCAGAGTAAGACAGACCCCAAAAGAGTGGTGCACAAACAAAAATTCCAGATGCCTAGCGATGCCACTCTTAGTAGTTCACGCAGCCCCTCTCCAGGAAGGAGGAAACAAAGGTGCAGGCACCTGGTTTTGGATCAGCAGTGAATCGCTAATACGAAGGCATCTGTCTACTCGCCTCCATCACCCCGCTAATAAGCTGCACTGTTATTTCTTGGGCTGCGTGGTGGCACAGTGCGCGTTCTGCCGTCGGTCCAGAACTGCGCAAACCTGGACTTAAACCCCAGTTCCACCTGTCACACATTTTTATCAGCTAGATTACTTAATCTCTTAAAGCCTCTAGTTTTTTCCTTTATAAAAGGGGGATAACGGCATATGCCTTGTGAGGATTAACGACATCATCCACGTAGAGCACAGAGTAAGTGCTGGTCATTAACAGGCAGCCACCCCATTGCAGCCGTAGTGGCACTGGATGTTTTGGTATAATAACCCTATATCTGTGGACCAAAATATTCAATCATAGACATGCATGAGGTTAAAGAAAAACAATATCATAGTCTGCAATGTCAGCAAAAAAACACAAAAGTAAAGATAGTGAGATTATGCTATAAACAAATCTCAAATGACAATGAGGCAGCCCGTGCACCCCACTCAAACCAGGAGCTCAGCCTCTGCACAGAGGGCTGGAGACACGAGCTCATCACAGGCTATCCAAATGTGCATTCTCATTGGGCACATTCCCACACAAGTTCACTCTATTTCTTAATAGTTTGGGAATTACCTTCCATCAATTCAGCTAAGAAAGGAATGGATTCTGGTAACAAGACGATATAATTCTCTCTTAGTTTTTCAGCCAGTGCCAGCACCGTAATCAGAGCAGCAAATCGAACCTGAAAGGGATAAAAAAAAGTGAAGAATAATTAAAAAAAAAAAAAAAAAAACTAGTATTCTTGTATTACTTTATGATCTAACTTGAGATGAGCTCCGAATTTTAAACTGTTAACCTCACGTGAGTTTATTTCACTTTCTGGCCAACTTTCATCTTGGAATACCAGTTTGTTTAACAATTCGGGATCCGTCTATAATATGGGCAACCTTATAAATCAGTGCTTTTCAATCTATGTTCTAGAACTACAAGCCTTTCATGTGAATGTCTTTTTATAGCATTTTTCTTAAAACAAACCAGTAAAAATGCCACCTGCAAATTCAAGTGTGTCATCAAATGTGACTGCACTGGAGCCACTGGCTGGCCTGGCCGCCGGTGATGCTGACCTGGCAGGACCGCATCCCCGGCCACTGCAGGCAGGACTCCCGTCCTCAGGACCCTGACTGGGGTCACAGTGTGGTTGTGTGAGAGGCCAGGCGCCGGCTCTGGCCGCACCCTCACCTCAGCGTGACTAAAAAACACACTCATTGTGTCATAAATGTCCTAGTTTTGGAACTTAAAAGATTGGAGTGTTGCTCACATGCCTTGTCTATGACAAGGAATGCAACCAGTTGTTTGTTTTGTTAGTGATTCACTTTGAAACAAAAGCTATGTTAGTCTTCTTTCTGGTTTTGGGTAATTCTGGTAAAGAATATTTGGATAGAGCAAAGTGAGTTGTTGAAAAAACGTTTGTTACTGCCTGTGTTCAATCAGGATTTTCTTGATATTGTACAATCAAAACAACATATTACAAAACAACAAATTTAATGCTGCAACTTTGTAAGATCCTACAATTTAAAATTTGGGGGTTCCCATCCATACACCTGTGAAGAAGAATTAGCATAAGAAGAAGAAAAATATATTTTGTTAATTACATTTTACTTCCAAGATCTTTCAAGCCAATCTAGAAAAAGAAAACCTTGGGCACTTCGATCCTTTCATGTGTAAAAAGGAAACTGAACTAGAAAAAATTAAAGTAATAAAAACATTAATCTGAAAAAAAATAAAATTTGGGGGTTCATCAAAACAGCCTCATTGTTTTCATTACTTCCTAATAAAGAAATGCTGTGAATTTCAACTAATAAATTTATTAACAAAATTCTGCTTCAGTCTGTTTTATCCCCTGAGGTTCTAGTGTGATAATTAGCTTGAGGAATGGCGATTCATTGCTAGAACAGTTTGAAAACTTCCAAACTTCCGCTCATCCCCCCCACCCCCGTTAATGGGCATCAACCGCTAGCCCTTACCGTGCGTTACTCCACCAAGTCCTACCCCTGAGATCGATACACAACAGGGATAATACTCTGCTCTAACTCAAAGGAATGTTCTGTAGACAAAGCATGCTGTCTCTGGGAGCACAATGACATTTAAATGGTGCATAAGAAACATGAGGAATTCAAGTCTTTTCAATATTTAAAAGTGTAAAGTATTTTAGTGCTCGTGCCTAGCACACCATGGGGATGGGGGAGGACTGCCATTATTTATAAATGGCCTGTAAGAGAAAACCAAGTTCCTCAGGCTCAACCTTCTGCCTGACACAGCCGAACCCTGGTGCTCATAGAAGACACGCAGCAGTACAAACCGGTGAGGCCCCAGGGAGAGCGCACAGCATCCCTCCTGGCACTGCGGCTCCTAACCTTGGGTGAGGAGTCCCTCATCTTCAGCAGGATCTGGTAGTTCAGTGGTTTCCAAAGCGAGTCGTCTGCCATGGCCACTGCGAACTGTGCAAGGCATGGGATCAGGTGCTTCGTCACCCGTTCCTGGAACTTCTCTTCTCCTCCAAGCCTGTTTTCCAGCTGTTAACAGTGAGACAAGGACTGAGCAACGGGTCTCATTGCTGTTTGAGAAAATACTCAATGTATGTAGTACTTTACTACCCTTCCTGATATCAGCAGGCTCAAAAACCAAGGTGCTGTTTATTCTCAAAAACCAGGTACTGTTTGCTCTCGAGAGAGAGAGAGAGAGAGAAAGAGAACAAATTTACTACCTTATAAGAACTCAAATGGAATCACAGCCCTTAGCATCATCCCTTTCCCCCTGCAGAACCTGAGAGGAGGGCAGCCAGACCCTGACACATTCTCAATGAACCCAGTTTTTAAGACTTAAAAACTTAATACACCTTACATCATATCTCTTATTTGAAAAAATTTAAAGTAACACTCGGTAAATGCCGCTACAAAGATAAGTTATTAATACATCCATGAAAAATGAGAAATCAATTTTAAAATAAAAATTTCATGAAAAGGAAAAAAACACCAAACTGTGGTTCTGGTTGATATAAACCCTGCAGGCATGTAACACTGATGGCTTCCTTATCTTTTAACAGAAGATGATTCCACTGGTTACCTGATCCACCAGGGGCATCATCAAGGCTTCTGCTCTCTCTCTACTTAGAAAATGCTGGGTGTCAAAGAGGAAGATTTTATATAAACAGTTCAGAATAAACTGCAGTAGCAAGCAGCACTTTTCAGGGTCACGTTCAGAGTCAAAAAACGCTTCATCTGTAGATAGGGGAGAGAAACAAATGGAAACAAAAATAACAAAAAGCTGAATTTCACAATTTGATCTCCAATGTTTAACTTCAAATCGCTATTAACAGAACTATAACCAGAAGGTTATTTCTAAAATGATCTAGAAATCACAATCAGGATGAAGGCAGAGCACAAATTAAATGGACGGTCTCTCGGGGGAGTGATCTGTTCTTTCAGAGTTGTTAAGATTCTTGGTTATTAAGGGCTTCCCTGGAGGCGCAGTGGTTGAGAGTCCGCCTGCCGATGCAGGGGACACGGGTTCGTGCCCCGGTCCGGGAGGATCCCACATGCCGCGGAGCGGCTGGGCCCGTGAGCCATGGCCGCTGAGCCTGCGCAGCCAGAGCCTGTGCTCCGCAACGGGAGGGGCCACAGCAGTGAGAGGCCCGCGGGCCCCAAAAAAAAAAAAAAAAAAAGATTCTTGGTTATTAAGATTGCTTAGTTTGGCAAGTGGACTGCTTATTAGCATTAAAAAATAAACCAATCTTAATGTTTTAGAGTTACTTCCAATAACACAGGACTGCCCATTTATTCTTCCTCCCAAGTGAGTCAGTTAATTAATAACATTAATTAACTGCTAAAGGAAAAGTGCTACAACACTTCAGTGTCTGACAACTGACTATAAAGAATTCACCTTCCTTATACTTACTGCATCCCGCTAAGGTGCACAGAGCAAGGGCGCCAGCTGACCTGGAGTCAGCTACCTACCTGTTTTGGAGATGTTCACCTGGTTCAAGGTGTCAGCGAAAGGCTTCACTAAGTGGCCAGCAAACAGGGTAAAAAGCCCTTTCAGTTTTCCAGCAATGCAATCTGCCAAGTTGTAAAATGTCAACAGTCTGTCCTTTGGGGCGTCCTCTATTTTAGCCCAATCAAACAGCTAAAAGACAAAGTAGCATTAGTTTCTTCTTCCGATCTTACAACTGATACGTGAGTAAAAGGAGAAGTAGAGGAAAAGAGCTCACCTTGAAGAACAGGGGTCTGAATGTGACCTCAGAAAGTTTTACAACCATGGCCATGAGACAGTCAATGATGTAATTTTCCGTTTTTCCAATTTCCTCCAGATCATTCTGAAAACAGAAGAGCTGATTTGTTAGCCAGAGTAGTGACATCTAGCCCTAACTTTGACAAGTACAACAGGTCTGAGTCAGGTGAGAAGTTTAGGACGCGGGGTTGGGGACGGGGAACACGCCTACCTCAGAGTGCTGGGCGCGGAGGTCCAGGGCCTCCAGGAAGAACGTGGTAAGCTGGGGCTGGTGGGAGGCGAGCTCCTCCTTCCTCATCACCCCGATGTGCTCGCACAAGATGCTCATAAATGGGCCCATGAGATTCTGAAAACACAGTCAAGAGACATGCCAATTGTTAATATTCCTCTAGTTCATTAATGCATTTATAATGGAATTAAACCACCATATTCTTCTTTAAGTGAAAATCTAAACATTTCAGTACCACATCTCCCTCCTCCAAAGTCTAATACCCAGTACGGTCTAACCTTCCAGTTCTTCTCAATCTGCTTGTATGTCTTGTTGATGGCTGGCAGTAAGACTCGGGGTGACAGCGTGGTAGCCAGCGTCTTTTTAAGGGACATGAGATGGACATTAGCCTGGGAGGCAGGAGCTATTTCACTAGTGATTTTCTCCAAGTGAATCACCTGTAGGAATATAACAACAACGATCAAGGCCACCACGGGTCCTCGCCAGGAGCATCTGTCTACACACTTACAGAAAGTCCTGGTAGGGATGGAAAAGCCAGTCCAAACGCTGGTGACTGGGAACGTTCAGTGCACTCAGCATCAACACAGGATTCCTTTTAATGCCAACCCCGAATGTTAAAACAAAATAAATAAAAATAAATTTGTAGTACTTAATATAAATTAAATAGATAAAAATGGACAGATGCCTCTTTCCAAGAGGGAGTCAGGGATGCAGGCAGATGGTGGAAGGCAGGACACAGAGCTCTGAGAACGACGATCTTAGAGAACAGGAATCCGGGGCCCGTGAGGAGAGACAGTCACGTTCTCCTTTGCTGAAGAATCTAGAAAGCTCCTCAGATGCAGAGGTCCCTTTCTATAAGAAGTCTACCTTCAAGGCCTGGCTGGAGAGTATGTGAATCGGTTAAGTCATCTGCATCACGGCACTTAAGGCTCCTAACCTCATAAACGGCCAGTGATCAATGCAACAGCACGGGGTGGGGCGGGAGGCCACTCGGGCATTTGCATTCTGTTGGAAATGCCATTAGTCCGCCGTCTGGACTGCAACACAGGCATTCCGCCCTGACAGACGCCTTAGGGTTAAGAAACCTTCACGTGAAGAACTAAGTGGGCATGCCTGTTTCTACAAGAAGCTCTACCAGACCAAGGCCAAGGAGTTCACGGCGGGGAAAGCAATGAAATACATCCTGCAAAGTCAAAAAAGAGAAGAGCCTCATGACAGAGTGACACCCATACCAATGTCACGACTAAACAGGAGGGATGATGGCAGTGAAAAAGGGACACATTCACTAAAAACAAGCACCTCTTTTCAGAAATAAGAATCCTCCTGCCAAACGAAAGACGTCAAGCACAAATAAAATGATCAAATCTGTAAGCTTTCCCCTTCCCCCCCTGTGGTCACCAGCTCACCTGCAACAAGACACCTTCCAGGTAGGGGCTGATGAAGTGCGGCAGGGTCCCAGCCACCTTCTGCAGGGCCACCAGGGCGCTGAGCAGGTAGACCTCGCCCGAGGCCAGGTCGCGGGCGCGCCTCATGGTTGTCAGCAATGGCGGCATCAGGCTGGAAAGAAAGGGCACAAGTTTCTTTGAGGAGAACGGAGCAGAAGTCACTCTGAAAAAATCCAAATAACCGTGTCCGTTACATCTCTGACATCCCACAAAACGTCTACACGGTTTACGTGACCGAGAGCGAGAGCTCTCCCAGTGCCCACAGTACTGACACAACATCACCTTGAATACCACCACCACCTTGCAGTTTAACACTTGCTGTGTGTCGGGCAAAAAAGCCCTGCACGCACTGCCCCACGGGCATCCCATGAGGTTGGTGCTGCCTCGATTTGTAGACGGCAAAGCTCTAATAGGCTGCGTAACCCTGGCCAGCTGGCGAGGCTGCACGATGGCAAACACTAGAGCCGACGACAGAGCCAGCACCTGGCAGCTGTGGCCCAACCGGCTGGGCCCCTCTACGAAGCAGTGTTGTCACCTACTGCTTCTGAGGAACGCTGGTCAAAGGGGAGCAAAAACTGGGGGACAATACACACCAGGTAAACGAGAATGTTATTATTTTCCGGTTTGAAGAAAAGGTCACTTTTCTGACAAATCTAATTTTATGAAACTTCTACTGACACTCGGGAAAAAGTCACTAAGCTTTTATTTTCCAGCTGATACCAGAAACCTCGTGCGGTGGTCTTGTGTCCGGTCCCCTCGACATACCTGGGGAGCTGAGGGATG
Source organism: Monodon monoceros (assembly GCF_005190385.1). Taxonomy (NCBI): domain Eukaryota; kingdom Metazoa; phylum Chordata; class Mammalia; order Artiodactyla; family Monodontidae; genus Monodon; species Monodon monoceros. The sequence goes on from NW_021703781.1 coordinate 6,301,280, forward strand.
GCCAGGGCTTCCAGCGTGGAGATCACCTCGGCCACACACAGCAGGGCACCCCCAAGGACGTTCTTCTCCTCCTTTGTTCCTAGAGCAATCAGCCTCACGGCAGTGTTCAGCACAGGGACAAAAGGCTCTGGATTTTCTGCACCAAAATTCTTGCATAAAAGCTTTAAGGTGTACAAAGCTGTCTGTCTGTTGATTGGTTGTTCTTCTAATGTCTTTCTTTTATGCTTCACCATGGCCACAAGGACTGGGACCAGTTCCAGGAAGTGGTAAACCTGAAAAAGACAGCCCACCGTCCCACATAACTAAAGGTGCAAACAAAATGCTAGTCCTTTTCTCCAGTTTTACTGCTTGAGACTCTGCCTAAATGGAGATCAGACCAAGACGTCCTGCGCCACACGATTAAACACAAGCGACCTTTTCTCCATCTGCTTTATTTACCGATAAATGGACACATGTGCTTGCAACCAATTCTGTATTTATATGAAGCACCCTACCCGTGTGGAGTGAAGGAGGATTAGAATCGTGCTAAAGTTAAGGCAACATATGGTCCATATTAAGCAAGAATACTGCTAGGGTGCAATTCCACTCTAAGAGCTCTTATAACACGTATATACGTGGCTCCTATCAGAATTAGCATCACATTTTAAACACACACGCATCACAGCATTGTATTTGGATAATAATACACTTATTTAAATTGTACCACTGGAGAAACTTCAAGCAGTTAAATGCAGCTCTGATAAAGCAAAGAATGGGAAATGGGTCTGTAGCACAGTCTTCACTTACAATTTTCTTCTTCCAAGAGGTTTTCTGCTGTAATTTGTTGTTCAAAAGATCCAAAGCTTTCCGGCGAACAGAGGGCAGTGGGTTCTCCAGCAGCCCTCTGATCACAGGGATGAAGGTTTCTGTGGGCAGCAAGGCATTGACCTACACAACAGTTTTACATTTAACAAAAAAGGAAAATAAAAAATACAAAAGGGAAGATGACTCATTTAAGACAGACTTCCATTCGCTGCACACCTTCTAGGTGCGAGGCATTTTCACTCACTATCTAGTTGTTAGACTAACCTTTTAGGGAGGCATTACTAACCACATTTATCAAACAACAACAAAAGGATGCTCACACTAAGTGAACTGCTCAATGCCATGGAGCTAAGCAATTCAGCTAGATCTTAAACAGTGGTCTTGGCCAGTGATTTTACTGATGAACTAGAAACTCCACTGAATAGGTATCTTTTATTCCACTTGAATAAAGCGAACATTATATAGCGGGACATGAATCAATATTTAAAGCATCATATTTATTGAGGCACATGTTCTCATAATTGGTAGGGAAACAACTGTTTTCCAGATAAAATGATCTCCAGTCATCAAGAGATTCTTTTCCAAGACAAATCTGGGCTGCCTTCTGTTAAGCTATTGCTAAGTTTACTCTTAAAGTAAAACTTTCTGTTAAATAACTTTATGGTGACATAGAACAGCAACAAAACACAGAAGACAGGGAGAAATAAACACCCACCTTGTCCAGCATGTCATAAGCTTTACTGAGGAGTGCTCGCCAAAACTTCCCAGTGAGCTTGTCTGCGTTTCTTTCCATGGACTGTGCTACAGCATTAATGTAGCCAAGAACCATTTCTAGCAACCTGAAACACAGGAGACTCATAAGAGTCTTGTGTACTTCTTCCAGCTTTTTGATTAAAAGTTTGAAATTATTTCCAAATACGAATTTTAAAAAGTAACATACCTCTGTTCAAGGCCTGTCAACACCTGAGGACCGCCACTTTCAACTACCTGAATTTTAAAGAAGGCGTCATTAGAACAATATGACAGCCGATGATGAAAAATCATTTGAAGTGCGATGAAACATCGGAGACCGACCAACTCGCTCCCCAGTGTTTTCTGACATTACAAGTTAATCAGGTCCAGATCACCCCGTCATACTGTAATAACTCCATTTCCCTTAATTTAATTAGTCTTTTCACTTATTTTGATTACATTCTATAGATATTCATACTATCTGTAAAGTACTACAAAGATTCAGAAAAATACAGCAAACGATTAACACCTATTAGTTTTCTAAAGTGCTAATCTTTCGTTAGCCCATATCTAATTTTAAGATGTTAAACTTAAGGACACAGCTGTAGTCCCCTCTGTATCGTTCCCTAATCCCAATCTCCTTCCACCCCAAGCCCCACAAACTTGAATCTGTGGCTGAATGTTATCAAACAGTACGTATCAGCCGGCAACATGCTTTCTTGATTATATTAGATTTTTGAGATCTATCTATGGTAACTTATGTTGTTCTAGTTCATTCGTTTTAACTGCACACAGTATTCCTCTCCATGTACCACGACTTATTTATTCATTCACCTCTCTTGGTAGATATTTAGTTTTATGGCCCTTTTTTTCCCCCCTTTAGTAACAGTGCTAAAAAAGAACCTTTCTCCTTGAGCATCCAGGCAAGTTTTCGTAGAGAAAGGAAACTGCTAGATAGCAGGGGTGAGCATCTTCACTTTGAATGGACACTGCCCCGCACTTTCTGAAGTGGCTGTACCAACTCCTGCTTACCCATCACTGTACAAAAATGACCGTGTCCCCCCAGCCTTGCCACTTCTTGTATTAACAACTTTAAACTTCCTGCCAGTTTGATAACATCATGGTGGTATCCTCTATAATCTGAATTTTCATTCTTACTAGGGAGGTTGTTTTGTCACATTGGCCATTTGTGATTCCTCTTCAATGAATTCATATTCTTTGCCAGTTGTCCTAACAGAAACGGATGCTTCTTGATTTATAAACAGCAATACCCTTCTTTTAGTCTGTGGCTTTCTTTTCACTGTTTATGGTGGCTTTTGGTTCAAGTTCTTAAGAAATTCTTTTCCACCCTCCAGGTACAACGATGTTTTTCCTTTGGTTCTCTTCTCAAAGTGCTAAGTAATTCTTTTCACACTGAAGTTTTTAATCCACCTAAAACTGTCTTTTGTTTATATGTAAGATCAGTCTTTCTTCCCCCCACTTGGAAAACAGACCGTGCCAGCTCTAGTTCTTGGACCTTTTTCTCGCCCCACTGCCATGTGGTGCTACCAGCCATGGAGCACGTTTCTTACATCGCATGGGTGTGTCCGCCTGATGTCCAGTCACACTGACCCGCCCGCGTGCTTGGGAAGCACCGCCGTCCTCGGCAAGCCTGCTGGACACAGAGCAATGTCTACGCTGATCACTCTCAAGTGAGCTTGCTGAGCTAACTCCCAGTTCTACAAGTTCATCAAGTCTCTTTTTTTCTGATTCTTACACTTCATTTCTTTTGCTGAGTAGGAATAGTGACAGAGGGCGCCTTTGTTCCAGACTTTAACAGGCACATGTCTCATCATGAAGTGTGCTGTAAACCACAGGCTTCTGACGGATGTCTTTATCAGGCTGAGGAGTTCTGTCCATCTCACGGTGGTGAGGATTATTTTTCTGAAATCACGAATATGCGCTGGATTCACTAAATTCTTTCTCTAAATATTTCAATGATCATAGGTTTCCCCCCGGATCTGTTCATGCATTATAACAGAAACAGAATACAGATATTTGAATGCTCAGCCATTCTTACGTTCCTGGTCATGACCCTGGATCCTCCTTTCTGTTTATTTCTTCATTTTGTTTCTGTATTTCCTTCTTTCTCCCTAATTGAAAGTTTAGCACACAAACAGAAAGGTGCACGAATCGTGTGTGTAGAGCTCACTATATTTGGGTAAAGAAACAGCATGTTATCAGCACCTCAGAATCCTTCCCCTACTTGACCCTGCCCTTTCCTCCTTCCCAAAGATAGACACTGTTGTTACGTCTAAAACCACAGTTGTGCTTTGCCTGTTTCTGAACCTCATACAACCGGAATCACAGGATGCATTGCTCTGGGTCTGCCTTCTCTCCTTCGATGTTATGCTGACGAGTCACCAGATAGCTGTGTGTCACTGAGGTCCACCCACGTCCAGCTATGACGAGACGCTCTGTCCACTCCACTGATGATGGACACTTGGGTTGTGGCCAGTTCTGGGCACCATGAACAATGCTACCATGAACATTCTTGTCGATGTCTTTTGGTGCACGTGTTCACACACTTCTGCGGGTATATACCACTTGAGAACAGAACTGCTGAGCCACAGGGTTTACGTATATACAGTCTTAGTAGATCGTGCCCAACGGGTGTTCATGTTGAGGTGAAGAGCACTACCTGTTTCTATTACAGGCATGCCTCACGTTTTCATGAGAGACTTGCCGAGCTGTTTTTACTAGCCTAAAACACAGTTCCTTCAGAAAAAGCAAACACATTTAAAGAACAGCTCACCTTTCTGATAAAATTATTGGAAGCCAGGAGCTGAGACATGAAGGACACTGACAAAAATTTAAAATGCCGCAGTTGCTTGCTAGTGTGAGCATCTATGTTAAAAACCTGTAGCATTTCTTCTTGTGATTCGCTCTTGTAAGATACTGATATGGGAAGGGTTTCTGAAAAAAAGCAACAAAACAAGTGACCTCACTCATCTTCGACCTGATTCTTTGGTATATAGATACAGACATAATGAGCAGGGTAATTTGAATTTGAATTCAAATTTGAATCCCACATTCAAATGCATACAATTTTTAGAGAGAAATCTGTTACTCTGTTATACACATAATATACAATATGTATATTATTATACATATGCATGTGTATATATAATTCGTTATACCCAGTTTTTCCTCTTCTAAATCAGTGAAAGATAGGAGTATATTTACCAAGAAAGTACCCAAACAGCCCTGAGAATAGAGTATGTAAAACCAACCAAACAAAAAATAAGGTAGCTGAGACAAATAAATAGAAGACAAAGATACTGCAAAAGGAGTCTGAACTGGCTCCATGCCCCATTTCCAAAGCTGCAGAGACATTTACTTTGATGGCCCACAACAGACTAAAGGAGAGTCATCCCTTGCCTTCAACATTTAACTCTAAAAGCTGCAGATGTCTGTCCTAAAACTCCATAGAATCCCACATTCAAATGTATCAAATATGAAAGGGGTTGGGGTGCCATGGCTGGGGGTCCATGGTGGGCCACTTAAAAACCACTGTCCTAGAGAGTGACTCAGAATGAAGGCTTCGTCCTCAGCACGTCACCACACACAGCTCACCGGCGCCTCCCAGCTCTGTCCCTCCCAAACCCGGCCAAGCAGGGCAGACAAGGTAAACGGCCGGTCACCCAGACAACAGTCCCTGCGGAGTCTTCAGACCCTTCTTTCTAATGTACCTCACTGTTCTGCTCCAAAGGGCAGAGAACTAAGAACAGTCAACACGTCAGCCCTTTCTTAAGCCAACCTCATTGGTGCTGTAACTAGCGGAATTTTCTTCAAGACCCCTACGTGATAAAATTTTCATATTTAGTTACCACTGCTGTGGTACCTGCTTTATTTTTCTTCTTATAAAGGTCTTCACGGGAACTCTCTGGCGGGCCAGTGGTTAGGACTCCATGCTTTCACTGCCGTGGCCCAGGTTCAATCCCTGGTTGGGGAACTAAGATCCCTCAAGCCGCACGGCGAGGACAAAAAACAAAAAAAAAAGCTCCACATTTTAAGGGGAAACTAAGATACAGCTAATAAGATGCTGCTAACTTGCTGTCACTTTACCATCAATTCATCCCAGACACTTGGAACACTCCACAGCCCACACAGAGGCACAGAGGCACAGAGGTCTGAAAGTCAACGTGTGAGGAACGGCAAGCAGAAATCCCACTTACTGTTTTCCATAAACATTTGAGAAGGTAACAACCGTATACTCGAATAAAAATTACTAACTTACTTTAAAAAATCCTTCTAAGGACGCACCATGGGTTCTGAAGACAAGCTGCCTTCTGCCTCTCTCAAGCTTCCAGATTAAACAGTAATTAACATCGGACTTAATGCCCACCTTCTTTTTCCTCTGGCAGCTTCATTAAGTACTCAAGGATATTCATCAAGCTTTGGATCTGATGCTGGACAGTAAATTCACAACAGACTGAAATCCAAAATTCAGTGTCTGCCTCTAAAACAGCATCCTGTGTAGAGGAGAGAAGTAGGTCATAAACTGTACCTCTCCAATTTATGTTACTTAGTAAGTACAAATAAGGGAAACGTTTTAAGAGTACTTCTTCGCACAGAAAGCCACTCCACGCTCTTCCTTATGGTCACGTGTATGACCAGAGGAATCAGGTACTGAGCTTCTTACATAAAAAAGCCAATTTATGAGAATTATGAGGCATAATTCCAGGATAAACTGCATTATGATATCTGGCAGAAATGAACATATTACTTTACTTGGAGTAGGCTCTAGATCTATTCCTGGATCCCATGTCTAAGAAGCCATTTAAAAACAGCCCTGCACGTGTAACTTCTGCCCTCATCTCTCTTCAAAACAGGGCTCTTCAAAACTGTCACCTGCATCTCACTGACTTCAGTGACACCGACCCTCCTCCCCTGCCCCCTAAAATGCCTTCAACACCATGTTCGGGAGACAGCTTAATTCCTGTACAGCTGTACTCTTTGGGGCTTAATTAAAATACACCCACCCAGCATGGCATCAGCCTAGTTTCTTAGAAAAGTCAAGTCACCCTCAGGAGAGCCCTGTTGCTCCTGAGGGTATTCAGTGCCTCAGGCTCTGGAAGCAATTTCAAAGAATGCTAGAAACACCTTTGAAAGCCCTTCTGCGCATACACTGTTAAGTAGTGCACACTAGGCATCACCAGCCCCACGTTGAAAGTGGAAAGTAACACAAAATCTGTGTGAAACACCCCCCGTTTTTTCTTGTCACCGCACCCTACGCTCTGACCTTTTCTCCGAAGGCAGCCACCAGCACTGTTTTGGTGACATACTGTTCAAACAGCAGGAGGAGGAGAACCCAGAGGAATCTCTCTGCGCCCAGGGTGCCAACAAGCTGGACGAGGACAGGCAGGCGCCTGTGCTCGGGCACGTGGGGCAGCGCGTCCACAAACACGTTCATGATCTTGACCACGATGCCCTCCACGTTCCTCGTGACTTCTGCAGAGTCGCCACCATCAGACTGCAGGACAGCAAGCAGGGACACTGAGTAGAAGCAAATAACCCTCCAAGAGACAAGCTATAAGCAGACACGAAAAGGCCTTCAGATGTGCCCCAAAAAAGTTATCAAAGGAATTCTAATAATCAAAGACCAATCGGCAAGTATTCAAGGAGCATATATAGATTATGTCCTCGGCACTCTGTGGCCCTGAGGGGACTACAAAGTGCATGGCGTGAGCACTTCCCCAAAGGAGATGTATCATCTCCACGAGACACAATACACTTGTGAAAAGGTAACAGGAGGCACTAGATGGCAGATGCCAAAGACGGGCCCTGAGAGCAAGGCTGCTCTCGGGCTGTCCTGCAAAAACCAAGCAGGATTTGAGTTGTGCCTCGAGAAGAACGGCTTAATCTGAAAAGCAGAGTGTGGCAAGGCCATCAGCTCCCTGCTGCTTTCAGAATAAAGTTCAAACCACCTGGTGTGGGTGCTCAGAAGATAACAGCCTAATGGATGAAAGGATGAAGGAACAAACACCTGCACGAATGGCTAGCCCGGTGCCCCTACTTCCACCCGCTTCGGCTCTCCACGTCCCTCACACACACTGCGCACACCACCCCCAGACAGGGACTGCCTGCCCTTTCAGGGGGCAAATCCTATCTCCTCTTCAGACCCATTCAAGTCCAGTTCTTAATAAAGTCTGTGTGGTCATCCTGGCCCACGTGGACCTTCCCCTATCCTGAACTCTTCAGTGTTTATCAAATACCACTGGCATATACCATATTAACGCATATCGTTATTTTCCTTTTTATATACGTCTCCTGTAGTGGCCAACTTGCTGGACAGAGAATACCAACCTTGTACCAAGAATAAAAGGAGGAGGTGCTGGGTATGGTCATCACTGAAATGGTCAATAGCATGAGGAAAGACAGTGACAACAGTGGGGGTAAACAGAAAACGCAAGTGGACAGCCATGCCCATTCATGTTCAAGGCTACTTTTTAGTTTCAAAGTCTTCACTCCTTGCTGAGACTAGTCCGGCAGAGACCAGGTCTCACTCATCTCTTTGTGTACTGAGCTCTCAAGGGAATGCTCGGTAAATGTTTGTTGAATTGTATGTTAACACATTTGCTCTAAAACTTCCTATTTCATCGACCTACACAGGGGTCTTATCAAACTGACGCAATGTCCTGAGATACACAGTAAATGTAAATGCACTTTGTCAGAGGAATGTTAAGGCACTTGTATAGTTACACCCTGGCAGTACAGCAGAACCAGCTCGGCATGTTTGTAGGTATTTCTGGAAAAGACATTATTTCCAAGAGTACTCCTTAGCTTCACCGCTTTAAAATTTAAGGGGCATATAAATACCTGAGCATTTCAGAAAGGCTTTTCACGTCATGTATTTACCACTACTTGAATTTCATTCTATGTAAAATCTTAAAAATCAGAAAAATAACACCCATGATGGTGGAAAGACAGCTTACCTGCATAAGTGCTGGAATTACCATTTTCACTGTCTTGTTAATAACTTGAAAACTGTAAGTATCATCTAGACGCATCACATTGGCTCCCATAAATGTAAAAATAGACATGATGTTGTGTAGAACTTTATCCTGAAAGAAAACACATTTTTCCATATTTTCCATTTTAAGCACATCAAGTATCAAGATTCATTAAAATCAGCAATAAAAAGAACTCAAATTAAAAATAGGCAAAGGATTCGCAAAGACATTTCTCCACAAATAAACAAACGGTCAATAAGCACATGAAAAGATGATCAATATCAATTATTAAGAAAATGCAAAATCCAAATCAGAAGACACCACTTCATACCCACTAGGATGACTATAATAAGACAATAACAGCTGTGAGGGAGTGGGGACATAGAACCCTCAGACACTGCTTGGTGGGTACAAAATGGTACAGACACTCTGGCAAACAGTCTGACAGTTTCTCAGAAAGTTAAGTTGGCGTATGACCCAGCAATTCCACTCCTATTGAAAATACTGAAAACATATTCACATAAAATCTCCTATACGAGTGTTCACAGCAGCGTAACTGTTAACAGCCAAAAAGTGGAAACAACTTAAATGTCCGTAAACTAATGATAAACAAAATGTGGTATACACGTACAATGGTATATTATCCAGCCATAAAAAGAATACTGATTCAAGCTTCAAAACGGATGAACCTTGGAAACGTTACATGAAGTGCAGAACAGACACAAAAATGGCCACGTATTATAAGATTTCATTACAGGAACCATCTAGGATAGGGAAGGTAGATCAGGGTTGCTGGTGGTAAAGGAAACAGGCAGTGAATGCTAATGCATACGGGGTTTCTTTCTGGGGTTGATGAAAACATTTAGGAAGTACATAATGGTGATGACTGTACAATTCTGTGAATAAAGTAAAACCAATGAATTGTATACTTTAAATGGGTGGCATTTAACTATATATTCATATGGCATACGAACTATATTTCAATAAAAACAAAAGAAAAATATCAATGATTCTTAATTTTTTCTGGATTATCAACCCCTTTGAGATCTACTGACTCTACACCAAGGGGAAAAAAAACCCCATACACATTAAATCTTGCATATGATTTTAGTAGATTAAGAGACCCGCTAAAGGTCATGGAAAACCAACTCCAGATTAAGTACATCTGACCTAAATCCCCTACATGAAAATAATTTCAATCTCTTCAAAATTTTTTAAATGACGTATTTCTATAAGGAACACAATTTCTTTAACTGAGGTACTTTATAATCAAATTAATTTTAAGTCACTGTGAAAGCTGTGTGAGGATTACCTGAGGATTCACGGGATTTTTTCCAAATAACACTAATACCACCACTTATTGGATAGCTACATTGCACCTAGCACTGTGCTAAGTGCTAACAATAAATTATCCAATCCCATTCTCACAACAATCCTACGAAGGTTACTATTATTCTCCACTTCACAAAAAGGGGAACCAAAGCAGAGCAAGATCAACCAGCTTACTGTCTCAGCTATTAAAGAAACAGGGCCAAGGGTCCCATCAGTGCTGTAAGATCCAAAATGTCCACTGAATTCAGAACAGTGCAGGCCTACGCATTTCCACGGAAAAAAATATCTGCTTAAGTCTTAAATCGTTAACACTTACAGGAAATATTCCAGCAACAGTACCCAAAAGTAAAAGGGCATGGTGATGGGTCTGAGGCATCTCGGAAACACGGATGCACTGAACTATCAATTCCACGTTGAACTTCTCCTCATCGAGAACATCTACAGGGCGAGAAATAAAAAATCTCTAAGTGGTAGGTACATTCATACTCAGAGTAGATAATCCTTCCCCCCTCTCCTTCCAACAAATTACACACCTTTTGGTACTTTGCCGCCATCTGGAGAGAGTTTTTGGCAGATGTTAAGCAAACAACTTAGAATTAACTGTTTGGTGTATTCCATACTTCCCTGCTCCGGTGGCAAAGGCTCTAAACACCTTCAGGATGCCCGGAAGAGAAATGATGGGAAATGAAAGAGTTGTACAATTTCAGTGCTGCATTAATGACCACTGTCCAGAACACATATTAAATAAACATTTAATTTAAAATAAAACATTAACATTAAACATTTAATGTTAATAAAATATTAACATTATTTAAACATCAAATCTAGGGCTTCTCTGGTGGCGCAGTGGTTGAGAGTCCACCTGCCGATGCAGGGGACACGGGTTCGTGCCCCGGTCCGGGAAGATCCCACATGCCGCGGAGCGGCTAGGCCCGTGAGCCATGGCCGCTGAGCCTGCGTGTCCAGAGCCTGTGCTCTGCAATGGGAGAGGCCACAACAGTGAGAGGCCCGTGGACCGCAAAAAAAAACAAAAAACAAAAGAAACATCAAGTCTAGAGCCTGCGCTCTAAAGCCCACAAGCCACAACTACTGAGCCTGCATGCCACAACTACTGAGGCTCACGTGCCTAGAGCCCCTGCTTGCCACATCTACAGAAAGCCTGCAAGCAGCAACAAAGACCAAATGCAGCCAAAAATAAATAAATAACCTTATTAAAAAAACCAAAAAACATCAAGTCTATAAACATGATGTAAGATTTCTAACTGATTCTTCTAGTGCAGGCAGGCGCTTATGTCACATTACCTCTCCTCTCTATCGCACCTTCCATCAACCTATTTTAAATCTCCTTAGAGGACAACCTTGAGAATTACTTTCTTTTTGGACGAGAGCACACATCCGCGATGCAATGCATACACTATAGCTATCTAATAACGCACACCTGAAAAATATAGCAGGTGTCACACTATATCCTTAAATACAAGTAATGATGCCCCCGGGGACATGGTGTTGAAAGTGAGGAAGGAAAGTAGGCTGGAGAAAGCGCTCATTTATTACGTAATACAGGATGAAGGTTAGTTTCGGGCCCTGGCAACGGGTTCCTATAATCATTCTTTAAATCTTTCAACTATAGTATTCAACTTGCTCTCTTTTACAGACTAGCTAAGGAAGAAGTGAATGTGAAAAGAGAATGTTAAATAAAATAAGATGGGCAAGAATTAGAATCTCATTCTCTCACAGATCAAAGGCAAGTGTCATTACCTTGACAGCAGGTTAAAAAGAGTCGGTATCAATATCTGAGGACTTTTGAGTTTCTTTTTGTGCTGTAGTAATTCTAGGATGAGGGTTGCTCTTTGCCAGTAAGAACCTCCAACTTCCTGAACAGATTCTAGATCTTGTGATTTTCTGGGAAACAGACAAGACAAAAAGTTAGAAGAGTAAACATTATCAACACTAATAAGTAAAAATGACTGTATCTGATTATGCCCAATTGATGGGTATCAAAAAATCACAATGGTTCCAAAACATCCAAGGCCTGGGGGACAACAGTGTTCTCACTGCATTCACAGCTCTTACTTCTGCTGCATTTTCTGCCTCCTTGTTTGCTGAATTGTGCCTAAGGACTTAGTTTTATCTGGTGGCTCCAGTTCTATTCTGACTTGTTCAGCGTTAACGGAAATCTGGAATATGAAGGAAGAATGGGTGATGACAGGATTCCATGGGTTAAAATTAGAGCAGTTTACGGTGATTCAAACAGATACAATGAACATGTTTCTGTCCACTTTGTCCCCCTACAACCCTACAGCCCAGTCTAATCCCCAAAGGCAAATATCACTAACAATTTCTTATGTATTGTTTGGGAAATTTTCCATATACCAACAGCTCTATAAAGATTAAACACAGACAGACAGACAGACAGACAGACAGACACACACACACACACACACACACACACTCTCTCTCTCACAGAGGAGCATATTATGGACACTGCTCTGTGCCTTAATTTGTTCCACTTAACTCATCTTAGACATCTAAGTAATTATGTTAAAATTCTGAAAACTGCAGAATCTGGATACTAAGACTTTACCACACTATTATCTATTTTTGTGAAAGTATTTTCCTAAAAAAGCACAACAAAGCAAAACACTAAGTAACTAGGTGGTTATTCTGATCTACAGCTAGGTTTCAATATACATATAAACCAATGAGCAGATTCTCAATTCCATTCTATATGTCATTAAACAGCTATTTAAATCAAGCAGAATAATCCACGACCCAGCTGAACATGAAGCCACCATTCATTCCTGTTCTTGTGTAAGAGGGAGATCCTCCCTAATATGAGTAAGATCCAAACTAACATACACCCTACGTGTTCAAAACTATAATTATTTCATACAATAAAAATAATGATGGGGCTTCCCTGGTGGCGCAGTGGTTGGGAGTCCGCCTGCCGATGCAGGGGACACGGGTTCGTGCCCCGGTCCGGGAGGATCCCACATGCCGTGGAGCGGCTGGGCCCGTGAGCCATGGCCGCTGAGCCTGCGCGTCCGGAGCCTGTGCTCCGCAACAGGAGAGGCCACAGCAGTGAGAGGCCCGCGTACCGCAAAAAATAATCATAATAAAATAATGATGAAGACTTATAACGTTGATTTTGCACTTTCTCTATGACTTCCTTTTCCATGATTCTGGTTAATGGGAACATCTGACTTCCTAAAAGCATTATAAAATGGAGGAAACTTAAACATGGTATTACTTGGAAGAGAGTAAACATCAATAAACAAATGGCAGGAAGTTTGCAACTTACCCCTTTAAAAGCACTGCTAACAGTCTGAGCACAATGTGAGTTTTTACAGTTCACCAATAAATCAAACAATGTGCACAAAAGCTTCTGCTGAACCTTTTCATCTGAAATAGCTGCAAAAAACGGCTTCGTAATCTAGAGGCAGAAAAAAGGCAATTGAGATAAATGAACAAACTTCAATTCCAAACATGATCTTTCTATCATTCTCTTTTACAATGTGAAACTGGTCTCCATTTCGTCAGTTTAAATGACTCATGTACATCATTCAGTTTTGCAAAATGGGTCAAATATATCATATTCCTTTAAGATATGCCCAGTCTATTTTCTTGAAGTAAAACATTACAGATCTTTGAAACCCTGAACATGCTTTAGTTTCTGACAGAAATCACTGACCTTTTCGAGGGCTGTAATCTGAATGGTTGGCATTCCTGTGCAAAGTTCCTTTGTTGTGTGCACAGCTTTTATAAATATATCTAGACTCTTCGGGTCCTTATGTAAAAGGGAAGCTGAATATTCATTATATTTTCCCAGAATGAGACGCAGAGCAGTGACCTCATCTTTCAGGACAACTGTGGGCTCCTTCTGGATCTTTTCTAACAGTTGCTCAATCACAGGCAACAGCTGAGAAAGTACCATCTAAAGTTTGGAAAATTTATTAGTAAATAGTTATCTATATGGATACAAGTTTTTGCTTGCTGTACAAAGATATCCGAAGATATGCTGCAAGACTGGAAGCTTAGCCTGGAGGAAAAAAACCAATAAAATAATGACCTCTTAAGACACGGGGATAGCTATTAATCCAAGTAAGGCACCCAGGTCCCCTCTGACAGTTCAGTCTGTAACAGTCAAAAGCTCCAAACCCTTTAGAGATGACAGGAAAAATAATCTGTGAGCATCCTAACACTTTCTGAAAATAGGAAATACAAACTCAAGTTTTGGACTATAAAAATAAATTGTAGTTTTTCTACACTACATTTCCAATGCTGTGTAATTAATATTAATTCAAATTATGTATCTGAAGTCTTTAATAACTCAACCAGGAGTCAGCAAATTACGGCTTGCAGGCCAAGTCCAGAGGACCATCTGTTTTTGTCAATTTTGTTTACTGAAACACAGGCATGCTCATTTGTTTACATCCTGAGGCTGCTTTCGCAATACAATGGCAGAGCTAAGTGGCTGCAACACATTCTGTATGGCCCACAGAGCCTAAAATATTTACTCTTGGTTTTTTACAGACCAAGACGGTCAATTCCTTGTTTATACCAGGGACGACACAGAGCTGATAAAGGCCATCTGTTTGCTTACAACAAGACAATATAATCAAATGGCTTTTACTCCATTTGATCCCTCTTTTAGTTCAAGTTGCAGTCAGTCCAAGAACGGTAAGGTCCACGGGCGTTTTTGGAACACAAGGATGAGAAGCAGTTTTTCTGTACCAGCACAAACCACCACACAAACATGTGATTCACAACCTCTTTCTTTTGAATCACAGGCTTCCTTGACAACATAATGAAAGCTTTGGATTCTCCCCACAGAAAAATGTACAGCCACATACATTTTAAAAATGAGTAAATGATTTTGGAATGTGCACAGACTTTTATGTTCAAATATATTATTTTGTGGAGGATTTTCACCTGAAGAACAAACAAAAACTAACAGTTTTTCAGCAGTGCATCGCCAGTGTTTTTCCCTGTGTAAATGTAAAATTCATTTAAAATCACATCAATGATGAGACAGGGATAACACACAATTTTAAAATGGAAAGAAACTCACTAATATTTGCTTTTTGTATCCTGTATCTCTTTTCTCCACCTCAACTCTTCCCCCTCCCAAATTAATAAAATGTTCACATCTGAGTGTATATATGCAACTTCACAAAGTCTTACGCACATGTGAGCAGTTACAATAATCTTTAGTAACATCACATGGATTGGACAGCCCACTTAAACTGCACATACCTCACTGCTGACGTCCTGAAGTACTTTCATCAAATCTTTTGCAATATAAGATGGGCAACTATATACACAATAAAGTAGGTTTTTCAAAGTTTCAGACAACTTCTGATGAGATTTCAGCTTCTTTTCTCTCTGTAGTTCCTCAAATAAAGTAGCCAAATCCTAGTATACAAAAAAAGAAAACCGGATTGGAAAAAAAAAAGTTACATGTACTACTTATGGAAGATTCTTTCCCAAATGATGCGACACTGCTCATGATTTTCAATACCCTTAATAGGAAAGGGTATCACTACCCATCAGGTAGCTTACTATCAAAAGCTAAACACTGGCCTTTTAGCCAGTAAAAAGATAGCAGAAATGAAACATGGCATTGCTATCTTTTTAAAATGGGGGAAGAAAGATGTGCAGACATTGACATATCAATTTCTAAATTCAATGATTTAGTCAATAAAAATCCCTGCAGGGCTTCCCTGGTGGTGCAGTGGTTCAGAGTCCACCTGCCGATGCAGGGGACGCGGGTTCGTGCCCCAGTCCGGGAAGATCCCACATGCCACGGAGCGGCTAGGCCCGTGAGCCATGGCCGCTGAGCCTGCGCGTCCGGAGCCTGTGCTCCGCAATGGGAGAGACCACAACAGTAAGAGGCCCGCGTACCGCAAAAAAAAAAAAAAAATCCCTGCAAAGCAGAATGTCAAGAAAGGAGAAAAAGGTTCATGTGTCCACACGGGCATACACACTCTCAATCTTCTTTGCTACTGAGTTTACCTGAGCAACATAGGTGGCATCTGAGGTGATCTCCTCTGCTTTAGGAACCACATGATCTATGATCAGATGAAACTGGGATGCCACTCCGCTGAGGGCCTGGAGACAATGAATGGCAGCCCTACGTACTTCTTTTATGGGGCTTCCCAGATTAACGAGTAGAGATGTCACCACTAAAACCAAAGGGAAAAAAATTTAAGTAACGATTCAAAACATTGAAACAGTGTAAAACTTCAATAGTACCAAAGGGTGCAAGATGCAAGTTTTCCTCTCAACTCCAACTCCCTCTCTGAAGACCAGTCACTGTTTAATTATTTGTTTTCTATTCTAGAGAAGTGTTAGACATTTTCTGTTATATTCTTTTGAAAACACACAAATGAGACCACAGCATACATATCCTGTTCTGCACCAACTGCTATCACATCTCAATGTATACCATATAAGTACATACGTATCTACATTAAATATCCTTTTAAAACTGTATACAAATGCTCCATTGTATTTTACTTTACTGGTTACTGTATTTTACCTTACTGGTAAAAGTTTAGATTGTTTCTAGTCTTTTGGCATTAAAACTGCTGCAACAAACACCCTCTACATACATCCTTGCACAAGAGTGCAGGTGAAATACCCATCTGTGCGTGATACTTTGCAGATATTTTGTCCTGAATAGATGCTTGTTTTCACTTTCTTTTCGATGCAGAAATTTTATAGCTTTATAGAAGAATTTTTGTTATAGTTTTACATGCTGCTTTGAAAGGTGCTCCCCACTCTAAAAGAGTTTTAGAAGTATCTACCTCTAGTATTCCATATTTTCTTCTAACACTAAAACTAAGTTTTTTTTAATGTGAAATCTTTAGTTCAGGTGAAATTTTTGTCTAAAGAATAAGGTTGGAGTCAAGCTTCTTTAATGTTTGCAAATGGTTAGCAGATGTCCTATTTAACAGTCAACCTAAGAACCCCACAGATCTGGGATATCAGCTTTGTCATTCATACATCTCATTAGTATCTGAAACGTTATCTATTTTACTTCTAGAACCATGTTCAGTAAAAATGATGCACTTAACAGGAATGCTTTTGTTTCGCCAATTATGTGGCAAAAGTACTAGCTTTGGATTTGAGAAGTATTTTCATCATGTTACTCCTACTCTGCTGTCACTTCATTAGGAGTAATTACTGATTTTTATCTCATGCCTTTTCAGATCTTTGGACATGATTATATGGGTTTTCTCTAGCCAGTTATATAATAGAATACCTTGTTTTGAACCAGCTTTGTATTTTGGAATGAACTCTGGGGAAATGTTTATTTTCTAAAATAATGTTGCTGGACCCAGCAAGTATTTTATTTAGAATTTTTGCATCATTATTAAATACAGCCATCGCCTTTTATCTGTAAGGATGTTGTGCTGGTTTTAGACAAAGAATCTGGAAGCTTTCCTTGGTTCTATGCCCTGCCCACTTCAAAAACACTGAAATAACCGGCTTCAAGGACCTGGTAGAAATCAAGTGAATCAGGGTTTCTTGAAGAAAAGTCTCCAGGATAAAGAGACATCTAAATTCCTTTTATGGTAATTAGTTATTTAAGCTTTATTCCATACTATTTACTGGGGCAAATTCTGGTGATTTTTATCTTGCTGGAAGTGATCCATTCTACATACACTACTTCTGGAATGCTAAGAAAGAGTGTGACAAGCTTTCATACTCTTCCAAGAAGGTCATATGAAAGCTGGAAATCCTTCCTGGTCTCCATGACATTAATTTATAAAGTAAAGCCAAAAATGAACAGCTGAGAAGTTGAATTCATACGAAGGGCAGCATCAGGCCAAGATATCTGTTTGCTAAAATTCCCAGTAGAGTGGGGCAGAGCTTTCAGAAAAAGCCAAATTCAAAAACAAAGTACTAACTACTATGGTTACTATGTTCAAGTAAGTTACTGGAACCCAAGGTGGGTTAAACTACATTATTTAAGCAATCAGCTGTTAAGTATGTCCTTCCACTTAAAAATCTATGTGACTTCATTCTCCCAACTAATTTTTTTCAGATTTGAAATAGCATATTTTACATAAAAGCTGAAAAAAATACTTGAGTTTTGCTTTTAAACATGTAGATAAACTTACTATATTGATAAGGCATAACAAACCAACAGCAGCCTCCAGCTTACAAACGTTAAACTCTTATTCATTTAGCAAAGACTTGCTCTATGCAAGCCTGAGCTGGAATACATATTTGCAAAGAAAGTAAAAAAACTGGTTAGATTCCCAAGCCACTGACAAAAAGTTAACTCATACAATTATATTAATATTGCAAACCCTTTTTCTTTTGCACAGCATAATATTTTCTTGTAAATATATGAAAACAAATACCAGCCAACACTTCCTAGACTCCTAAGGGAAAAGGTATGGCTAGAAGCTCACTGTGGATTCACAGTGGAGTGCTCTGAGGACAGGTGCAATGAGGAAGCAGCCCTCTAGTTGAGGCCCCGGGGGACTCTAGTGGTCCTTGAGCTTCCATGAAGAACAGAGTGCATCTCCCCTGTTTTCAGCGGAGTAACTGTGACATATCTAGGCAGCATAAATGCAAAAGTACTTCAGGAAGTGGGGAGGTGACAGAAGGCAAGACAGCAGGAGTAGAAAGGGAGCCCGTCTTGCAGCAATACCAGAGGAAAAGTTAGGTCCTTTGGTCATGCTATGTACAAAGAGGCATATATTCCTCAGAAGCCACTGCCTTTGATGCCAAAGGATAGCACATTTCACACCTAATTAGAAAATCTAACTACTTATGACTTCGTTTTTTTGAAAACTCATAAGTTTAACAGTAGATAACTATTTTAATAAACTATGGTATCTCCACACAAAATATTCTGCAGACATTTAAAAAATATATATAATTCTATATTTATTAATATAGAAAGATGCTTACAATGTATTCATTCAAAAAGTTTAAAAAATGCCCAGGACATATACCCTGAGAAAACCATAATTCAAAAAGAGTCATGTACCACAATGTTCACTGTAGCACTATTTACAATATCCAGGACATGGAAGCAACCTAAGTGTCCATCAACAGATGACTGGATAAAGAAGATATGGCACATATATATAATGGAATACTCAGCCATAAAAAGAAACAAAATTGAGTTATTTGTAGTGAGGTGGATGGACCTAGAGTCTGTCACACAGAGTGAAGTAAGTCAGAAAGAGAAAAACAAATACCGTATGCTAACACATATATATGGAATCTAAAAAACGAAAAGTTTCTGATGAACCTAAGGGCAGGATAGGAATAAAGACACAGACATAGAGAATGGACTTGAGGACACAGGGAGGGGGAAGGGCAAGCTGGGACGAAGTGAGAGAGTAGCCTGGACACATATACACTACCAAATGTAAAATAGATAGCTAGTGGGAAGCGGCTGCACAGCACAGGGAGATCAGCTCGGTGCTTTGCGACCACCTAGAGAGGTGGGATAAGGAGGGTGGGAGAGAGACGCAAGAGGGTGCGGATATGGGGATATATGTATACACATAGCTGATTCACTTTGTTATACAGCAGAAACTAACACAACACTGTAAAGCAATTATAGTCCAATAAAGATGTTAAAAAAAAAAAGTCCAGGAAATTCACATCCGAAAAACCTGAATAAACCTTCTTAAAAGTAAATCCACCTTAAAAAGGGACTGCAATATTTCAGTAAGTAGTGGAGAAAAAATTACATTCGTGGGATTTTATTGTGTAAGTAAAACTTAAAATTGTATATCTATCTCACATATAACAAAATTTTGGTTACAACTGTAATTACGTGCTCTTTCAAGGAGCTAATAAAAGATAAATATTGAGAAATTGTTCTGGGGAAAATGTATGATCATTCACTTTGCTTTCATAGAAAATTTATAACAAGTGATTTGGGAATAAAAAACTTAATCAAGACCATGTTCAAATTCTCCACAGGCCGCTCTCATTCCTCTGATACTTAAATGATTCCATCATCCTCATCAACTTTTTCATCTTCAATCACTATAGGGTCTAATTCTGACAGATCCTCTCATTTGTCAATAGCTTTGCAAGTCAATCCACTTCTCAACAGCATATTTATCAACTTTGTGAAATTCTGCATCTTTTGCAAAATTTACAATTTACTTTATATAACAGAAATTTTATTTTTGGGTGTTTCATTAGTGAGCGCTCAACCTGAAAATTACTTTATACCTGATAAAAGAGATAAATCCAGGAGGGTTGCTTGAATGGAGACCAATTTAATAATTAATCAGTTGAATGCTAGATTGTATTATGATGGTTTGGCTTCCCTAGACAGCCCAGTTACTATTCAAAAAATGAACAGATGGATATTAAAAACCCATGATTAACCACCTGCCATTTTTATTATCTGTTTTGGTGAGATTTTGCCACTGACGTTTAGAACTTAAAAGCAATACTTAGAAGTAACCAAAAACAGTCTACAAATACACAAAAATACATAAGCACACAAATACATACATACACAGACAGAAAGAGTATCCACCCACACTAATAAAAAAATAAAAGAAATTCTCCAAACTACAACCTTCACACACCACACGTGGAGAAAGAATTACCATCTGGTCGCGACGGAACAGAACGATGCTACTTGCAGTACCTGGAGAAGATGCGGATGCCAGCTGATGTTTACACTGAGCTTTCTGAGAAGAGAGCATTGCAAAGCCCACATAAAGAGCCTGAGTCTGCAGCACCGTTGTCACCCTGCAGTTAAGTGGATTTGAAAGGCTAGAACCATAGGTCCACAAAACAGAAAAGAACTTGAATAACTGGAAAACATCTTCTAGATGTACCTAAATTAAAAACAAAACACAGTGAAGTTTAATTTAATTTTTACTCCCATAAGCTGGTTCCAAATCCTCTTTCCACTAGTGTACAATTACAGAAAACAATTTATTGCAACATTTTGCTTTGTCTAGTCACTTAAAATTATTCTCCGCTTGGTACTCTAACCGACTGGGAAGGGTGTGAAAGAATTTAGACTCACTATAATTTTGCACTTGAACACATTTAACAACAATGGAAAGGATGAGGTTGCCAAGCAGAAAACCAAGACAAAAGTGATGTCGGGAAGCCTCACTAAGAAAGTACCATGAGGGCGGAGTGAGCAGTGTCAACTGTGTCAAATGCTGTCGAGAGGGCAAGTAAGACAAGAGCAAAGAACTGACCACGGGGCGTGGCAGCACGGAGGTCACGGTGCCGTGATGAAATCTCTTCACTGAGCGACTGCATATCCTAAATCACCTCTCTGAACTGCAGTTTCTCGTTGGTAATGACAGTAGTCAACCGAACATATCTGGCCATTGTGATTACTAAACACCTGAGCAGGCCTAACACATGAGGAGGCCGGCAGCAATGTCAGTCTCCGTCCAACCTACCGACGGGTGTCACGAATCAGCAGTGCTTTACAGGGTCTGCATCCATCACCACATGCTCGTCACTGTCTAAAAGTCTACTTTCATGTTCATTAAAAACTGTCATAACTCAAAGAATCTACAACATCTTCTTCAAGGGGACAGTCTGCCTGAAAAAGGTGAGCTAGTACCTTCATGAAAAGTTTCATCAGAACCCGAAAATGGACGGTGTCAGCACCACTGAGAACCAGCTCGAAGAGCCCAATGAGCAAGCACAAGTAGTCTCTGCTGTCTTCTTTCAGCTGCTCGGGATTCCACCAGGTATCGTCTACAGGGGTGTGAAGAGAAGGAGAAAAGGTGCATAAACTTATGCGAATACACCGCTGGGAACTTCTCATTCAAGACAAAGAACAAGTTGTGGAATCAATAACTCAGTTTTCCACAGTATCACATTCAAAAGATTCACAGCTTGTCCTACCTTTAGGAAAAGATTTAGGAGCCTTTAGTGCATGAATAAAATTTTTCAGTGAAAACACGAGTAAAACTGAGTCCTCCACAGCAATCCTCCGGGCAGTCTTGAGCTGTTCTACATAATGTGCCCACAGCTCCAATGGTATCCCTCTGTCCATCATCAGCTCAAAATTCCATTCTGAGGGGATCTCCTGAAATGTTAAAGGAAGCAAAAATAGCACAAGTTTAAAGGGGTTCTGAACATGGGTTATACAGATGGACTGCAATGGCTATATGACTGCGTAATTTGCAAAATCTTGTCTATATGTGTATTTGGGTGGGGGGAGGAATAATAGTTTTAATCAGATTTTTAAAGATATCTAACCATCACTATTCACAAGACACAAATAAGTTCATCATGGCTTCATTTTATCTATGTTTTCTTAAAACATCATCCCTAAAAACAAATGTTATTCATGTAATTTATCCTTGTCAAATAAAGGGTAGTCACGTTTCTAAACAGAAAAATAAGGTACTGGATTTCCAAGAGATCCTTAAAGGGACTTTTCTCATTTCATACTTTTACTGCTTATCTGAAGGAGATACATGGTCAAATCTCCAAACTTGCAGATGATTCTAAACAAGAAGCAAAATGTTAAGGTGTTTAGATATTACACTACAAGCGCCAAAAGGAAGCATGAGAAATGGTGCAGGAAAACAACAAACGAGACTCCACATAGGTGAGCGCAGAATAATAACTTGGTAGTAAAATAACCCAAAGCCAGACTTTTAAGATAATGTCTCTAGTGAGGGATTTCATTGGCTCAAAGTGCTGCTACCATCGAAAAGATGCTCGGGTCTCTCAGAAAGGGCATCAAATATAAAACCACCTGTTATCTACGTGTGTATAAAACACTCGATTTGTCCACACTTTACCACTGAGAACAAATACAGTCCAGGTCACCACACTTTCAAAAAAATAAAGAAAGAAGTTAAGAAGGGCTCATCTGGGTATGTGGGTGTGTATGTATGTATTTATTTGCCTTGCTGCGTGGCTTGCAGGATCTTAGCTCCCCGACCAGAGATCAAACCTGGGCCCTGGCAGTAATAGTGCCGAGTCCTAACCACTGGACTGCCAGGGAATCCCCTGGGTTACTTTTTAAAATATGAAGATTTAGTCTCTTAAAGTTTACATAAATTTAGCTATAATGGCTATGACCAGAACTTATAAAATCCTGAGAGTATAAGTGAACGTCAAAAAGATGGGATTTGTTGAGCATCTCCTACAACAAGGAACCCTCTGAAGTCTGGAGAAAAAATAAAACCAAGACACTATTAAATACAAGACACTATTCTATGGCAGATATTAAAAGGAATAATCTATAACCCCAAGGTGTGGTATTTCGTAAAAATATCAACAACTGAAACATGTTCCTTAGTAAGACTGTCAAAGAAACATGTTCCTTAGTAAGACTGTCAAAGACTGAAAACATGTTCCTTAGTAAGACTGTCAAAGATAATAGTAAGACTGGCAAAATCCAAATTGAAATAATACAAAAGATCTATTCTAGTAAACAAAAGAATGAAACAATACTTTATTCAAGCACTAATATATCTAGTGAATTCCTCACCACTAGATGTAGTTAAGTATAGCTTGGATACTTACCCAATAAAGATGATACAGGGGAGAGTCAACTATCAGACACAAACACCACAAACGTGAAATTCCATGATTCAATTAAATTTCTTACAAAGACAGCACCTAATCCACTACCTACCGCTACTCAAGGCTGACTCACATTTCACCCCTAGAATCCAAAGACTCAGCATCTCAGCCCCCGATTTTCAGTTCTGCTATGATTAACAGGCCAGGCAGTCACTTTTCTAACATTCAATTTTCCAGAGAGTTTGCACTCCTTACCACTGTAGTAATGACACTTTCAAGCTTCTTTATTTTTTTCTGCAAGAAACTGAAGACTCTTGTCGCAAATGGAAAATGAGTTTCTTTTAAAGACGAACAGCAGGAGACAAGTACAGCCATGATCACGTGAAAAGTCACTTTCTGCTTCAGGCTAAAGGACTCCTTTTCTCCAACACTTATTAAATCCTCCACCTTGAAAAATAGACAGACTCCGTGAATGGTAGCTCTTGGTTTGCATAAAAACAATTTTTTCTACCTCTGCCTATCTACGTATCATGTATTTCATACTTAGAGTGAGATGATAAATATAAAACCTTAAAAAAGTAGTAAGCATTGATTTCTGGGTAACCATAAAAATAAATAATTTCAGAAATTATAACGAACACAACTGCACTTGCCAACTGGATGTTTTTATGCCTTTAAAAGATTTACTAAGGCAAAAGAAAATTTCTCCTCTTTTAGATATTTTGCTATTTTAACAAATATGACTTCAATGTTTTAAATGAGAGGAAAAAAGGTTAAAAAGTAGACATTATATTCCTACTGGTCCAATATACAACCAGGATGAAATAAATTACATAAAATGTTAAGGATTTCAAACAATCTGCAAAATATACTAAACACTATGTTTTTAAAACAAAACAAAGTACTCAAGAATGGAAAAGTTATTTTAAAAAAAGAAGAAGAATCTAGTAAAGCAAACACTGAGGATCCAATAAGATTATGAGAAGGAAACCCAGGGGGTTGACTTCAACAACATACCTACCATCTTTAACATTGAAGAGGGATCCCCTGAATTTATATTGTCAGCCAGCAACTCAATCATCTTCTGACTTGCTACACCAATTAGTTCTCCTGACTTTGTGCTTTTAATCACATTTTCAAGAGCTGTTTAAAAAAAAAAAAAGGAACTGAACACCAGAGGGCCCTTATGTTACTAACACTCACCTAAATATCACGTCAAGTAAAGAATTTAGGCAAAAGTCTTACAATTTTCCTACGAAGTTTTGCTTTTTATTTTTCTTTTCATAAAATTACGAATTCTTCAGTGGGTCAGTGTCCTTTTCACTGTATACTTTCCATATTAGCAAAAATTTTAAAATATCTTGCTGACATGTAACACAATGAACAATTTCAAATAACAATCACTGCCAATTTTTAATTATGGTTATCTTTTTTTAAAGTGTCACCTGTTCACTTTTTCTAAAAAACAACTGAATTTCTTACCTTCTTTCCAGCCTCTTAATAAAGGATGCAGAGAGCAAATTCCTGATTTTGATAAATATATAGCCATTTTCATCTCAGCAGATTCCATATCATCATTGCTGATGACCATAAATGGCAGCAGGTGCACCACCACCTGATTCGACAACTGATCATTTTCACTCAGTATCTCTGCTTTAATTAGTATGTCTGCTGCTATCTCAAGCACGTTGTACCTAAAAGATACATAAACACATTTGGTTGAGACATATTAGAGACTTCAGTTCAGCAAAAAATCATCGTTCCATTTTTCCAGCACATTTTTCCAGCTCAACTGACACCATCCTGGTCTCTTTACCAAACACATTATTGAGAAATATCAAGACAGCACTTAAAATCCATGCTAACAAAGGAGTTATCTGGGACATTAATTTTAAACCAACTCTGTCAAATCTTTCTTTTTGAGAAATCATTAGGTTAACTATAACATAAAACATATCACACTATACATCTCAACTCCACTAGAAATCAGAGATTCACTCATCAGTTCAAAAAATATTATCTGAACACATACTATATGCTAAGAACTAAATAGGACACAAAAACCTGTAAGACATGTTCTCATCCTCTAAGGAGCTTAGTCACTTTTTCATGCAAAAAGCTTAGGTGACAAAAATGAAATAACAAAAGCTCATCAAAACATTACAGAAGGTATCATGTGATTCTGAGCTTATTTTTTACTTATTTGTAATTGTTTTAATTATAAAGTGTAATATATTATCCTTGTAAAATAGAAATACATTATATGAAGTAAAAAATTAAAGCTCCTTCCCATCCTACTTCCCAGATCTCAGTATTATATCATACATTATACACTTCTTTTTCCATTTTATTACGAAAAATTTCAAATATAGAGAATATTACAACAAATCCATACAAACCCAAATAAAAGTGAACTTGATATAAGAATTTCAGGCACTTCCCTGGTGGCGCACTGCTTAAGAATCCACCTGCCAATGCAGGGGACATGGGTTCAATCCCTAGTCCGGGAAAATCCCACGTGCCGTGAAGTAACTAAGCCCGTGCGCCACAGCTACTGAGCCTGCGCTCTAGAGCCTGCGAGCCACAACGAGTGAGTCCATGCGCCCAGAGCCCGTGCTCCGCAACAAAACAAGCCACTGCAATGAGAAGCCCACTCGCCGCAACTAGAGAAAGCCTGCGCCCATCAACGAAGACCCAATGCAGGCAAATATAAATAAATAAATAAATAAATAAATATATTAAAAAGAAAAGAATTTCATTAATTTATTTGTATGAGGAGATACAAATACATACCATCCCTTATTTTTTGAAAGTTCTGCTCTTTGAAAGAGATTCAGGAGATTTGAAACTGTCACTTCTGAACTAAACTGTTGTTTGAAAATCTAGAGAGAAAAAAATACCCATAAGTAAATTTTTGCTTGCTTCAAATATGGTGCTTGTTAAACGAACTTTAAAAAATTATGAATTATAAAGAATTTATCTCCCAAGAATTCCAGTATAATTTAAAAGTTCTATGAGAGCAATTTCACAAAAGTGCCATTCAGGATCCAATTTCCCAGGATCCCTACGTGTTTACTAGGATCCAATTTCCCAGGATCCCTACGTGTTTACTACTGGTAAAAATTCACAAAGCACTTTTCCTTTTTAAAAGAACTTCCAAATATATAGAGTTGTATGATCTAATTACTCCCATGTGCTTTCCCCAACCAGGCTTAAGGCTGTGCTCTCAACAGAACAAATTTCCAGTGAAAGAATAATTTCCAAATACGCTGCTGCCTAGAGCAGAGATTCATGTGAGAAGGGTAAGTAAAAATTTACAAACAGAACATGCACATCAATGAACAACAAATTCACTCACCTCAAATGCACTTATAGCTGACAAGACAACATCTATGCTATCATCACCTAATCGGGTTAAAATAGCTTCTTTAATGAAAGACTCATCGATACTCTCCTGAGCAATAGAAAAAAATATTAATTTAGTTGTTGCTAAAACCTCTGAAGACTTTACATTAGAAAGAAAGTATGGTTTTGTGAAAAGCACTCCAAAATTCCAGTTAAGGAACACAGGTTCTGCTGCCCCAGATGCAAATTCAAAACTAAGCACACTCGCGTTGAACCAGGCAAACTCTATAAGTCCTTTTTAGATGAATAATTGTTTGGTACAAACTCTTTCCAGTTTCCATTGAAAATATAGTAAGATGTGCAATTAAAATACAATTTTGCATTAAAGAGTTCATCTTGTTAAAATGAGAACGTAGATTTTGGGAGAGCACAAACTAAAGAACCAGAATGTCTAAGTTTAAATCCCAGTTCCACCACTTACTAGCTGTGCGACCTTGAGCAAGTTACATAACCTTCCTAGGTCTCATTATTCTCATCTATAAAATAGGGCTAATAATAATACCTACCTCAAAGGGTTGTTACAGGATCAAATAATACATATCAATACTTAAAACAGTGCTTTAGACATAGTAAGCAGTGTTAAAAGTTAGCTTTTAATTTTCAAGGTTTTTACAAGGATGATGACACGTGCTGATGACAGTGCAGTCTGCCCCCAAAAGTTCATATTTTTCTTTTAAGTAACAAAAGAAAATAAAGCATAAAATCATTCACAATAACAGAAAAATAAGACTGCTAACCAAACTGAATATATCTCTACCTGTAGGTGGTGAAAAGAAAAAAAACAAGTAAATAAGCCCACAGAAAATAATTTATGTCGGAACATTGGGAGACAAAAAGTAAAATCCCTAAAATTCATAAAACTGAAGTCAAAGTTTAATGCCAAATGCCAAAATTTTCTCAAAAGCTAACAAGTAGCCAAATAGCTCAATGTGGAATTCGAGAACAGAACAGAACCTATGTTCAGACATTAACAGAGAAGGGAAAAGGAAATCAAAGCATGCAAAGACAGACATTAACTGCAATTACAATACTAAAGCCTCTAAGTTGAATGTATACACTGCCCTTCACTGAAAAAACTAACAAGTCCAGAGGAGGACAGGGTAGGACGGGATTAAGAGTAAAAGCAGGAAGGATAAGAATGGCTTCAAGAATATTAGGAGATTCCAGGAATCTCGCTTTTTATTCTAGGTGCTGAAATCTTCCTATTACAACAAAGAACAGTATTCACTGAGTTTAATTATCCAACAAATCAATGAGACAAACCTACCAGCAATTTATGAAAGAAACATAATTTGTACCAGATCAGAAATGAATCAAGCCAAGCAATATTTTTCAAATTTGAATACGTCTACCACTTTAAAAATTATGTATAACTCTTTAAAAATATAAGAGAACAAAAATATTTTAAAAATATTTTTTAAATTACCAATTGAAAAGTAAAAAAACTAAAGAAAAAAACAGTAAAATTTAAAATTAAATAAACTTAATGTGGTAATTATGATTAGCTGAAATTAAATTCTACTTGTAATATGAATCTGGTTTTAATGGCCATGACACAAGTTTAGAGTTCAGTGTGTTTATACTACTATGTGCTATGGAGAAACTAAACTCTGGTAGCATTTTTATCTAGTCTAGAAATTTTCCAAATATGCAAATGGTAGTACATGAGATGATTTTAGATATTAACAGATGAACATTCTTATTTCAAACTGTATTACCTACAGTAAAATGTACATACAATTAGCACTTCAAACGCATGATTTAAAAGCTATGAAAAAGATGAAGAGGATAAGAAGTATAAACTACTAGGTATAAATTAAGTTACAAGGATATAAGGCATAGCACAGGGAATATAGTCAAAATTTTGTATTTACTTTGTATGAAGTATATAATCTATAAAAATATTGGATTACTATGTTGTACACTTGAAATGTAATATTGTAAATCAACCATAACTCAATTTAAAAAAAAGAAAGCTATGTGAAAAAATGAGTCCATTTAAAAGAAACTAAAGAAAAATTTAAAAAAATAATAACATCAGTGGTCAGCTAATACAGCAAAAAATTTGCTTGAATGACTAAAGTTTGGAAAATACTGCTCTATTTGAATCACTGCAAAGTCTCTGTAAAATATCATTTTGTTCTAAAGGCTTTATTTACAAATTAAGTCAGCTTCTGTACTTACTATTAGGAGCCACCAAAATTTTAAAGCCAAATGCAACTGGCAGGTACCGAAATCACGAACAGGGCTCCAAAAGCTATCATTCTGATGTCCCCAAACACGCTCATGTTAAAAAGACTATCAAATTCAAATTTCAAAACTAAAAAATTCTCAGATAATTTATGACCCTCTGTAAATTAATCTATAAATCGCAGGTTGAAAAACTCTCAACTAAAGCTAACCTAATCATCTGCAACGTGGAAACATATACAGGTTACAACGGTGGCTTCTGGCACGTATGGTCCTAAACCTTTGTCCAATGAATGCCCATATTCTTTATTAGGCTTATCTCTATAATTAAGCAGCATTGATTCTAGGTGGTAACTTCAATTTCTTATTCTAGAATTACACTGCTCATCATAAGGGTAAAAACATCACAAATGAAGCCTATGTGACACAAACCTTTGATGTTGTCATGACATTTTTCAGATGATTAACGGCCAGAAGTCTCACAGGAGCAAGTGGATGATTCAGACTGAGCATCAAGGAGGTATCAGAATCTGCTAAAAACTACAGGATTCAGCACAATTACCACATGATCTCGCCATTCAATCTGAGCAGCACATGATCAAGAAGAACCAGAGAAAACCACCCCGAGCTGCCCAACTTATTCAGTAACAACCATCTAATTTCAGAAACCAAGAAGTACACCAAACTGAAAGTAAAAAGTAAAGCAAAATCTTTGTCTCCAGAACAGAATATGAGTAACAGCAGATAAAAATTTGTTTTGTAAATGTTGTGATTTCATGTATACTTGTGTCTACATGTAGGTTTAAATTAGTGAAGTAATTCTATGAAGTGATTTTGTATTCTTTACGTATATCTGATTCCAAGGTGAAAAGCACCTAAGATAAATCACTGTATTAGCGCCTAAATGAAAATATAAATCAAAAAAACTGATCACTGAAGAGAATGCAATTCATCTAAATGATGTAACAGTGACACTCAAATTAGTGACGACTTTATTTATGTATTGATAATTAGACTACGAAGGAAGTCTATCAACATATGGTTTTGGAAATGAAATACCATTAAAGACAAAAGTCTAATTATGGAAGAGAAAAACCCAAACAATCATATTTCTCTTCCTAACATTTATTTTCAAGGCTAATTTTAAGAACTACTTAAATGTCTAACTTCTAGTATAAAGACTTAGGGCGAATCACCAGAAAATTTCTGAAGTTCTAACATAATCATGAAACAAAATCCACTTCCCTTTTCCTAATCAATGACTTAAACAGCCACACGTGGCTGGTGGGTTCTGCACTGGAAAGATAAGGGTACAGGAGAAAGATAAGGAACACTAGAAACCTACGTTAGGCCATCTTTTGGTGATTGCTGATGAGCATTATATACAAAATTTCCAAACGCTTTTCCAGAAATAAGTATCAGGTTCACAGTTACCTAAAAATCACTGTACCCTTCTCCAATTATTTAATTCCTGCCTCAGAGTCTTACTTCAGCTAACTAGGCAAACTGTATAAAATCTTCTCTCTCTATGAAACTTCCCAAACAGAAGTGAAGTAGCAAATTTCCTTCCAGAGCTTTTCAACTAACCACACAAATACCCATAAGTGTCATAATTCCCCTGAAAAAAAAGTTACCTGATACTTTCCACCACTTGCAGAAAGAGAGATAAATTGGTGAAAAAGCTCCTGTTTTTTTAGGTCTGTAATTTCCTTTAGGCGTTCCTCTAATACGGCATCTAATGTTTTGGGATATCTGGGATGAAATTAAAGAGTTAGTTCATCATTCGTAACAAAGTTATTAACCACACACACCATACATGTATAAAAGAAAAAATATAATTTTTTAAATTACTGAGACTGAGACTTAAATTTTTGACAAATGGAACATATAAAACCAAATGATATTGATCAAGTTTGTTACTATGACTCTTTCAACAACAGAAAGTCTATATAAAAAAAATTATACTCTCCATAGTCCCCACACAACCCCTATTTTCCCTTATATTTCAAATATATTTAAATCCTATAATTGTCCCTTCCTGAAAAGGAGAACAGTATCTTTACAATTCATTCACCATATTAAGTTATGACTTGTGAATCATCTTTTTATAAAACAAGAGGTACACATTAAGAAGGGCACAAACACACACACAACTCACCTGCTTTCTACAAGTCTGATAAGTGGAAGAAACTGCTCATTAAGCAAAGATACTTTATTAGAATCGATTTCTTCCTGTGAGCTATATGAAATATACTCCTCAAAAAGAAGGCTGCAGAACAAAACAACGCAGACATGAGAGTTACTATTTATTGAATACCTAGTACGTTCTAGGTGCTTTAGAAATATTCTCTCTGTCAGACCTCTACAAGATAGAAATTAGGCTCATTTTACAGATACAAAAACTCAGACTAAGAAGTCTTATACTTTGCCTGAGGTCAAACAAGAACAGCAACAAGAGGCAATCCTCAGTGAGCCCTATTGAGCCATAAAAAGTAGAGCAGGTTTTCCACCCCTATCTGAGTCCAGAGCCAAGCTCTCAACAGTACTTTGCATATTTAACCTCATTGAATTCATAAGCCAACTACGGGAGCAAGAGACAAATGACACGCCCACCGGATAGGTACCTGCCCATCGATACACAACGGCAAACCGAGATCCAGGCAGCCTGTCAGAACTTACTATTCTACTAGCCGGAGGCGATAAGATTTAAACCTACATCTGACCACCATGACTACATTCTTTTCAATGCATCGAGTTGCCCTTCAAATAAGAAAAGAAAACAGGAGGCTGAACTACCTTTACTTCATGCCAACCCTCAATATTAAGTTTCTAATTGATATTTACTGATTACCAACTGTGATGTATTGTTTCAGGCATTTTGGTCCACTTAGTACTAGGAAATTTTAAACAACCACAAATTACATGTAGTATAACCCAAATTTACTTTCACTATTAACTTTCCATGACCACATATAAGCACTAAAGGCAAACAAGAGAAGTTACATTTTCTGTTGCCACAATTATTGGACTAAGTACTTATAATTAGATGAAATGGCATGGACAAAGCAAGAAATACATTATAAAGGGATACTGGAAAACTGTTAGCCAACCCTCAAAAGTATACTAAGCCACAAAAATACAAATCAAAAGCATGTCAAAAGTAACAGCTTACCTAGCCAACAAATGGTCTAAGTTGTTCTTCAGGTATATATTTGTAAGTATGGCTTCTAAGAGTCTCCTATAGATTTGACCATCCATCTCTTCAGTTTCTTCCCCTAAGCATATACAACAAATTAAAATTGATTGGGGAAAACTTTTCCCGCATGTGCATGCTATTAAGTTTTTTTACAGCAGAAAATCTTTCTACAGGAATCACTTCAAAACATATATATAACGACATCCAGCTTTTTACCTATTTTCAAAAGTGTACGTCACCTGTTTAGTCATTTATATCTTTTCAAACCACTTTTGTATACATTACCCTCATTTATCCTTTACCTGAAATTCTCTACATTTTTTAAAAACAAGTACTATCCATTGTAAAGCAATTATACTCCAATAAAGA
Source organism: Monodon monoceros (assembly GCF_005190385.1). Lineage (NCBI taxonomy): Eukaryota > Metazoa > Chordata > Mammalia > Artiodactyla > Monodontidae > Monodon > Monodon monoceros. The sequence continues at coordinate 6,333,818 of NW_021703781.1, forward strand.
TGTAAAAATAAATAAATAAAAATATAAAAAACAAAAAAAACAAGTACTATCTTGCCTCTCTCGTGAATGAAACAGAAGTCCAAAGAATATAGTCTTTCCCCAGGCCACACTACAAGCGGTGAAGTTGGGATCTGAATCTACATCTCAATAAACTATCCTGAATACAGGCTAAACTTCATCTCAAAGCCTCCTTACCGAACCAAGAGCTGTCATCTTCCATTCCACATTTATGAATGAACATGAGCCCTGGCTTCATTACTCATCACCATCAGAACAGGAAAAGTACACTTTCATTCGTGCTAGTCATGTTTCTGAAACTCACGTTTAAACTGAGATGGAGTTAAGCAAATCTTATTTTCCAATAAATGGATATAACTTTAGAAATGACTTTCTCAGTTTGTCTTTCTTAGTCCAGTAGCAACAGGACCAAGTATTTCTTCCTTGTCTTTCTATATTTATTGAAGGGTGAAAAACGTATAATGCAAATAATCACCTTCTAATTAACTTTTGGGCTTTTTTAAAATTTGGATTTTCATGCATGAGATTTTCTTGATCTTATATTTTCAATGACTCAAGGGAGAAAAACTGTTTTGGCAACTGGATATTTATTGTAAATGAATCACTAAAGTTCATTAAATACCTAAATGAGAAGGGAAAGTTGTACTGAGTAGTGTTCTGTTTTAAAATAATTCCAGTCTTTTTCATGTAGAGACTGTGTGAGAACACATATTAAAAAAAAAAAAACACTGAGCATATTACTCATTTTACAAGGATTTCCTTTAAACCTGCTCCCCACCTCAAATGTTTCTCTATTCATAAAAATAGATACATTACACAAAAACAATTAGCAGAAACTCTAAGTATCTTAAAGATATTAACAAGGATATGGTTCCTATTTTAAGAGAATCGCATCTGAGAAAGGAAGTTTTTGGACACATGTAAAACCACATACCTGTAACATGATTAACAATGGAGACAACCAGATGGGGAAGCATGTAACGCAGAAGAGGACTGATGTCGTATGTTTCAGAAATCCCGTGAAGTAGTGTAACAAGATCAGGAACAGTACATAAGTGAGGAAATGGCCTTTGAAGAAGCAAGACATAAGATGTTGACTTCACAAGTTAAGACAATGAATGGCAATTTTTAAAAATAGTGTAAAATTTATCTTATGAAAAAAAACTATTCAAAATAACTTCATTCACTTGTAATTATTATCACTGCCAATTCAATTATACCTACTTTTTCCCCAGGCTCTCTGGCTTCTGTCTCTGCAGGAGCACTATCAAGCACCCCAATCCATCCTTGATCAGAGAGGGAATTCTGGTCAGTGTTTTGATGATCTGTGAAGCCAAGGAATTGACGAAGGTATCCTCCATGGTCACTTTCACCGAAACCTGACATATTATCATGTACGTCGCAGCTCTGTAATCTGGTAAAGATGATTTCAATCCCTAAATATATTTTAAAATATAAGGGAAAAATGACAAACTGTGTTACTTTATCCTACTTAAAATGTTACTTTACTTTGACAAATTGGAAACGTCATAAGTTAGAGATTAATACAACCTAACACACACTGAGAGTCAACACTCCTCGGAAGTGAAAAATCAAGATGTTGGCCCCTTTTCCTGAGGGGACATGGAAATGAGACAAGTCTCTTGAATGACAGAAGGGATCTCAGAAGGTCTCCCAACTCAAACCTCCACAACACATCCTAAGAGGAGCCAAGGAGTCTTCTTTTATATGAAAACATCCACCTGTGTAAGGGAGACTTCAATCAGGAACAAAACAGTGCCTAATTAAAGACAATAATTTTGGGACACTGGTGGGAAGCAAAGCAGTTCCTCCATCGGGAATCTGGGACGGTGGGAGGCAATGAGGCAGTTGGGGAGAAGAAACACTGAGAAGCAGAAGTCAATGCAAACGGAATGGTAAGAGAGCCTCTGCCCTGAAGAGATTTTCTAATCCGTTCTCTTTCCGCTGAGGTAACATGACTGCTAAGAAAACAGATCTGGGAGAAGACGGCAGGGCCAAACAGCCAACATTCATCCCTAAGGAGCCCTAAGATCCCACTCTGGTTAAGTTTTTAAGAAGTCATATTTTTTACCTATAAATTAAATCTCATTAACCACCTAAAATAAATTGTCAATGTAAAAACATTGATGTCTACGTGAAATTTTCAAAAGCAAGAAAATTCCTTCAGATACAAAATAATCTACTTTACGCATGAGCAGGGCCAACCTTTTGAACATATGGGAACAGCTTGGCGACTACATTGTCGGATAAGTCCTCGGCGGTCACCAGAGCAGACACGATGGTAGAAGCATAGAAAGTTAAGAGCACCCTCAACTGAGCTGAGCTCCCAGGATACTCAGCAAAAACCTGTAAAAAACCACAAACCACACACAGTTTTAAGAGTGAAAGGCCAATCAGATGAAAGTATAAAAATATTTACAGCTCTCCTCAACTACTTCAGGCTGACACTTTAATTTTACCATATGTAACATTACATAAACACATCTAACAGTTCAATGAAATATGACAAGAATGAACAACCTTCCTGACATTTTTAGACTGTGTCTTTGTTTAAACAGTCACTGTAAATAGAATCTGGCCAGGAAGAGAATAACTTATTTTTGTAGAAAAACAGCTTTGCTGATGAAAGACTGATCACTGCTCATGCTCCAAAACAGCAGATCCTTTAAAAAAAGGGCACTTCTTCAAAGTCCCACCATTATAAGAGAAGGCCTTCATTTGTTTTCTGTATGAAGAGGAAGCAACCTTCTAATGGAATATGTTCATGAAACAATTTACTACTCACCTTCACAGATTTTGTCACCAGACTACAAATGAAATCCATGAATCCAAGATCTTTGTAGCAGTGGGTAACCAAAGTTCCTTTAGCTAAGGGCACTCCAGATTGCTATAGACAGAAAGAACCAGCTATTACTTAGGACATTCATCAACTCATCATTATTTTTAAAGTACCTACCAAAGTAACAGCTTCAAACTGCTGCAGTTCATAAATACGAAATATAGTCTTTCCTTATCGCTGCTGTAAAGATGAAATTAACACATAAAATTGTGCAAACTTTAGAAATTCAAGAGAAGGCCAAGCAATGAGTGTGGATGTACTCAGTGAAAAACGCTTACTTATCATGTGTTGCATTTTGATATGTATTTATCTAAATCTGGATTCTCTAGATTCTTAGTAACTCTACTGGTTAAATTTGGTTTTTGAGCCAATGTGCTATAGTTCTGTCACTGCTTCACAATAACACTAGTAATAGAAACAGAGAGGAACACGGTCAACTTATACTGCTCTTCCCACTGCCTAGCACTATGCATGGCATGTATTAGTGCTCAATAAATTTTGAATAAATCAATGAAAAAATAATTTGAAGTGAACTTTAATAGGTAAAGGGGGTTTGGATACCTGAAACAAGTGTGCCTAGAGAACAGCAGGGACTGTGTGTAGACTAGGGGAAAAATAATTTTGATGTCATTAGCAGAGTGAACGTCGAGTAGTTGGATTAAGAAGCTTTATTTTAGGTTGGCCTTCTCTTCTTGAACATTCTTTAAGTTCAAGTGCTTTACATTCAAACACTTAAATTTTTCTTCTAATTAAAAATTCCCATTCCCTTTCTTTTACTAATTCTGACCATGGACCCCCTGTCATCACCCATCAAGTTAACTCATTCCACAGGCCCAGCCTGTTAACCTACTTTCATCTCCATTTGCCCTCCTGCTGGCCTGAATCGCCGTGCTCAACATTCAGTAAAACTCTTGCTAACAACATACATCTACTTTCCTCTACTATAGATGCAAACAAAATGATAATGGCAAGTCAGTTGTTTTACTACAAAATCATGCTATCTGATCTCAGCCAGAGCTATCCTGTAAGACAATCATCCTATTATTCATCTATAAATTAATTTTCTAGCATCTTCTTCACAACTTTAATAATTTCCAAAGTCCTTCAAGTTATCCTTATCCCTTTCATTTTTGTAAGTATTTTATGCATTTCTTCACCTCTAACTTGTTTTAAGCTTCTCAGTTCCAAAATTTAAAATGCCAGACAGCACGGTATAGTGGAAAGACAAGCTTTATAATCAGATCTGGATTCAAATCCCAACTCTGCCACTTTAGAGTTACATGAACTTTGGCAAGTAACTTAATTCTCTGAACCTGTCCTCATCTGTAAAAATAGAATTTTCTGAGAATCCAAGATAATACAAATTGCCTATCCTGATATCAGGTACTAAATGAAAGCCAGCTATTATTCATAACAGTTTCAACTGGAAGTTAGGAAATAAAAGTGATGGAGGTAATACTTGGTCTACTCTCAGGAGCACCAAAGACTTAATTTTTTCCAAATTATACCTTTAATGAAGGTTTGCAATGATTATAGATACATGTCATTCAACAATCATACCTTAACTGGCAATAACCAGAACCACTTGTGCTTTGAATTATTAATTTTTAGAAGCTGTATAACCCGCACAAATATTCTTGTCTCGTGGTATGGGAGAACACAGGCAATGAGGCTATCCTGATTATAAAGATGGATATGGAACCTGGGGGAAAAAAGCAAACAATTCTAACTGACACAAAACTTACAAGCGTGTATTTCGTTACATGTCCAAACGGTGTATCAATGAGCTAAACCCACTTAAAGCAACCATACAACTATAAGCAAGGTATAGCTCACTTAAAGCATAGGCATGAAAGTACTCAACAGGGTTTGCCAATTCTCATGCAGTAGCATTTTTAAATATTCACTATCAAAATTGACATCCATTCACTGTCTCTCAACTTTTTTAAAAAATCCATTATTACATTAACGTGACTTTGGGATCATTGCAGTCAAACCAACAGAAAACCAAACTGGTCAAGTAGGCAGCAACACTCAGCTTCTCTCCATGCTCCAAAGTTCACCTTCCACAGCTTAGTTTCCTCACCTCACCTAACTATCATAATCCTAAAACCAGAAGACTAATTATAAAGAAAATCATAGTATCTTCTCTGAATAAAACAAAAAGATCAAATTACAACCATATTTAATTTGTACATGAACTTTACAAAACTTGGTATTGGTCATGCCACCCTAATAACGTAAAACAGATTTATTAACTCTGTCAGATCCATTACATCCTGTCTAGTCTTTAAGATCTAGCTCAAATGCATTCTTTTTCAAGATGCTTTTCTTAATTCTCCCAGCCAAGTGAGCCCTCTTACATCTGTCTAAACTCTCCTATCCTTTCACCTGTACCTTTCTTACAGCACCACACCCCTTGCCTTTTATTAGTTCAATAATATGGTTTTAGTACTAGCCAAGACATCACTTTCTCCATGAAGCTTCTCAACTACTTCAGGCAGCACCACATGCCCCAAACTTTGTATACACCCTTACTGTGGCATTTCTTTCAAAAGAGTAAGAAAGGGCAGCCTATTCATCCTTGTATTGAACTTACTGTTTGCTAAATAAATAAGTTACCTGAATTAATAAATGCAAAACCAAACGCAAAAAGTACTCCTTACAGTAACGATCTATTTGGGGTAAATTAAATGCTAGAAGACAGAGGAAAGCAGTACAGGTTTGATTTTTTTTTTTTTTGTCTGATGAATCTAATGATACGATAATGAGAAGACCCAGGTTACACTTATGTTTTCTCAATGATTCACTGGCTTCCCTTACCCCCATGCCTCTAATTAATGAAGTGGAAGCCTTTCTACTTTTAAAACACACACAGGAGAAAAACTTAAAATGTGTCAACTATGATGTAATACCAATGTAATACAAATAAATGAGAAAATAAACTGAATAAACTTACTGAGACAATTTCCAAAGTAAAGATCAGACCTTGGAAACAAAATTTGCATCTCTGCTTACCAGTCATGTGACTCAGCCAACTTAACTCTTCTACACCTGTCTTCTCAACTGTAAAATGGGGATAAGAGAAGCATCTCCCCACAGGAATGTCGTGAGCGCTGAGATAATGCACACAAAGTGCTTACCAGAAGGCCTGGTGTACAAATGTTCAATACATATTAACTATTATTGTTTTTCTTAAGTTATGGTATTTTAGAGAATACTCTTACCCTGTTCCCAAACCTGTTTTTTTTTGTTGTTATTTTGGCAAGAAGTTTAATAACACACTTTGCCCCAAATATGCAGTAACAATTTGTAACGGCAAACTGACACAAGCCCCTCAGAACTAATGAGGCTAGACTATTTACTCAAGATCTTCAGTAGTTCTACTTCTCAGTATCAACAGAAATGAGTTCAACAGTAGAAGGGCATGCTTACCTCACCCAATACAAATTGTGTTAATCTCTTAATACACCTGATTTTTCAACTTTAAACTTTAAATTTAAAAAGATCAATGTTATTAGCCCAGAATTATTTCCGTAATTCCATTTGCTACCTGTGGATCAACCACTCCAGACACTTCTGTGCCGGCTTCAGCAGGAAGTAAGGAGATAGGTGGATAAGAAATAATGAAATGTTTTCATCCAGCTGTTTGTTCACTGCCTTGGTCTGAACGCTCCGCTCCAAGGTTTTTGCTAGCTGGCTGAACAACGGTGCTTCAAAACGCTCAAAGGAAGGATCGATACCAAGCAGCTCTTCCAGGCCAGTGCATCCTAGGAAAAGGCCACTTTATTTAACAATTCTTTGCGAGCAAACTCATCTCACACCTCTTTTACAGTGTTACTTTCACCTAAAACTCTCTGAATTCTTTTAGCATATATAATCTGTAATACAGTCCCAAACATAGATTTCTAGTTTCCAACATAGAAAATAAATCTCATCTCATCAACTAGGAGAACAGAAAGTACCTTCTGGCAGGGGGCCTTTTTTCTTTATTCAATACAATACAATTTCAATACAATAATTAGGCCAGTCCTAGGAAGGCTCCTCCCCAACCCTCCAGCCACAGCCTCCCGCCCCTTTTGACTGTTCCTCCTTTCTACAGCTTAGACGACCCCCCAACCTTGTTTATCACCTGTGACATTCAGATGCCGCTGCCTATATACATTTCACGCATCTAGCGCATGGCTTTTTTTTATTCTCTTTCCCCTTAACAACGTAAATGAGGTTAGCAAGTTAGAAACCGCTAAGGAAGAGGGCGGGTCAGAAAAGAAAACAAGAAAATACACCAACATCCAGGAAACACACGCTTCCCAGAGCTTTCCTAAGTTAAAGGGTAGCTCACCAATGGCAAAGGCGGTGTCCCTGTCGATGGTGGCCGCTTCCTTGGGGTCAAACAACAAAGAGGCAACTTCATCTCTAGATAAAAGGCTGGGATCACTTTGAGGGAGGGCGAGTCGTTGGAGCTGCTGAGCTAAGGACGTCATCTTTCAGGCCAGCGGATTTCTAAACACACAGGCTAAGAAACATAACCCCGTGAGAAGCCTCTACAAAATTAAGAAGGTGGCTTAACAGTAAGCAGCAAATGTCTCACGTACAAGCAACTTTCCTCCGTACTCAACGCGGTCGCGGGCACATCACCTGCTGCCCAGGGACTCGCGGACGCCGGAGGTGCAAACACTAAAGCAACAGCGTTAACAGCTAATTACAGCACAGGGGGCCGCGCCGAACGTTTCTCAGCCCCGACTCCGCGGAGACTCGAAAACCCGCGGGCACCTTACGCTCCCCTGTATACCACTCCGACCCACAGCTCCTGCTCACCCGGACCTCGACTTGGGGCAGGACTCAGAGGCCAACGAATCTTCACAGCAGCTCCCACGTGGTATCAATAAGCCCAGCTCTCGCCCGGAAATGTGGACCACTCCTCGGGCGAACTTCCGGTTTCAGGCACTACGGCAAGTGAAGAGGTACAAGCTTGCCGGAATGAGAAAAGGCGACTCCGCCCCCAGGCGGTGAAGCCCCGCCCCTCCGCCGCGTGGGACTTCAGGCTCAGGATCTGCGGTCCGCTAGCTGGGAGCTAGTGGTCCGTTTTTGGCTTGTGGCTGGAAGTTTCAGTTTCTGGGCGGGCCTTTTGTGGGCTTTAAGGTTCTGTAGCCGGAATCATTCATTCAACATATACGTATCCAGCTTTTACTAGGTACCGGCAGCATCGCGCAGTGATGTCACAGCCCGGGTTCGTATAGCCACGCTAACGCCTTTGGGCGGTGTGAGCTACACCGATTCTCATCTCTCTGTTTCTTACCTCCTCTATAAAACGAAAAGAAGCTACGAATTTCAGGCGATGAGCTACTGATCGCGGTGCGAGCCGCTCCGCACATTCTGGACACACCCGTCTAGGGGCTTGGGGGCCATCCCTTCCTCCACTTTGCATTCTTGGAGTCCACGCATTGTTTTTTGTTTGTTGGTTGGTTGGTTTAAACTAAGCCTGGTGAGAAGTAATTTACAAATGAAATCACACACTTCAGTTTAGCAATTCGATGAGTTTTAACAAAAGAATAAGCAGGTAACACTATCTCCCCATTCAAGACATAGAAAGTTTCCATCGCCCCTAAAAAGTTCCCTCTTGCCCCTTTGCTGTGATGCCCACCCCACTGCCGGCCTCAGATAACCATTGGTCTTCTTGGTGTCACTATAGATTGGTGTTGCTGACGACTGTCCCATATGGATATACAACAATCTGTTCCCAAAGCAGCAGTATGTGCCCAAATGGAGTGAACTGGCCTCTCCAAGAAGCTGCACAGGACACAGGAGTGAAATTGGATATCCTATCTTTCTTGGATGCATTCGTTTCTCTTAGGATGTGGAGCTCTTCGATGCCAGGGTGTCAGTATTCCTCCTTGGAGACTGTTGGAAACAGAGTTACAGTTTGAGGGGCTCACTTCTATACTCCATGCTGATCTCTCCCTTTTGTGAACACAATCTTCCGTTGTGCTTTGCTTTAACAGCATTTAAAACAACCAAAAAAATCTTTTCAGTTATTTCTACAGAGTTAATAATCTCCTTTTGCATGGGGTGTTGATTGCCTTGTAGTGTGGTTTTTCAAGTTCTGGTGGTATCTCTTTCATCCTTAAAAACAGATCTCTCAAAGGAATTTTTTTTTTCTTTACAAAAGCAGTCAGTTTGGGGAGAAGTGAAAGTAGTGAGAAATGAAAATCAGGCCTATTTTTATCCACAAAGACATATTTGGTTTTTTGCCTAAAAAAAAAAAACCTCATATTTTTAAAAGCTTCATCAAAGTGAAAATAAATGGAAAGTTACCGCAAGTATTTGGTTCAACCATTTTTATGTCAGTTCCAATGGTGTATGGTACCGTGTGAATTTTACTTTAGAAGCAAACTAGCAGGGCTTCCCTGGTGGCACAGTGGTTAAGAATCCGCCTGCCAATGCAGGGGACACGGGCCCGAGCCCTGGTCAGGGAAGATCCCGTGTGCCACGGAGCAACTGAGCCCGTGCGTCACAACTACTGAGCCTGCGCTCTAGAGCCCGCGAGCCACAACTTCTGAGCCCACGTTCCACAACTACTGAAGCCCGCATGCCTAGAGCCCGTGCTCTGCAACAAGAGAAGCCACCGCAATGAGAAGCCCACGCACCGCAACAAAGAGTAGCCCCACTCGCCGCAACTAGAGAAAGCCCACGCACAGCAACGAAGACCCAACACAGCCAAAAATAAATAAATATATTTTTTTAAAAAGAAGTAAACTAGCAAAGTAAAAAGAACAAGTCAGAGATCCATAAACGTAATATTCATTTCAAAAAGCTTTGATTTAAAAAAATATGCCGTGATCTTGAGTTACATCTTTTTCTCCAGAATTTCTCTAGAATTCTCATCTAATTTCTCCAGAATTTAAAAAGAATTCTTTTGATATATTCCTAATTGTTTTCTGATTATTACCACCTCAGTTTTTGTGATTATAAGCCTGTCTCCTGGTTTGATTATTCAGCCGAGGACCAGAGCAAGTGTCCTTTCTCAGTTGTTATTTGAATTTAAAATATTGGTTATAGATCATCTGTAGCTCTGCAATTCCTCCTATCTTATAATCCTTTTAACGCCTTGTGCCATTTTACATTCATTAAATCCAAAATTTTAGCCGTAGTGATACATATTTCTTTTTTTTTCTTTTTTTTCTTTTTTGCTGTACGCGGGCCTCTTGTGGCTTCTCCCGTTGCGGAGCACAGGCTCCGGACGCGCAGGCTCAGCGGCCATGGCTCACGGGCCCAGCCGTTCCGCGGCATGTGGGATCTTCCCGGACCGGGGCACGAACCCGCGTCCCCTGCATCGGCAAGCGGACTCTCAACCACTGCGCCACCAGGGAAGCCCGTGATACATATTTCTTGATGCAAGTGTAAACATTGTTTTCAGAGACGGTATTTTAACCATGCATTCTTACATCTTATGGGGGATGTCATATGGCAGAGTGATGATTCTACTCCTTATTTCAATCACTCTTCATAGCAAGGACTCTACCCCCAAAAAGCAAATTCATAAGTGATTTGAATGAATGAGTTCTTTTTAAAAGGATTTTTAAAAAGGACTTTTAAAAAGCCCTTCCTCACCCCACTCCCCTTTAATCCAGAGCACGGATACTTTGATTCATTCCATGTGTACTTTATACCAGGCTAGGCATATGGTGGTGAACAAGACAGGTAAGTTCTCTACTCTTGTGGAGCTTACACCCCACCAGGAAGAGACAGATAAAAGGCAAACAGATAAATCAGAAAACCATCAGGCAATGTAATAAGGGGTCTGATGACAATAATACAAAGCCATATGATAGGGGTCACAGAGGGAGGGGATCATTAGTCTGAGTGGTTGGAGAAGTACCCTCTGAGGAGGGAATATTTATGCTAAGACCTGAGTGACACTTCTTGATAAAGTGGAGATATCTCAGCTAGGGTTGATCTTGACATTTACTCCAATCACAAGAGGGCTAATTTCTGCCCATCAAATACACCATGCTTGTATTTTCCTCATGTCACTTACGGCTACCTGAAATGATCTGATTTGTTTGCATATCTATTTATTTCTTGTATCCCCTCACTAGAATACTGTCTCCATATAGGCTGGCATGGAGCCTGCCCCTATGATATTGGAGCCAGGGCAAGGATACAGAGGGGCACACACCTGTCAGTCTAAATACTTAAGAGTTATAAATCAACCTCACACACGGTTACCTCGGATATGTTATAACCTCCAATTTTGACAAGTAAACAATTATAATGATAACATGAAAATGTTTTCATACGGCTGAAAGACAGCAAAATACAAAAGATGGCAGCATTTAATTACCATTGTAACTGTCTGGGTGCAATATTGATTGGCTGATGATTGTGGATGAGTAATAAAGATATGTAGAGCTAATACATATCCTATATATTTAGCCCATAAAATTTTGCCTTCATTTCAGCAAAGTTACCAATTACGTTGTTTAATCCAGACTTGCATTATTTGCGTTCTATTGGCAAAAATGATAAAAGAGATTAAAAAATAAAATTTAATTACATTCAAAGTGCACAAAATTTGAATATATTTTCATAAAATATAAATTATGTAAAAATAAATACATTATATTTATTTTTTACTTGTTTTCAAGAGAATTATCTTCAAGAACGCAAAAGTACAGATTATAATGAGAACATTTTAAATAAAATTAAATTAAGTTAAAGGTTTTTTTTTAATTTTTTGGAAAATTTTATAACCTTATTTCAATAAAATATTTTCATAAAAAATTATTCACAAGTTTATTAATCCATGTCCTTCTAGTTGCCAGTGTAAAGAATCAGTATCACCCTTCATTCATGTTTTATCTATATCTACCTATTTTTAAATGTAAGAGTCCTATGAATTCTTTAATGTGGTTAAAGGATCCTCAGCTACCACATCCAATTTTTGAGAACATGTAGTACAGTAATTCCTGAGTACCTCCAGAACCATAAATTGGAAAACAAAAGGAAACAAGATGGGCTTCCCTGGTGGCGCAGTGGTTGACAGTCCGCCTGCCGATGTAGGGGACACGGGTTCGTGCCCCGGTCCGGGAAGATCCCACGTGCCGCGGAGTGGCTGGGCCCGTGAGCCATGGCCGCTGAGCCTGCGCGTCGGGAGCCTCTGCTCCGCAACGGGAGAGGCCACAGCAGTGAGAGGCCCGCGTACCGCAAAAAAAAAAAAAAAAAAAGGAAACAAGAAATTACATGTTTGGAACTACTTAGGAATAATACTTTACTATGCAAAAATGTAATGTGTACATGCAGTCTGAAAGGAAGATTGTGACAAGTTCATCAATTTATCCTTTCTCTTATCTAAGCACTTCCAGATTCAAATCTTCCCCCTACTCTGAAGCAGTGTCCAGAAACAGTACAATCCACAAACCAGAACATTCAAACAGGCTTTTTTCTTTTATTTGAGGACACAGGTTAAGAGACCTGTTTCCCTGAAATTTAAATACAAAAATCAGAGACTGGAGATTCAGAGTTATAGGATGTGCAGACCTAAGTGGCAGTTTTTGAGGGACAGGCTTCTACATTAAAAAAAAAATGATTTCTTATGTATTTGTGATATCCATGCTCAGACCTTATGCTGGTCCAAGGATGGTGTTGAAGACAGGGCTTCCTCAAGTTTATGGCTGAATCCCTGCTACACAGTAAAGTGCATGGTATATGGCTGACAATAAATATTTATGAGCTGAACAAATGAATGAATGAATGTAAATGTGTGTAAGCTCTATCTGTATCTCCTTCCTGTTCAAGAAATATGTATCAGAATGCAAGTAAGAGTAGCATTGTTACAGGAATAACTTAGAATTATTCTAACTATAATAAAAGTAAATCATTCAGAAAATTCAAAATTGTATTTTTAGCAGATTATTTGCATCATATATTACAACTGATGGCATACTGTCTCCTTGAAAATGTATCTATTGATGACAAACCAAGTAAGATGTACCTAATTAGCACTGTAAATGCAGCATGTGAAATCTACATTTTAGTCAAGTGCCAACAAATACATGACTAGTTCAATGACTGAGAAGTTAAGAATTTGTTTCTTCATGTTGCGTCCCAAACAAAGTAATCTACATTATTATGAGGTTGAGCACTGTGGTCTTGCCACCCAAAATTGCAATGATTTTTCTGGTTATTTTGAAAGCCATTGGTAGGGAGCTGGGAGTTGAAAGAAATGGTTTGGAAATCAACCAGAGCAACTGGTATAATTTCAGGAACCAGCAGATGGCACCAGAGCATTTTCCTGACCCCGGAGTGCATTCAGCTATACCTCCAGGTACCTTCTGTGGAGCAGCAGTTTTCTAACTTTTAAAATTTGAAAATTATGTACAATCATATAAAAATTGGTTAATTAACTCTTCCATATATTATAACATGTAATAAAAATAATGTTTTTCAACATTATTTTAGAGAACCACGGGACTTCAAAATGTTTATATTTTCTTAGCTAATGAGAAGCATTCAAAGTCATCTGTTTGATAAGTACACTAAACGGTAGGTGTGGGTAGCCTGAATCCACCTCCCGCCCCTGCCCCAGGCCCATCCTAACTTAAATTCCATTGAATATTTGCCACTGGAAAGATTTTTTTTGTTGGTTAGGGTAATGGTGAAGTAGAGAACCAAGAAAGCCAGCAAAGTGGAATTAATAGGGTTATCAGAAAATCCAGGAAACTTTGGGTGGTGCTGGTGGGGGAAGGACTTGGCTCTGTGTGAGCTGGATTTGAAGAAGAATGTGGGGCAGAGAGAGGAGTTTTGGGGATAAATTGAAGAGCGGTTCCCTGTGTGAGATGATATTAGATAGACAAGAAGTAAATAGAAAAAATTAAAATCTTTTGTTTTGTGTTACATTTGGATTCTTCCTTTGGTATTTTTAAAAGAATTCTATGAAGATTTCAATTTATTTTCAGTTCAATTTGGGATCCAGACTAATATTTCTTGTAGTGTAACTCTATGTTGTAGCCAGTTTCACGACCCATTTTATGGAATTATTTAAGTATTGTAAATAAAGTGACAAAAATACCATTATTTCCTAGTGACATGATTATATACCTAGAAAAGTCAAGGGTTCAGTTCTAAAAACAACTGGATATAGTATGGAATATGGGAAGCCAGATCAGTGCAAGTATATACACACAGACGCACAGGCACACATGTGGCGTCAAGAACATTTTATCTGTAATTGTAGAAAAACAAATTGACAAAATAAAGGTCAATTTCCGGGCTTCCCTGGTGGTGCAGTGGTTGAGAATCTGCCTGCTAATGCAGGGGACACGGGTTCGAGCCCTGGTCTGGGAAGATCCCACACGCCGCAGAGCAACTGGGTCCGTGAGCCACAACTGCTGAGCCTGCGCGTCTGGAGCCTGTGCTCCACAACAAGAGAGGCCGCGATAGTGGGAGGCCCGCACACCGCAATGAAGAGTGGCCCCCGCTTGCCACAACTAGAGAAAGCCCTCACACAGAAACGAAGACCCAACACAGCAAAAATAAATAAATTCATTAATAAACTCCTACCCCCAACATCTTCTAAAAAAATAAAAAAAATAAAGGTCAATTTCCAATAGCAAACACATACACAGAAGTACCTGAGAGAAAACTTATATTCACAAGATCTTTGTGAAGAAACTATAAAAACCTTTAGAAATTAAAATGAAAGATTTGAATGAGTGGTGAAGATTGATAGCTATATTATGCTCCTGGATAGGAAGACAAATATTATATAAAATTTCTGTGGGCCATCCTCAAGTTAATTTCCATATTTAATTCAGTCTTAAGAAAAATCCCAGAATGGTTTTTTAAATTTGACAAAATGCCTCTTAAACGGATATAAAAGAATAACAGAATAAAATTAAAAATTCTCAGAGGAACACTTAATGGAAAAGTATAATAGGGAAGATTAGCATTATCACATATTAAAAATATATGACAAAGCACCTGTCAGTAAAAGAGCATAGCTCTGGGGCAAAATTAGACAAATAGATCCCCAGTACCCAAGAGGTGATCCAGAAATAAACTCCAATTTAAGTGCGTGTTTAAAATAGTGCAATGTAAATATCAACAACAATCAGGGAAGAAAATTTTCACTAATTAATGTTGGGGTAAATAATTTGGATGGAGTAAAAAAAAAATCAAAATAGATATGCACTTCAACCCATATGAAAGAAGGGATTCCAGTTACCTAAAGAAATTATAGTTCTGAACTGAATGGAGTAACAGGTACCATTTTTACACTCTCACTGGAAACAACCAAAACGAGGACAAAATATATGAAACAATGGTTTTCAAGACACTGTACATCAGGCAATTAAGCTGCCAGTGATCCTAGAAAGACATGACATAAACGAAGTGAGCCCCATGGTTGTCCCAGTTTACTGCCTTGGGAGAGTCTCCTGGCTGCAGCCCAAGAAGAGGAAACCCAGGCAGAACACAACGGACCCTCTGAGTTGAAGAAATGGAGCTAAGAGTCCAGGGAGGACAAGGTGGCTGGAGATTGTGGGTCAGAGTATGAAGTATGAAGAAGTATGAAGAAGAAAAAACCTCAGAGAGGGCTCTGAAGATATGCAGAGGGTCCGCCTCAGGTAATGGTCAGCACTTGCTTGTGAGGAAGCTATCTCAAGCTGAGGAAAGAGTCATCTGAAAGGATCAGAGGGAACAATATCTGTATTCACCAGGAATGAAATTCTATCCAATCATGAGGCTTTCATCTCACTCATGTCACCAGCGAGATGAAAGTCTCATGACTGGGTAGAATTCATGGAAAGATCTTGCCTCAGAAGTGGGGAATAATTGCCCCTGACTGACCACTGCTCCAATCCCACCTAACATCTTAACAGCAAGACATGGAAGATGAAACTGTTTCCAAGTAACCTAACTACATTCCAGAGCAAAACTCAAGCATGTCTAAAGGAAAACAAAAACAGCCAGCACCCAACAAGGTAAATTTCACAATGTCTGAGACATGCAATAAAAAAAAATTATGAGGCATGCAAAAAAAGGAAGAAAACACAACATGCAGTGAGGAGAAACATCAACTGAAACAGACACAGAACTAACACGTGTTAGAATTAGCAGACAAGGACAATAAACAATTGTTATAACTATATTCCGTATGTTCAATACGTTAAAAGAGATATGGGATATTAGAAAGAAAAGAAAAAGACCTACATTGAACTACTCGAGAAGGAAACTACAACGTGTGAGATGAAAAATACACTGCATGGGTATAATGGCAAAGTAGGTATCACGGAAGAAAAGATTAGTGAATTTGAAAGCATAGCAATAGAAACTATTCAAATGAAACACCCAGGGAAAAGAAAATTTTTTAAAAAAATGAACAAAGCATTAGTAAACTATGGGACAACTTCAATTGGACAATGTGTTTGTAATTGGACTCCCCAAAGGAGGGGAGCAGGCAGAAAAAACATTTGAAGAGATAATGGCTGGACATTTTCCAAATTGATGAACAATGATGAATCCATAGATCCAGGAAGCTCAATAAACACCCACACAAGAAACAAGAAGAAAACGACACCAAGTCTCATCATAATCAAATGCCAAAATTTATATAAAAACTTAAATATTAGAAAACCCAGAAAATAATGGAATTGCGTATTTATCAATTTGGGGGATGTCATGAGAGAGGACTTCCTAGAAATTTCAGAAAACAATTATTGAGGAAAAGGTCAGCAGGTATAACTACATGTAAATGACAAATTTAAGTAGTTCTGCTTTTTAAAATAACATGTAAACAAACTAAACAACTTTTAAAAGACAATCAACAGAGTGAGAAAACAGCAAATATAGAAGATAAAAGATATTATATATGTATATATGTATGCATATAACACATAGCTCATAATAATATTGAGAAAAACACTAAGATTTCAATAGACAAACAGCCAAAAATCAGAAACAAATGATTCACACACACAAAATCCAATTATTAAATTTACAGGAAAATGTTGAACTCTGTTAGAAAGCAAACAATGTAGATTAGAATAATGCACCAAATATCTACTAAATTAGCAAACTTCTTTTACAAAGTAATATTGTTTATTCCTAGAAAAAGCAGATTTTTAATTTATATTTTCATGTATTACCAGTGATACTATAAAGTGGTGTCACCCTTTCAGAAGCAATTCGGAAATATGCATCAGGAATTCAAAATATGTTTGGACCCATTAACTTCCTAATTCCATATCTGGAACTCTGTAACAATCCAACATTCCACAGCTGTAAACAGACTGTTGTCACTTTATTGTGTGGAATGGTAGATTTTAAAAAGCATAATTATATATAATTAAATATACAGCTAATATAAGTATAAAATTTAAATTATAAACTTAAAACTATAATTTGATAGTTTTAAACAAAAATAATCAAAGATCAATTAAAAATGAAAAATATAATCAAAGGTCTTTTTCTAATTTATCTGTGCATACAAACCATTTTTACAGTTCATTTTCCATTTTAAGTCAGCCTCTAATATTTAAACCTTAATTAATATAGTTAACATTTTTCTTCATAAATAACTCCATATAATTGATTAGAGAATATCTATTAACAAGTATTTAAATAAAAATGGACATTTTGTGATATGCTATTTTTTTCCAGTTTGATTGAGAAATAATTAACCTACCACCACACTAGGTACAGCTAAAATCCATCTTCTCGTGTAGATAAATACAGTAAAAGGAAAGAAAAAAGGAAAAATTTTTCTTCCTATGATGAGAACTCAGGATTTATTCTCTTAATTTTCCTATATATCATAAAGCAGTGCTAACTATAGTCACCATGTTGTACATTACAACCTTAGTACTTATTTATTTTATAACTGGAAGTTTACACCTTATGCTATTCTTTTTTAAAGGCTTTTCTTTAGCCTGGGAACAAACAGCATACTTTGAAAAAGACATTCCATTCTGGGAATCAGGTTTCTATTACAGATGGAGTAATGAAATGAATTAACTCCATTTAATATACTTATAAAGACACTGAGAAATTTTTCAGTATGTATCTCAGAGGACTTTTCTGTAAAAGTCATTATACTTATAAAAATGTTAAGCTATCAGCATAATTGCAGACATTAAGGAATTGAAGGCCTTAGATTAAAGGGTGAGGTATTTATGTATAGGCAGTTATTATTTTGGACTGTCAGATAGGTAGAGGGGGAATCCATTCCATTAAATCTCCAAAATTGGTCACGTCAAAATTTTTTGAACATTTTAAAGGTTGGGGATGGTGGTATACCTTTAAAAAATTAATTGGATGAAAACTAACAAAGCAACTTGTATTTTACTTCACACATGTGGTTAGTCTTGTGTTTTCATTGAATGTGCTTTCAAACAGCTCAAAAGATCACAGAATCTTTAGGGAACCATGGCTATTGTACAAGAAGTACATCAAAGAAGACTGTAAAAATAACAGAATGAAATCTTTCTCATACCTCCTTCTCCCAATAATAAGGAGACTAGATCACCATGCCACAGACGTGATTCGTTCGGAGTTTGCATGATTTATAAGTGTAGTTTATATGACAATGCTTTCTTGGAACTTATTCCATGATCGCCAATAAAATGAGTCTCCAAATACACTCAGATTTGCCACTATGTCATTCAATTCAAGTCAGTTCAATGAACACTGATTACATCTGTACAGTATGCCCGGCACTTTGATAAATGCTGGAAAGATGACCGATACACAGAGCCTATATTTACCCAGAAAGAGGCGTTAGCAGAGTCTAGTACAGAAAGCAGCCATTGAAAATAACCTCTGCCCTCTGTTTAACAGGCACGAGACCAGACATTGAGGGCACAAAAGGGGTCAGCTTTCCCTGGGGAGGTCATCTGCCCAGAGAAGGTGACATTTGAGCTGCATCTTGAAACGTTGAATAGAAACGAACAAGGGAATGACATGCCGGGGGACAAGTCATTCTGGGTAGTGGGTCCACCTGTGAAAAGGCATGGAGATACAGAATAGAGAATTCGGAGAACTGCCAGGCTGACACACCCAGAACGTGGGGGTATGCTAGAAGGAAAAAGGCGAGGAAGGAAGTGGGATCGGGAGACCAAGATCAGATACGGAAGATGCTCTAAGCCAAATCTTCTATAAGGCAGGGACGTTGTAGGTTGGGTCAAGGAGCGAAGGCTGGTGGCAGAGAGGCCAGTAGGAGGTGATTATAATAGTTCAGTCCTGGGGTTATGTTAACATTTTAATAAATTTCCCTACAGGGACTTCCCCGGTGGTCCAGTGGTTAAGAATCACCTTCCAATGCAGGGGACTGAAGTTCGATCCTTGGTCTGGGAACTCAGATCGCATATGCTGCGGGGCAACTAAACCCGCGCACAGCAACTACTGAGCCCGTGGGCCACAGCTAGAGAGCAGGTGCCGCAACTACAGAGCCCACACGCTCTGGAGCCTGTGCAACGCAACTAAGACCCAACTCAGCCCAAAGTAAATAAATAAATAAAATATGTAAAAATCCCTACAGGTGCCATTTAGAAATTATTTCCTCCATTTTTATAGTATGATTGATTGAAAATTTGAAAGGTAAAAGTTTTAAAACTGCACAAGGATTTTATGAAATAAAAAGAGCTACCTGGGGCTTCCCTGGTGGCGCAGTGGTTGAGAGTCTGCCTGCAGATGCAGGGGACACGGGTTCGTGCCTCGGTCCGGGAAGATCCCACATGCCGCGGAGCAGCTGGGCCCATGAGCCATGGTCGCTGAGCCTGCATGTCTGGAGCCTCTGCTCCGCAGCGGGAGAGGCCACAGCAGTGAGAGGCCCGCATACCGCAAAAAAAAAAAAAAAAAAAAAAGAGCTACCTGAAAGGAAAGCATTAAACAAAAACCAATGGTAATTAAGACATAAGCCTTTACCGACTTTCGGAGCTGGAGGGAGACTCAGGAGTACCTCAAATCTAGGAGACAGCTTCCAAACTGCTACTTAAAAGACGTAACTCTTAATAGAGCAATTGAGTGCCAAAGCCAGAAGGGCACATCAATCAAATTAACCTTCCCCTGGGTAGATTTCCATTGCTCTGTCATAATCTTTTTTTCCCCCTAGGGCTAACTGAAAATTTTATTAGCATTAGCCTAATATCTACATATCTAAAGTTTAGCCAGAAAGAAGACATTAACAGAGATAGTTTCATCCGTAGAATTATTACCAATAGTTACAGAGTCCCTGTCAAATGCTAGATCTTAAGTACCGAGCTGTTGTCCTTGGTTTATTTATAACATACAGTATTGAAGGAAGGATTATATATTTTTAGCCTTTTTGTTACTTTTTTTTGGTACTGTTTCCTCCCTTTTAGTTAAAATTGCTGAAAATAGCAACAGTTGTCTTCGTTCACTTTAGATGAGATTGTCAGGTCCCATATCTCTAAATAGATGTCCAACCTCCTCTGGAACCCTCAGCAGAAACTCTCAGGACTGTGCATTATAGTTTTGCAGATGGGTCAGGAAGGGCCCGGAAAACTCCATTATGATGGCAGACATTTATGTCTTTAGGGAAAGCAATTATGTTTTCCACATAATTCCACATGTAACATTTTAGAACCCAGACGTCCTTAGAGATCATGCAATCCAACTCTTCCTTTTATAGATTAAGAAAGTTTCAATAAGTTTCCATTCTCACTGATCAGACTGGCAGAATATAAGAAGATATGTGATATTTAATGTTGGTTAAAGTGTGCAGGGGGAATTAGGGGAAACATCAAATGGTATGATTTTGGAGCGCAGTTTCTCACCACCTACACAAACTTAAAATATATATACCTTTTGGCTCATTTTTAAAAAGCTATCCTAAAGGAACCTAATACATACACATGAGAATATATGTTCCAATGTGCTTGTTTCATGATTTTTTATTTTTATTTTTTACTTTTTGGCCACGCCACTAGGCACACAAGATCCTAGTTCCCCAACCAGGGATCAAACCCACACCCCATGCAGTGGAAGCATGGAGCCTTAACCATTGGACCGCCAGGGAAGTCCCTGTTTCATGACTTTTAGATGGTGAAAAATTGGGGTCAAAGTAAATGTCCATCAGTAATGGAAATTGTTTCACCAATTAGGGTATCTCTGTACCACGAAATATAAGACTGCAGTTGGAATGTCCACGAACCCTCTTGCACTGTTGGTGGGAATGTAAATTGATACAGCCACTGTGGAGAACAGTATGGAAGTTCCTTAAAAAACTACAAATAGAACTACCATATGACCCAGCAATGCCACTACTGGGCATATACCCTGAGAAAACCATAATTCAAAAAGAGTCATGTACCAAAATGTTCATTGCAGCTC
The DNA here is from genome assembly GCF_005190385.1 of Monodon monoceros. Classification (NCBI taxonomy): domain Eukaryota; kingdom Metazoa; phylum Chordata; class Mammalia; order Artiodactyla; family Monodontidae; genus Monodon; species Monodon monoceros. Next base: position 6,355,047 of record NW_021703781.1, read on the forward strand.
TATTTACAATAGCCCGGAGATGGAAACAACCTAAGTGTCCATCATCGGATGAATGGATAAAGAAGATGTGGCACATATATACAATGGAATATTACTCAGCCATAAAAAGAAACGAAATTGAGCTATTTGTAATGAGGTGGATAGACCTAGAGTCTGTCATACAGAGTGAAGTAAGTCAGAAAGAGAGAGACAAATACCGTATGCTAACACATATATATAGAATTTAAGAAAAAAAATGTCATGAAGAACCTAGGGGTAAGACAGGAATAAAGACACAGACCTACTAGAGCATGGACTTGAGGATATGGGGAGGGGGAAGGGTAAGCTGTGACAAAGTGAGAGAGTGGCATGGACATATATACACTACCAAACGTAAGGTAGATAGCTAGTGGGAAGCAGTTGCATAGCACAGGGAGATCAGCTCAGTGCTTTGTGACCGCCTGGAGGGGTGGGATAGGGAGGGTGGGAGGGAGGGAGACGCAAGAGGGAGGAGATATGGGAACATATGTATATATATATAACTGATTCATTTTGTTGTAAAGCAGAAACTAACACACCATTGTAAAGCGATTATACTCCAATAAAGATGTTAAAAAAAAGAATATATAGAGTTTGATCCTATTTTTATTTTAAAAATATATTTAACTGCTTATAAAGAAATGTATAGAGTGATGTACACCAAATTTTAAACAGTGGTTATACCATGGAGTAGACTCAGAGAGTGAGGCAAAGTACATTTTTACTTTACATACTTAAATATTGCTTAAAATTTTACAATAAGCATGCCTTATTTTTGTCTTTTCTTTTTCCTTTTTCTTTTTTTGGAAGAAAAATCTGAGCCTCAGATAAGTGAAGTAACTTGTTCAAATCACTCAAATGGTTAGTCAGGATGACAGGACGAGAACCCAGGTTTTCTAAACCCAATCAGACGCTTTTTCTCCTACAGCAAGGCCTTGAGAGACTACCTGAACATCTAGCTTCCCACAGATCTAGTCAGATCTCATATTTCTTAAGAAAGTAGGTAAAAAGTGTGGTTTCCTGCTTTTATCAAGGCAAATAAATTTTGGGGTCTCTTAAACAACAATATATCCTTCTCAAAAATTCTTTCTCTATGTACTATTGTAATCATCATGGAAATATTCATTGATGGTTTCCATATTTTACTTAGATGACCAGTTCTGATCATTTCCCTAACCACTAGCCCACAAAGACAGGATCGAAATTAACCTGGATATTATTTCATAGTTGAACAGAAGACCCAGACTTTCCAACAGAGCTCAAAAGTCTATTCTCAAACTACAGAGGTTATTTGCTATAATGCTTCCTCATCTGTCCTTAGAGTATCTTCTGCAGTCTTACTATTATTGTTATTTTTAGCTGCATTTTGGTATTCATGATGGATGGCACCATTAAGTAAAATATATGAAATCTTTGTTTAAAATCTACAGCAATAGTAGCTTTTTCCGTATGTTTAAGTTTTAAGTTACTTTTAGTGATTAAAAATTTCCCAGTGTGGAGTTAGAATTTTCAAACTTTAGGAATGGCCATAATTATTGGGCTGATCTTTTTCCCAATTAATAGATGAAGAGAAACATCTGAAAGTAATTCAAGGGTAATTGCCTGTTTAATTGAACATTTAATGATGTTGGAAAATGTCTCTATGCTAAATAAAAAAAGATACCAAAAGTGTGTATCTCAAATTATCCCTACTCAGTAAACATGTATTTTTAAAATTTTTTATTTATTTATTTATTTAGCAGTACGCAGGCCTCTCCTGTTGCGGAGCACAGGCTCCGGACGCGCAGGCTCAGCGGCCATGGCTCACGGGCCCAGCCGCTCAGCGGCATGTGGGATCTTCCCGGACCGGGGCACAAACCCGTGTCCCCTGAATCAGCAGGCGGACTCTCAACCACTGCGCCACCAGGGAAGCCCAGTAAACATGTATTTTTATATGCAATCATACATGCATAAAATAAGATCTTGAAAGAAATGTATGCCAATATTAGCATTAACTCAGGATGATGAAACTCTGTTTTCTTCTCTGTGTTCCTTGCAGTTTCTGGTTTTGTTAAAAGAATGTTTACTTTTGACATCAGAAAAAAATGTTTGAAGACCTGGAAGCCAATTTAACTTAAAACAATACTTCCTGAATGTCATTTCTTTTTTAAAAAAATTAATTTATTTTTGGCTGCGTTGGGTCTTCGTTGCTGCACGCGGGCTTTCTCTAGTTGCAGCAAGCAGGGGCTACTCTTCACTGTGATGCGCGGTCTTCTCATTGCTGTGGCTTCTCTCGTTGCGGAGCACGGGCTCTAGGTGCATGGGCTTCAGTAGTTGTGGCACATGGGCTCAGTAGTTGTGGCTCACGGGCTCAAGAATGCAGGGTCAGTAGTTGCAGCGCACAGGCTTAGTTGCTCCGTGGCATGTGGGATCTTCCCGGGCCAGGGCTCGAACCCATGTCCCCTGCATTGGCAGGTGGATTCTTAACCACTGCGCCACCAGGGAAGTCCCCTGAATGTCATTTCTGAGAACAATAGTCAACTTTAGGCACTCCTGGAAGGGCATGACATAACCTCATATTAATTTGTTAATATGAGGCAAGGTCTAATGGAAGTTTGACCTTTTGAAAGAAAAAGTGGACTTCAATAGAGAGAGAGAAAAGGAGACTAAAAGACAAGGAAAGAGAGAAAAGAGGTAAGTAGACTATTGATTTGCCTGGGTGGAGCTCAGATTTCAAACATAGGACGTACAAAGCCGGGGGACTTCCAAGCAGGGACTTGTGGAAGATGGTAGAGAAAGAAGGTGTGTTACAGAGTGAAAGGGAAAGGAAAAAAATTCTGGCCACAGGAAAGCAGCAGCTGTAACTGGGTTTTCCCTTCCTCACCCCATCCTTCAGCCAGGCCTTACACAGCGTCTAGTACATGGCAGGGTCTTTTTTTGTTTTTTAGGGATGATAAATGAGGAAAGTGCAGCAGCTGTTTGAACCTAGATGAGATTGAGGTAGTAGCTACAATTATATGGGAAAACCCAAGATGGAACACACCAGCAAACTCTTGCTGGGATCATGATGTTGGTGGACAGCTCTGTTACTCAGCCAAGGCTGAAGAGTCTGTAACTGAAAGCCCCGTCTTGGGTCCTGAGAAAACGATTAGGCAACGAGTAGACTAAAAAGGGGAAACTGAGCTAATCATCATAAAATATTAGGATTGTAGAAGGAAAAAGAAAAGACCAATGATCTAATTATTTATTTGTTGTTTTATTTTCCTAGGAATCAAGAAAACGTTGAGTAGCATGGATGGACCTAGAGATTATCATACTAAGTGAAGTAAGTCAGAAAGAGGAAGACAAATACCATATGATATCACTTATATGTGTCATCTAAAATAGGACACAAACGAACTTATTTACGAAATGGAAACAGACTCACAGACATAGATAACAGACTTGTTGCCAACGATGGGGAGAGAAAAGGATTGGGAGTGTGGGATTAGCAGATGCAAACTATTATATATAGGATGGATAAACAAGGTCCTACTGTATAGCACAAAGAACTATATTCAATATCCTGGGGTAAACCATAATGGAAAAGAATATATATAACAATCACTTTGCTGTACAGCAGAAATTAACACGACATTGTAATCATCTATACTTCAATAAAATTAAAATTTTTTTTCATACATTAAAAAAAGAAAGAAAACATTGAGTAGGAGGTAAAAAGGTCTTAGTCATACTAAAGACAGATTGATCAATGATATTAATAGCTATTATCTGATGGACCACTGACTTTCAAAGTAAAAATATTAATATCTATTATTTAATAGGCCATTGACTTTTCCATCTTGTAAAAATTTTTTAGCCTCTTTCCATGCTTTGATATTCCCCTCTGTAAAATAGGACCCAAGTTATACTTGCCCATATTCCTTAAAAATAGTGTAAGCATTAAAATTCAGAGCTGAAATAACAACTTATAAACATATCGTGATATGTTACCACCTAGTACTCTTGGGGAAAAATTCTCTAGCCCACTCACTCCTGGTGAAAAACAGTTTGTTTTGGGTGAAGTAAAAAATAACAAGGAATTATTTATAGTAAGTTCCCAATATTACAAGGATTATTTACTTGGTTCCTTATTTTTCCTCCTCATTCATCCTAAAGTTCAAAATCAATTGTATACTTATTACCAACTCCTAGAGTGGTGGTCCGAAATAGGAAATGTAATGACAATTCCTTCCATTTTTCTTCTTCTTAGTACTCATTTCAGAAGGCATATCGAGGAAGACGGTTGAAACTATAGATTAAAACAAGAAAAACTAGATTATATCTGTGAATTTCACTCGTCTAAACTATCCTTAACCAGGAACCATGCCATCTGCCACCTTTGCCTCCTATAATAGTTGATTGCATTGGGGAAGGTAGAGTGGAGTTGGTTCCTTAGAAGAAGTGGAGTGCAAGTTTTGGAAATATTTTTTTTGTTTGTAACACTGCATATAAATTAGTATTGCTGCATATCTCCACAGAATATCTTGACATTGGTTTTAAATCTTCTGAAACCCATATGTTTGTCAAAAAACATTTATTAAGAGCTTAATATGTCCCAGGGAGTTTTGCTAGAAATACAGAGATACATAACACAGTCCTCAATCTCCAGTAGATCACACTCTCAAATAAAAATGAGCAAAAACTTCTAAAGCTTGGACTTTCAATACAAAAGTAATACATTTCACTGTATTTTTTGATATAGCTAAGTCAAAAGAAGAACTATAAAATCACCTATTATCCTTATCACCTAGAGATAACCACTTTTAACATTATTATAGACACATACATGCATATATTTAAAAGGAATCATGTTTGAAATATCTACTGTTTTTTCAAACTGTTCCCCCTCTCCAGGAACATTTTTCCATGGTAAAATCTCTGTTAATAGCTACATAATTTGAGTGTACTATAATTTATGGGTGTCAAATTTATTCAAATATTTTCCAAACACTTAAGCTGTGGAAAATATTCCATGTTACTAAAAAATATATTTAAGAGAGAATTCTGGGTATGTGCCACCTGAGGGAGGCTCACTTGTAACTTCACTTTCTGTGCCTCACCTGGACCAGGTAGCTGTAGCAGCAGCTAGGAGAAGTAGACCCTTTGCCATGTGTGAGGGTGAGGCTGCTCTCCAGGTACCAGGGAAGAGCATGGAGGCTAAAATATCAGGAAACTCTTACATGAAGACCATAAAGGAGAGGCTCCTGGGTAGAACATGTACTGCTAAAATCGATGTTCCTTCCTATGGTAGGTTGACTTCGAATGCATGAGTGTGTCTGGTCTTCCTGGCCCCAAGAGGCAGACAGGTCCTAAAGTGGTCCCCACAGCCCCTGTACTTGTCCTCATGCCTTTATATAACACTCGCCTTTTGAGTGAAGATGAGACCTATGACTTGCTTCTAACCAACAGAATATGGCAATGGTGACAAGATATGTGTGATTACATTGCATACAATTGTGACATTAATCTTGCCAGGAGACTCTCCTCCTTGCTGGCTTTGATGAAACAAGGAACTGTTGGGAAGACCCACCTGGCAAGGAACTTAAGGCAGCCTCCAGCTGACAGCCAGAGAGAAATGGAGGCCTTCAGTCCAATAACCCACAAAGAAATGAATGCTGCCGACAACCACGTGAGCTTGGACATGGGTCCTTCCCTTGAGCCTTAGATGAGCCCTAAGCCCCTGCTGATCCTTTTTTTTTTTCCCCCGGTACGTAGGCCTCTCACTGTTGTGGCCTCTCCCGTTGCGGAGCACAGGCTCTGGACGTGCAGGCTCAGTGGCCATGGCTCACGGGCCTAGCCGCTCCGCGGCATGTGGGGTCTTCCCAGACCGGGGCACGAACCCGTGTCCCCTGCATCGGCAGGCGGACTCTCAACCACTGCACCACCAGGGAAGTCCCTCTGCTGATACTTTAATTGCAGGTTTGTGAGATGCTGAAGCAGATGACCCAGCCTGGCTGTGCCTGGATTTCTGACCCACAGAAAGTGTGAGATAATAAATGTGTTGTTTTAAACCACTGTTTGCAGTAATATTGGTACCTAGCAATGATTACTGATACACAGTTCAATAATGTCCTGAGTCATCACTGATCCTGAGGCTAGGAAATAAGAAGAAACTGAGAACAGAAAGATTTTGTCTGTGATCCTCAATGGGACTGTCCACCTACCTTGTTCTATATTGTCAAGCCATAGGAGGAGAGACAGCTTCAGCTTTTATTACACAAAGGGAGCTATCGACTTAGGCAATCTAATATCAGACTGGAGCCCAATAAGCCAACAAAGAAAAATACATCTTATTTCAGAAGAATTGCCAAAAAGAGGAGTTTAAGTCAGAACTAACAAAACACACGTTGCTGAAGATGACAGCCAACATCTTGAATTTTAAAAAAGTAATAAAAGAAGTCTCACTTCCAGTACTGGTATAGTACCTAAGATGGACTAATATTTTTGCTGATAAAAATCATTACGTCTTCATGAAATATTTTTTAAAAACCTAATAATTTAAGGGACTAGAGAATGACCCATAGCAGGCAGACATTGCAGAGAACTTGATCCTTGAATAATGAGCCGTGTACCAGTAAGATCTCTTAATGTGACCTCAGCCCATTTTCTCATTTATTAATTCTCTGCAAGAAGCCAGCCAGGCACTGCTGAACCTCTGTGTCTGGAGTTTGTTAATTCTGCCCTATGTCCTGGCCTTTCCTTGAATCTTCTTGTCTCTGTGGACTCAGGATCTCAGTGTTCCTCACTTACCCCCAGCCAAACCCTTGATCCAGTAGTGCAGCCTCTAGCCCTTCCCTTTCCATGGCTCATTTTTCTTTTTCTTCTCAGGGCTGCAGCATGCTTTTCCTAAGGACTCCCAAATTACAACCATCCTTCTTATCTACACACGAGGTGAACTTGGCCTCTGAACATCACCATACCAAATTGGTGTAGTCTTATGCGTATTATAAGTCAATGACTTATAAGGCCCTACTTACCCCTTACATTTCTTTGGCTTCTTCTCCTATTTCTCTCTTCTTTTCTCTCTCGATTTCAGCCACATTTGCCTCTTTGATGCTCGCTGCTTTTCCAATGCAAGAGACACACTTCCACCTCAGGGCCTCTGCACTTGCTGTTTCCTCTGCCTTAAGTATTCTTCCCCCAGATATCTCCATGGCTCTTTCCCTTTTTTCAGGTCTTTGCTCAAATATCACTCTTTTGGTGAGCCCTTACCTGGAAATTCCATCTAAAACTATCAACCCAACTCCTCTGTCATGACACGCCTACCTCCCCTTAGCACTTATTACCCAACGTGCTAAATGTTTTACTTATTTAGCTTGTTTGCTATCTGTTGCTCCATCTAAAATATGTGTCGTGTGTGCATGGATTGGTGTCTGGTTTTTTTTCTTTTGTTACTTCTGTAGAGTTTGGAACAGTGACTGACACATGTCAATCATTACTTGTTGAATTTCTCAACTTGGCTTAAAAGTTTCATTTTCTCATAGTGTAACTTCTCCCATAGATTGGTAGGCTGGTACTGAGTTGCAGAGGTGTCTTGATGATCCACAATTATGGTTTTAATATTTCAGTTCCTTTTGGCTAGAAGTATTGATACTTGATCCTAAGTGACTAAGGCAGAAGGAAAGAGAATATCTAGGGCTACCCCGATGAACAAAGTCGTGGGCTCCAAAGTTCATTTATAAGTCAATTGTTTAGACATCCTGAACTTATTTTCAGAACACGATTGGGCACAGCTAGTTAACTACAGGGAGTCTGAGAAGACTGGAAAATACCAGAACTTGGAACCAGATCTGCCCACTGGGATGGGGCAGGCCCCGAAAGGACAGGAACAGGTGCACTGCACTCCGAGGGTGTTCAACACAGCCATTAGGAGACATTGTCCTGAAAGCAATGGCACAGGCAGCAGTTAGGTTAGAGAGAACCCACAGAAATGGGGGGACCCCACTGGGAAGTCGAGTTTAGCAATTGGCCATCTAGGAGTAGTGATACTTAAAAGACAAGTTTCTCGAAAAACACCACTAAGATAGTGCAAAGGCAGGCCAAAGATTAGAGAGAAAACATTTGCCATATATATATCTGACAAATGGCTCATATGCCGAATATTTAGGGAACGGCTTCAAATCAAAAAGAAAAGATAGACAACCCAATAGAAAAATGGGCAGAAGTCTTTAACAGTCATTTCAAAAAAGACAGTCTCTAAATGTGTAATAAATATATGGATATGTTCTTAGCATCGATTATAAACAGTCAAACTAAAGCCACGGTGAGATTTTACTACACATCCGCCAGAATGGCTAACACTGGGAAGACTGGAAATAGAACGGTATTGGAAAAAAAAACAGATACATAGATCAGCGGAACAGAATTGACAACCCAGAAATAAATCTACACATATATTATCAATTAATTTATGACAAAAGAGACAAGAACGTACAATAGGGAAGGGGCAGTCTCTTCAATAAATGGTCTTGGGAAAACTGTACAGCTACACGCAGAAGAATAAAACTGGACCACTCTCTTAGACCACACACAAAAAGTAACTCAAAATGGTTTAAAGACTTGGACATAAGGCCTGAAACTATAAAATTCCTAGAAGAAAACATAGTCAGTAAGCTCCTTGACATCAGCCTTGGCAATGATTTTTTGGATTTGACACCAAAAGCAAAGGTGACAAAAGCAAAAATAAATAAGTGGGACTATATCAAGCTAAGAAATTTCTGCACAGCAAAGGAATCCATCAACAAAATGAAAAAGCAGCCTACCAAACGGGAGAAAATATTTGCAAAGTATATATCTGATAAGGGGTTAATATCCAAAAGAGATAAAGAACTCACACAACTCAGTAGTAAAAAAAAAAAAAAACCAGTCCAAGTTAAAAATGGTCAGAGGATCTAAATAGACATTTTCCCAAAGAAGACATACAAATGGCCAACAGGTATATGAAAATGTGCTCAGAGTCAGGAAGAGAAAGGCAAATAACATATGATATCACTTACATGTGGAATCTAAAATATGACACAAACGAACCTATCTATGAAACAGAAACAGAACCAGGAACATAGAGAATAGACTGGTGATTGCCAAGGGGTAGAGGGTGGGGGAGGAAATAATTGGGAGTTTGGGGTTAGCAGATGCAAACTGTTATATATATATAGAATGGATAAACAACAGGTCCTACTGTAGAGCACAGGGACCTGTATTCAATATCCTGTGATAAACCATAATGGAAAAGAATATGAAAAGGAATGTATATATATGCATAACTGAGTCACTGTGCTGTACAGCAGTAATTAACACAACATTGTAAATCAACTCTACTTTAAAAAATAAATTTAAAAAAAAGACAAGAAATAACAAGTGTTGGCAAGGACGTGGAGAAAATGGAACACTTGTGCGCTGTCAATGGGAATGTAAATTGGTGCAGCCACTATGGAAAACAGTATAGACATCCCTCAAAAAATAAAAAATAGAACTACCAAATGATCCAGCAAATCTGCTTCTGGGTATTTATCCAAAGAAAACAAAAACTTTAACTTGAAAAGATACACGCACCCCAATGTTCATTGCAGCATGATTTACACCAGCCAAGATAAGGAAACAACCTAAGAGTCCATTAATGGATAAGTGGATAAAGAAAAATGTGCCATATATTATGGTGTAAAGTATATTTTATATATTTATATTTTATTACTCATAAAAATATTATGCAATATTACTCAGCCATAAAAAGAGAAGGAAATCTTGCCATTTGCAACAGCATGGATGGATTCTGAGGGCATTATGCTAAGTGAAGTTAGTCAGACGGAGAAGACAAATACTATATGATCTTGCTTATATGTGGAATCTGAAAACAAACAAACAACTGAACTCATAGATAGACTGGTGGTTGCCAGAGATGGGGGTGAGAGGGTGGGAGGATGGGAGAAATGGGTGAAGGGAGTCAAGAGGTACAAACTTCCAGTTATAAAGTAAGTAAGCCCTGGGGATGCAATGTACAGCATGGTGTCTATAGTTAATAAGGGAATTGGCTAGTCTCCTCTGCTCCAGCAACGTTAGGGCTGGGAAGCCTGGAAGGCAGGGGGGACTTGCTGTTGCCTTAACTCACACCCTGGTGGTTGATGCTGGTTGGTGGCTGGGACCTCAGTGGGGCTGAACCCCATACCTGGGGAGCTCTCTCCACGTGGTCCCTCCGCCAGGGCTTGTCTGGGCTTCCTCACAACATGGCTAAGGATCCCAAGAGAACCAGGCAGAAGCTGTATCACTTTTTTCCTTGTGGTAAAAAACATATAACATAAATTCGACTATCTTAACCATTTAAAAAAAGAGAGAGAGAGAGAGAGAACCACTTCCCTGGCGATCCAGTGGTTAAGACTCTGAGCTTCCACGACAGGGGGTGTGGGTTCGATTCCTGGTTGGGGAGCTAAGATCCCACATGCCACACAGCATGGCCAAAAAAACCAACCAACCAACCAAACAAAAAACACCTGTCCTCTTTTCAAGCAAAAGTTAGAGGAGATATTTCTCGATTTGTTGGGTTGGAAAATAAAACTATTTCTTATTTTCAGCATCTCCAGCCCCTTTGAATATTGGCAGATGTGGAGGAAATGACATTCTGGGACTTCCCATCTCAGCACTTAAAAAGGCATTGTGGCTTCTGCTTTCACCCTCTTGGGATCCAGTTACCTAAAAAGGAGTTCAAGATAGACCACTAAATGATGAGAAACCACATGGATAGCAAAAGGCCCAGCCAGTCCCCAGCCATCCAGCTTCATTGGTTGCTGTGTGCGGTCCCTAACACACAGTTAAGGAAGACTTCTTTGTGGTTCCAGCCCCAGGGGAGCCCCCAGCTGAGCACAGCTGCATGCGGGACCTCAGCCAATACCTCATGGAACAAAGCCAAGTCATCCCCACGGAGCCCTGCCTAGATTGCAAAATCAGGAGCAAATAAATGGTGGTGTTTGCTTCAAGACACTAAGGGTTCAGGTGGTTTCTGTGCAGAAAGAGATGGCTGAAATACCTAGCCCTAGGCAGCACACAGATGGTATGACATTTTCATATTCCTTACCCCAGTGCACAAGGTCCTAAAAGATCTGTTCCTCCGCCTGCTGTTCTTACTTCCTCTGGTATTACTCCCCGTGCTAGTTAGCTGGGGCTGCTATAACAAAATACCACAGACTGGGAGGCTTAAACAACAGAAATTAATTTTCTCACAGTTGCGGAGGCTGGAAGTTCAAGGTCAAGGTTCAGTTTCCGGTGAGGATGCTTCCTGGCTTGCAGACGGCCACCTTCTCGCTGTGTCCTCACATGACAGAGAGATAAAACACATGAGCTCTCTGCTGTCTCTTCTTATGAGGTCACTGATGCCATCACAAGGGCCCCACCCTCATGACCTTATCTAGCCCTAATTACCTCCCAAAGACCCCACCTCCAAATACCATCATAAAGAGTTAGGGCCTCAACATAGGAATCTTGGAAGGATGTAACTTAGTCCACGGCACTCCCTCTCTCATTTTTCTCCATCAGCACTAAGTTTTCAGTTTCTCAAACATGACACACTCATTCCTACCTTGGGCTGTTCCCTGTCTGAAATGTTGTGCCACCCAGACCTTCACCGTTTCCTTCTTATCATTCATCTCAGAGAAAATGTCACTAATATTTCCACTAATATTTCCTGCATCGGCAGGCGGACTCTCAACCACTGCGCCATCAGGGAAGCCCGCAAACCCCACTTTGACAGAGACCTAATTCTGAATGTCAGGAACTTACGTCTCCTCCGCTGCAGTCCTAGAAATGGATTGAGAACCTCCCAGGTGTACACCACTAGCAAGGATCTCAGGGCAGAAGTTACTGAGCCTCGGAGGCTGGGAAGAAGTGGGGAACAAGGATTGGGGACCCTAAGGAGGAAGGGACTATGGCAGGAGATGTGGGAGCAAAGAAGGGCTGGGGGAAGACTGGACAAGGGTGGTGGGCAGAGGGCCCTGTGGGTGCTGAGTAAGGGTGTGGTCCAGGGGGTCAGGGGCCATGAGGGACAGCACTGTGCCCCAACCTCCTGGGGTCAATCTTTTCCCATCTTCCTCTCGTTCTTCTCACCATGGACACGTGGCAGGCACGAGGTGGTGGGGAGGAGAGGGAGGTGCAGTGGCAGGACGTCGGTGAGAGCCTTTCCTTTCCACATTCAATACCAGGGACTAGAGTTGGGGGGAGAGGAACAGAGGGAGTGGGGTGAGGTGGAGGAGGTGGAGAGGGAAGCTCTCCCCCACTTTCCTCCACCAAAGGTCCTATTTTCTATTTTTATCTATCTATCTTTTTATTTTTGGCTGTGTTGGGTCTTTGTTGCTGCACGCAGTCTTTTCTCTAGTTGCGGTGAGCTGGGGCTACTCTTCAATGAGGTGCACGGGCTTCTCGTTGCGGTGGCTTCTCTTGTTGAGGAGCACGGGCTCCAGGCGCGTGGGCTTCAGTAGTTGTGGCACATGGGCTCAGTAGTTGTGGCTCACGGGCTTAGTTGCTCCGCGGCATGTGGGATCTTCCTGAACCAGGGCTCAAACCCGTGTCCCCTGCAGTGGCAGGCGGATTCTTAACCACTGCATCACCAGGGATATCCGGTCCTATCTTCAACAGATACTCACAGTAGAACCAGGAGAGGAGTTGGGGGCGGGGTTGTCATGTCGGAGACGTGGCTAACCTCAGACATGGTGTGATGCAGCGATGATTCTGCAATGGCAAAGGAACTGGGCAAAGAGAGGCAAAGCGTGTGTGTGTGTGTGTGTGTGCGCGCGCATGCACGCGCACCTCCAGGGTTATGAAGTGAGGGAGAGGGAATCTCTGGAATCACCCAGTTGGGGAGGTGGGTGGGAGGGAAAGAGGCAGGTACAAGGGGCAGCACAGATTAATGTCATGCTGTCAGGGACCCGCAGCCCAGGGCCGGAGCCACCTAGCGGATGGGAAGGCACATGACCTGTCTCCGTGGTTCTGCGGTGGCTTCGGAGGTTCTTGCCAAGAACTTCCTGATGCACTCCCACAGAACTGGTATTGGCCTTCAGCGGAAAGAATTGCTCCCCTACGGCAGGACCAAGAGAGTGTAAATTAGAGAAAAGTATGCTAGTCATTTGCTGGTCAGATTGCTTTTTTTTTTTTTAATTAAGTAGCTTAGAAGACATATTACAAATTTGCTTTTAAGCCTTTTCACCAAACTCCTAGACTAGTTCCACTTCTATGCACTGTTTTCCTAAAACAGCACAAAAAAGATTTTGGATCACAAAAGTTGCCTTCTCCACCAAGACCTCATTCCATTACTATTAGAAGTAACTGTTTAAACTTAAATTTTAATGGAGTCAGTTTAATTATTGAAACCTCATAAATGAACAGTATTTAGATAAATATAATACGTATATATATTGTAAAGTCAAAGTATAAGAACTATGTGGTTATACAATACCAGTACTTTTTCATAGAATTGAAACATTAAAGCTGAATATATACATATATATGAATATATATTCATATATATGAATATATATTCATATATATATATGAATCACTGAATCACTTTGTTGTACACCTGAAACTAACATAACATTGTAAATTAACTATACTTCAATTTTAAAAATGGTTAAAAAAAGACAGATGGAGAAAGAGCAAAAACCTCAAAAATAAAAGATATCATCCATTCAATTATGTAAGGAATATACATAAGCTTATAACTGGGGTTTATTAATTTTTTGAGCATTATATTTCACGGTTTGTTTTGTTATACCAGCAACTAATATCTATTAAAAAGGCGGCTCTGGAATCTTGCCCTGGCTTCCAGAATTCTTGGGGAAAATTTTTCTAGAAGCGTTATTTCTGTGCATCCTCCATTAAAATAGCGCTGCTCACATGTATATGATTCACTTGTTTGTGTACAACCTACTTGATGGAAGGTGCTGTGGCCACTACTCTGAGACGTCAGATATATACGTATATACTTATATGTGTACATGCAGAATAACACTTTATGCATATGTCCTCTCCTGCTGGCTTGTGATCCTCTTTAGGGCAGGTTCCATGTCTGTTTTATCTTTGTTATTTGTCTGATTTTTTAGGACACTGCCTTGACCGTAGTTAGGACTAATTAGTTGTTTGTTGCCTGCTGGACAAAAATGGTAAAGATGACCACAGAAAAGCTGGGTTTGGACAAGTTTGGCTAAAACATACCCTTTAAATGAGTAAACTCTATCCTCTTCCAGAGTGCATTTCCAACATCAAATGGTGATGAACTAAAGCTTTATTTTCTCCTTAACGGGTAGGTTCGTTAGACAGGACACTTGAAGCAAGGAATAACAGGTGACGTCATTACATTCTCTGTCCACGATGGCGTCATATGCACTGGGCTCCAGTCCATTCAGCTTGTATAGCACTGGCTGTGAACATCCTCTGAGGTTAAGATACCGTTCAGGCAACCCGCGTCATCACTTTCCATTCCTTCCGGCGCCTGGAGTCCCATTTTAGCTGCGGGGATCATGCAGTGTGTCTATCACGTCACTTGCAGAGATACCAGGACTGTTTTGCGTCTACTGTCCAGTGCCCCCACTCCAACACCCCGTGTCATGTACCGTGTGTGTGATTTAGAAGAAGGGCATCTGAGCAGAAGGCTTTGCCTGCAGCAAACTTTTCAAAACGAAAGTGTGAGACATAGAGAACAAACTTATGGTTACCAAAGGGGTAGAGGGGGGAGGGATAAATTAGGAGAGTGGGATTAGCAGATATACACTACTAAATATAAAACAGATAAACAACAAGGTCCTACTGTATAGCACAGGGAACTATATTCGATATCTTGTAATAAACTATAATGGAAGTATATAGTTATATATATATAACTGAATCACTGTGCTGTACACCTGAAACTAACACAACATTGTAAATCAACTATACTTCAATAAAAAAAAATACAAAAAGGAAGTGTGAGCAAGGCAATTTCTCAGTGTTCAGCAACAAATTCAGTCCAAATACCTAGGTAGCTGTAACCCACATCACCTTTTCCCTACAATAAGAGACAGTAGGATAAAAAGTCCCCCTCTGAGTAGGCAGGGCTCCAACTGTCCTTCAAGTCCTCCTGAAATTCCATCAAGATTACCATCCCATGGGTAGCGGCAGGGATTTTTAGTAACCTATTTTTCCACCCGGGAATATCTCTTTAGGACAATCACTTTCACTTCATTGCTATTCAGTTCCAGACGCAGAAACGTAAAGACGGAAATCCAGAAATAAAATCGGAGGGACAAAGAAAGCAAGCAATGGAACAAAATACTTTCTGAGAGTTACATGGACTTTGTGGAATTTCCTTTCTTAATAATCCTCAGGATCATCAAAAATAGGTCCCGGCTGCCCTTTTGGGTCCTGCAAAGTTCTCGGTCTTGTACCCCTCCTAACTTGAACACCAAGCTGGGCAGGTGGGAGCCCTCAGGGCAGGGGTCCCTTACAGAGCAGCTGCACAGAAGCTTCAGGAGCTCAGAGTTGCCAGCACTCCCTTAGCTGGTTGCCAGGTTTCCAGAGTGCTAGAATAGTAAACAGTTGTTTCTCAGAAACAGAGATGGGGTTATCCACAGCCTCACATGCTAAATTTAAATTTAATGAAGCTCTTTCCTAACAACCCATATCAGTGATTTTCAGCCGGGCTGGTGGTGAGACAAGATCCATCTCCAGGGGGTTGGGGGAAGGAACCAGCACCTGTACTTTGAGAAAGTTCCCCAGGTGACTCTGTATCCCACCTGCAAACCCCAATGCCTCTTCAGAAAACCACTGGCACAGATCTTGGATGCTGGTGGAGGGCCTCTCTAGCTTTTTCTGCAATTTGCCCACAATGCTCCTGACATTTCAGAGTTAACTTCTGAAGCACTTAAGGAAGATGACCTAAGCCTCCCTCCCCCAATGCTGCCCTGTGAACTTTCTCACACTTAGGAGAGAGTAGCTAAGGAGGCTGAAGAGCATACAGAGAATGAGGTGGGTATAATTCAATATTGACAACAGTTGACTGAATGTCTTAGGTTTATTCCTTGGAGCTGCCGAAGATTTCAAATGGAAATTTGGATGTCATCAATCACGTCTTCCATAATCCCTGCAGAACAGGGATGGTTGCACAGCCTGAAGCCAAGGGCTGACGGTGGAGGCAGATGCATCCTTCTACTGTCCCATCTCAGACACATCTTCCTGCTCCATATCCTTCTCTCGTGCCACGAGCTTGGGAGGGAAGCTTCCTTCTTGCAGAGAAGGGAAGAAGGAAAGCACAGGCAACATTTATTTGACCCGTGACTGAAAAGACCCTATGACTTTCTGAATCCAAATGCATATTAGGGAAACCAAAATGAGCCTGTAACTACAAAACTGCCGGTCGTTTTCTGTTTGGTAAGCCATTAAGAGCTGCACATAATCGTGGGGAAGACTGTTCCTTGGTTCTGAGGTTAACACTTGAATTGACCATTTAGTTATGCAAATAAAAGGCAAAGCCGCAAATTGGAAAATGAGACCATGGCAGACATCCCTCGATGGCTAACCCAGGGCTTCCCAACTAAAGACCACATTTATGCTGCACTGGTTCTCAAAGTGGTCCTGGGACCCTTTCAGGGGGTCTGTGAAACTGGAACTATTTCTTCCAACACGAAGACAGTACTTGCCTTTGCCACTCCCATCCCTTCACGAGCGTACAGTCACATTTTCCTGACGTTATATGACATGTGATAATGAAACATTGCAGGAGCCGATAGAAGAATCCAGCTGTCTTCTATTAAGATATGTAATAGGGTTTCCCTGGTGGCACAGTGGTTGAGAGTCCGCCTGCCAATTCAGGGGACATGGGTTCGTGCCCCGGTCCAGGAAGATCCCACATGCCGCGGAGCGGCTAGACCCGTGAGCCATGACCGCTGAGCCTGAGCATCCGGAGTCTGTGCTCCGCAATGGGAGAGGCCACAACAGTGAGAGGCCCGCGTACCGCAAAAAAAAAAAAAAAAAAGATACATAATAAAGAGATGTGCAAAAAAGGCAAAACAATGCTACTGTACCCACCCATTTTTTTTTTCATTTTTTTTGGAAAATAGAGTTATGGGGCTTCCCTGGTGGCTCAGTGGTTAAGAATCTGCCTGCCAATGCAGGGGACACAGGTTCAAGCCCTGGCTTGTGAAAATCCCACATGCCACGGAGCAACTAAGCCCGTGTGCCACAACTACTGACCCGTACTCTAGAGCCTGTGAGCCACAACTACTGAGCTCGCGTGCCACAACTACTGAAGCCTGCGCTCCTAAAGCCCGCGCTCTACAACAAGGGAAGCCACCGCAATGAGAAGCCCGCGCACCACAACGAAGAGTAGCCCCAGCTCACCGCAACTAGAGAAAGCCCGCACACAGCAACAAAGACCCAAAACAGCCAAAAGTAAAAACAAATAAATTAATTAAAAGAAAAAAATCATTAAAAAAAAAGTTATGTTTCACAAAAATATATTCTTTTTTTTTAAGATGTTGGGGGTAGGAGTTTATTAATATATTTATTTATTTTTGCTGTGTTGGGTCTTCATTTCTGCGTGAGGGCTTTCTCTAGTTGCGGCAAGCGGGGGCCACTCTTCATCGTGGTGCACGGGCCTCTCACTATTGCGGCCTCTCTTGTTGTGGAGCACAGGCTCCAGACGCGCAAGCTCAGTCATTGTGGCTCACGGGCCCAGTTGCTCCACGGCATGTGGGATCCTCCCAGATCAGGGCTCGAACCCGTGTCCCCTGCATTAGCAGGCAGATTCTCAACCACTGCGCCACCAGGGAAGCCCATAAAAATATATTCTTTGTGTGAAACCTATATTATGGGTTTGTTATTGTTATTCTAAAATGAATTAAGAAATATTCTTAACATTTCTGATTTTTCTTTTTAAAATTATTATTGTGATAAAATATACATCACAATTTAACATTTTAACTGTTTTAAGTGTGCAAGTTCAGTGGCATTAAGTACATTCATATTATTGTACAACCATCACCACTATCCATATTCAGAACTTTTTCATCATCCCAAAATAAACTCTGTCCCCATGAAACAATAACTTGCCAATATCCCTTTCTCCCAGTCCCTGGTAACCACTATTCAACTTTGTTTCCATAAATTTGACTATACCAGGTGCCTCATGTAAGTGGAATCATACAGTGTTTGTCGTTTTCTGTCTGGCTTCCATCACTTAACGTTTTCAAGAGTCATCTGTGTTACATCAGAATTTCATTCCTTTTTAAGGCTGAATAATATTCCAGTGTAAGTACATACCACAGAATTTCTCAGTTTTTATATCTGCTATGGTAAATATTGAGAGATATAAGCCACAAAAATAAAAGCTCTTTATGGTTCCACTATAGAAAGTGGGGAAAACAAACAGGAAATAGATATCTGCTTTCCTGACTTACCTTGTATCCAGCATCCTTGCGTCCAGTGGCCATGTGTCTGAGTTCTCACCAATGAGACCTAAAAGTAGGTGACAGTTGTTTCTGAGAAAGCTTCTGCTTCCTCCCAAAAGGTCCAGGTAGGAGACAAGGACATGGTGACATGACTCTGTCCTCTCCCTCTTGCCTGGAATGCCTGGGCTGAGGCAGCTGTATTGCAACTGTGAGGGGCCACACACATGGCCCTTTTGGATAACAGCATAGGAAAACTGGCTGCTCAACATGCAAGATCCTGCATGCTGCATGGCACGGCCTAAAAAAAAAAAAAAATCTAGGCACTAGGTAGAACTGACGTTTCCATGTAATTTGGTATTGGAAAAAGGAAATATTATAGAAAGAAAAAAATCACTGGACAAAGAAAGAAGATTAAGGGATTTCTTTTAGGTTAATAATAAGAGACAGACTAAAAGCTAATTCTCAAAGCTATGGGAATATTCTTTTGTCCATAAGGATTACCATAAGTAACAGGAAAAATGGAACTTGAATACTTACTTTATTGTAGTTAAATACGGCACTGAAGGAGAAGGAAGAAGGCGAAGAGGAGGAGGAAGAGAAGAAAAAGAGTAAGAAGAACAAGAAGAAAAGGGTAAGAGGAAGCAACAAGCAGAAGCAGAAATGATGCATCTAATGTGTAGTAAAATTACATTTTAAATATAACTAGTAATATATGGTAATATGCTATATATATATGTACATTCACAATCAGTGTGTAATTATGAATATAATTTCCTAGATCATTTGGCATTTATGTCTAATTAGAAAATATTTAATTATAATATGTATAATTACATGTATAAATTAATAGCTTTCCTGAATTTATGGAATTACTAAGAAATGCAATTATACAGAGATGTCGTTTCAGCATACTATTGGAATGCACATGAATGCGTGACTAAGCAAAGTGAATGTTTTCTCTTTCCAATCTGCTTTTCATCATTTGATTAAATGAGGTGACATAAGCAATGCACACTGCATTGTGTTGGCACATAGTACATGCTTCATAAACTTTAGCTGTTTATGTTCTAATCTTGGGATTAACCACTCAATATGCATTTCCTGAATGGCTCAGTTACTATTGTACACTTCAGGTTTGGAGGAGAAAAAAGCCAATTCATAATCTATAAGGTTATTATTTTTTTAAATTTACTTATTTTATTTATTTTATTTTTGGCTGTGTTGGGTCTTCGTTGCTGCGCACGGGCTTTCTCTAGTTGCGGCGAGCGGGGGCTACTCTTGATTGTGGTGCGTGGGCTCCTCATTGTGGTGGCTTCTCTTGTTGTGGAGCACGGGCTCTTGGCATGCGGGCTTCAGTAGTTGTGCTGCATGGGTTTAGTTGCTCTGCGGCATATGGGATCTTCCTGGACCAGGGCTCGAACCCATGTCCCCTGCATTGGCAGGCGGATTCTGTGCCACAAGGGAAGCCCTACAAGGTTATTTACAATCTACCTTCTGCTTTCAGAAGTGATTCCTTCATCTTCAATGTTCTTGTAGCATTTTGCTTATACCTCTAGTGTGGTTTTTCATTCTTATTTTTGTATTATATTTTTTTGCATGTGTATCTACTTTGACTCTAAATTCCTTGAAGTCAAGCATACAGCACCATTATCTGTGATTTGCACATAGGAATAACTCAATAAATGTTTTTTGAATATAAAAATTTGATTTACAGAGTCAAACTTTATAGATGACTTTTGATATGTTTTTTTCATGCCACATGTACAATGTCCTAAAAGAATATAGTTACCGGGCTTCCCTGGTGGCGCAGTGGTTGACAGTCTGCCTGCCAATGCAGGGGACATGGGTTCGAGACCTGGTCTGGGAGGATCCCACATGCCGCGGAGCAACTAGGCCCGTGAGCCACAATTGCTGAGCCAGCGCATCTGGAGCCTGTGCTCGGCAACAAGAGAGGCCGCGATAGTGAGAGGCCCATGCACCGCGATGAAGAGTGGCCCCTGCTTGCCGCAACTGGAGAAAGCCCTCGCGCAGAAACGAAGACCCAACACAGCCATAAATAAATAAATAAATAAAATTTTTTAAAAAAAGAAAATAGTTACCAAATTACAAGTTTTCTTCTGATACTTATTCATAAGGTAAGGATACACAAGTGCAAGATTTTCATTTATAGTTGAAAGTGTAAATCTTGACAAAAGGGTGAGATCACGATTGAATTAAGTTAAAAAAAAATTTTGGTGGGGAGGGATAAATTAGGTGTTTGGGATTAACAGATACAAACTACTATATATAAAATAGAGAAACAACAAGGACCCACTCTATAGCACAGTGAGCTATATCCAATATCTTGTAAGAACATATAATGGAAAAGAATCTGAAAAAGAATACATATAAAGAATATATATATATATAAATGAATCACTTTGCTGTACACCTGAAACTAACACAACATTGTAAATAAACTATACTTCAATTAAAAAAATAACAACAAACTTTGGTACGTTATACCATGGAATAACAATACAGCAATTAGAAAAGAATGTAGAATATCTACATGGCCTGGTGTAAAAGACCTCTAAGACATGCCATTAAGCAATGCTCCTTCTAAGCGTCCCTCTTCGTGTTCACAGTAGTCCACTCTTCTAGTGACACAGGCTCACCTCCCTTTTTTTTTTCCGGTACGCGGGCCTCTCACTGCTGCGGCCTCTCCCGTTGCGGAGCCCAGGCTCCGGACGCGCAGGCTCAGCGGCTATGGCTCACGGGCCCAGCCGCTCCGCGGCATGTGGGATCTTCGCGGACTGGGGCACGAACCCGTGTCTCCTGCATCGGCAGGCAGGCTCTCAACCACTGCGCCACCAGGGAAGCCTCTCACCTCCCTTTGTCTCCTCACATCTAGAGTCACGTAGTCCTTTCTTCAAGATCTGCCATCTTAATTCCAATCCATAGCACGGCACTCATGTTGAAGTACTACAGTCTGTTGGTTTCTAGTTTCTTCCTGTTCTGCTAGTCCATGGCGGGTCTTCCTAAGATGTGACTTCACATGTATCATTCTTCACCCACCCATATTTTTTTTTCAGAAGCCTGCATTTAACAGGTTTAGCCAGCAGTCAAGACTTCGAATAATTTCACTGTTACCTAAACTGGGGTTTTAATATTATCTCCCACTATCTACTTGAGTTGTTTTCTAGACAAACTCAATTAGGTTTTGCTCCCAACAGTCCACTCTCGTTCCTGGGATTCTAGGGACCATGCTGCCCTCCTCCCTGTTGAGTGCTGTAAGAGGGCATTAGACCCCGTTTCAGAGCATCTGGTCTCTGTTCTCCATTCTGTCATTTACTAGCAGTGATGTTGGCCGGCAAATCCAAGCCCTTGGATTCTACTGTCTCACCTGTGAGACAGACAGATGATTTTCACCTTGCCAACCTCTCCAGGTTGCTATGAAGAGTAATTGAGCTATGTCTGCAGGGGTTTTAGAAAGTGTAAATAACAATACAGTGGTAAGATTTAATAACTAAGAAAAATGCAGACTAATAAGAAAATGAGGAGCAATCGAGCTATGTCTATAGTGTAAAGAACAATACAAATGTAAGATTTAATAACTAATAAAAATGTAGGGGTTTTAAAAAGTATAAATAACAATTGTAAGATATGAAATCTAATAAACTAATAAAAGTGTCTTCAACCAAAAATTTCTCAGCTTTTAATAATCACTTTCTTATGGTCAATGTACCTGATTCAGCTGCTTCATGGTGTGTTTATTTTTTGTAAATATCTTCTCTTCCCCAACTAAATTTTAGCCTTGTATGGAAGAAAATACACTGTGTCCTCTTTGTAAATCCCAACATGTAACACAATCCCTGCATGCAAGGAATGCTCCATCAATAGGGTACTTGTCCCTACCATAACCATTAACAGCCTCCCCTTTCATTTTCAGATGTAACCCAGTTTGGACAACAAATTTTCTGGTCACTCTATGAATAAGTGATTGTGGATGGTGATCACGGTGCAGAAGCATCCTTCACGCTGCATTTTATCTGGCTTCTTTTTCCACTCTTCCTTTCCTTTCTCCATGTCACAGCCAGATTTTTGATGTTTGTTTTTGAAAACAAAAGAAAAGCATTCATTAGCGGTTCTTTCACATAGAAATACAGAATTGTAATTTTCCTTTCAAGTCCAGCAGTATGTTAGGATGAGAGAATCATCTCCTGAAAAGCTGTATGCAAAATATGGTTGTTCTCTTTTCGGCTTAGCTGATGGAGACAAGGGCAGAAGCAGGTTGGCACAGAGGCAACCCGGAACAAACTCGATATTCTTCAAGTAGCCTGAGCTAACCCTTTGAGCCTGAATGTAAGCACAGTGTAAAATCAGCAGGTGACACAATAAGACAGCAATTAATTCTCTGATATTTTAAAACATCATTATAATGACTGGCACAAGGAAGATGTGCTTTCGGATGTCAATTATCATTGGTATCAAAGGGATTAAAAAATTAAAATTCTATTTAGTCCCTAAGCAGTCATTTAAGATGTGATCCACCCAAGCAATGTGATTTGAGGATTTAGAGTCTGGTTTCAATTCCTCTGAAAATAGCAGACATTGCTTTGATCTGAATTTAGCATGGCCCTTTTGGCAATAGGCACAATTTGTGAGAAATCTCTGTTTGGCAGTGGTGGAGGCCATTTTATCCTCCATGTGCAGAGCGCTGCCTTTGAGTTGGGTACCTGTGTGAGTCTAAGAACGCTTCATGTGAGAATTGCACTCAGTTCAGACTTGGAGGAGACAAAACTGTTACAGGACGGGAGGATTCAGAATCGACTCTTGTGGCCAGATTTCCCCTCCCGGAGTATGTATATTTTTGGTACAAGCAATGTTATGGTAGTGTTCAGTATGCTTAGATACATTTTGAAAAGCACAAAGTTTCAGAGGTGAGTGGTATGTTCAATTAACCCTGTGCTCCAGAATAAAAGCCAAATCTTTGCTGGAACCTAAATAATATCTTGTTGCTTTGGAAGATAAATCTTACCCCAGGTACCAGCATGCTGATATAAATGTTAATCCTCTTGTAACTCGGTTTGATTGAATTTTGATTCTGGCTTCTATTTTCGGTCATCTTCTTCTGGAAAATGTCTTATGTGCCCCACAAACATCATGTAAGACCCACATTCTGAAGTGGATCTCAACCTATGCTCCTGCAAAAACTCTGTTGCTCCAATGCTGAACTCAAGTGTCCTGCTGGTAAATTCAAAGAATGGTAACTGTTTCTTAACTTTCAGAAAATGATAATTTAATGGATAGGATTTTCTCAACTTCAAATTATTTTTTTCCCCTACTTTTCTTCACACTTAAGAACTTGGGTAGGGCTTCCCTGGTGGCGCAGTGGTTGAGAGTCCGCCTGCCAATGCAGAGGACACGGGTTCGTGCCCCGGTCCGGGAAGATCCGACATGCCGCAGAGCGTCCGGAGCCTGTGCTCTGCAATGGAAGAGGCCACAACAGTGAGAGGCCCGCGTACTGCAAAAAAAAACAAAAAAAAAACAAACAAAAAAAACTTGGGTGGACCAAAGACAAAATGAATAAAAATTTAGCAAATAAATAAAAACTCACGCATTTCCTGTTTTCCTTTTATAAGTTCATGTTGATTGTTGCAATTTTATATGCATCTATTAAATAGAGTTATCCTTTCTTTTAGTCAAATTACCTTGGTTTTGGTGAAGGATTTGAATACATCAGTACGTATCAGACTCTAGCACAGTGCAGACGCTCAGTAAATGTTTGTTGAATGTCTGATTATGGGATGAATATATCATGGTCTTCCCGGAGAGCACCATGGGATTCTGCAAAGAGTATCCTGTCTCCTGAAGAAGTCGGTGAAATCACCCACCAACCAAAGGCAAGACACTGTTCTAGGCCCCTGGAGAGATAAAGAAGAGCTAGATAGTTTCCACCCTTTGGAGAATTGTTAATCTTTGGCAAAGTTTGATTGGTAAAATATGGCAAGAACACAGATTACTGTACTACCATATAAAGAAAGATGGGTGTCTTGGATGGACCTAGAGATTATCATACTAAATGAAGTAAGTCGGAAAGAGAAAGACAGATACCATACGATATCACTTATATGTGGAATCTAAAATATGGCACAGATGAATTTATCTACGAAACAGAAACACTCAGGGACATAGAGAACAGATTTGTAGTTGCCAAGCGGGGAGGGGCCAGGGAGGGAACCACTGGGAGTTTGGGATTAGCAGATGCAAACTACTGTATACAGGAAGGATAAACAACAAGGTCCTACTGTATAGCATGGAGAACCATGTTCAATATCCTGTGATAAAACATAATGGAAAAGAATATGAAAAAAAAAAGATTTGTTTATAAACCATAAAATTGAATCTAAAAGAGATATTTAAATGTTCCTATGCATTTGTCTGGACTATGAAAATTCCTTAACTGTGGAAAATTATTATAATATTTCTCCTTCAAAAGGAAAAAAAAAGATGGGTGTCAGAAGAGAGGTATTTTTCAATGGCAGAGTGAATAATTATATCTGATTGGAGATGATCAGAATAGATTTCACGGTGGTTCTAGTACTTAAACTGCACCCTGAAGGACAAATTGGATGTTGCTGAGTGAACTTAAGATGTGTAGAATGAAATGCAGGGGCAAAAGCAAAAAGTGAAGAAGCCTCAAGCGCAGATCCAGCAAACCTTGAGTTCTATTTGGTGTGTGTGAATTACAGTGAATTGGGACCCTCCTGTGTGGAAAGTCCTACAGGCCTGGGTTGGGGTTATGGTTAATTAGGAAAGCAATGGAAACCCAGGAAGGTTTTGAATGGGGAAGGTGATGTTACCAGAGCTGTTCTTTAGGAAGGTCAGTATGTATGGAATGGATTTGTTCCCCCCAGGAAGCAGGTATGATCGTACAACCATCCAGCGAAGAAATGATGATTAACAGCAATGCTATGTTCTTTTGAGTTTTTTTTTTTTTTGCAGTACGCGGGACTCTCACCGTTGCGGCCTCTCCCGTTGCGGAGCACAGGCTCCGGACGCACAGGCTCAGCAGCCATGGCTCACGGGCCCAGCCGCTCTGCGGCATGTGGTATCTTCCCAGACCGGGGCACGAACCCGTGTCCCCTGCATCGGCAGGCGGACTCTCAACCACTGCGCCACCAGGGGAGCCCTCTTTTGAGTTCTTATCACACAGACATACCAAGGTCAATAGGCAATAAGTATTAATTCTTGACAATGATCTGTACTGTTACGCACAAGGAGATAATAGCTAACAGACCTGTCTAACATCCCCACGACTTTGGATCCATAGAAATGGCCTTTGTTTAAAGTCTGGGTAAGTTGTGCTGGCCCAACTGCAAGGAGCACCACGCACTTCAGGGCACCACAAATTTATATGGTGGTGATGACAACAAGCTGTAAAATGTCCTTAAGCAGGGGATCCCTTTTCTAAATTGCACAAAGTCTCCTGTATGCAAAAAGTGGGGTGGCGGGTACATGATCCTTCAGAGGAAAAGACGCTTAAATTTCTTGGTATTTTTAGAGGGGCTGCTCCATGTTTGCTGAAAGCTAACTAGTGCCTTTCATTTCTAGTTTGCTAACATCCTATCATCCCAGAAACTCTTTACTAACCCTGGTAACTCAAACACCGGCTGAATCACTCCATTCTTAGTGAGCGTGTCCTGTCCTCTTCCTACCACCTTGAGACCAAGAATCTTTCTCAGTCAGTCCAAGAAAATCTTAATTTAGGCAATGGCTCTTCCAATCTCCCATGCTTTTTGTCCTCTTGCCAAAACTTATGTAGGTTATCTGCTTCTAGCAGTTAAATGCCAGTTACCCTAGAGAAGCAAAAGAAACAGATTTTGGCTCTACACTTCCCTACACTGTTGACATGCACAGTAATAGGACTGTATAAAACCCAAATGCTATTATTAGCTCTGACCCCCTGCCTCCCCTTCCCCCAAAAAATAAATAAATAAAACTCAAGTCAAGAGGTATTCCAGTGTAGACATAAAAAAGGAAGTGGATGTCTTCATTTTATTACTCCAACCATGATCCAGTCAGTTGGCTTGGCCATGTAGTTGGTCTTACTTGGGTATTTTCAGGTCAGGCCCCTAAAGGATCTCTCCTCTTAGGGATAAGATAATGTTGCAGCCCAGTCTGAGAGACAGGCTGGGCAGACAGCCCTTGCCCTGTTATGATTCAAAGGGTGAAGTCCTCCACCCTCAAAAAATATGTCTATTTATATAATAATATTGCTTTCTCCCTGTAAGTACAGTTACCCTTGAACAACACAAACAGTGAGGGGTGCCCACCCTCCGCTACAGTTGAAAAATCCACGTATAATTTATAGTTGGTCCTCCGTATAGGCAGTTCCTCCATGTCTGTGGTTCCTCTGTATCCCCGGTTCTGAATCCTTGGATTAAGCCAAGCATGGGTCTGGACCATGTAGTACTTTAGTATTTACTACTGAAAAAAATCCATGTATAAGTGACCCACGCAGTTCAAACACATGTTGTTCAAAGATTAACTGTATTCACCTTCTGAAACGTAGGCATTCCTGCTACAACCTGTTAAGGCTTTTCTGCCTGGGGCAGTGAGGAAGGCCCAGCCCATCTGGTGAACAGAGGAGAGGAAGGAGCAAAAGAAGGGGGAGGATAAGACTGGACCTCACCTTGCCCTAATTTTGCCAAGGGCTTGCCCACTTATGCACATGGATTAGCAGACTGGCAAAATGCCTGTAACTAGAAGAACAATTTTTCAATAAGCCTGTTTATTGGGGTGTAGAAGCAGCTGAAAAATTCTTAGTGGTTTTTTAAGACGCCTTTTCCAAATGACATTTGTTCATTACCCAAAGTTTATTTGTAAAACCAAAACTATGAACAGGACCGGCTATGTAATGTATGGGGGCCCAATGCAAAATGAAAATGCAAGGCCTCTTGTTTGAAAATTTAAAATTTCCAGTGGTTGGTGAGAGCAGAGCATTAAACCAAGCATGAGAGCTTCTGAGGGGAGGCGGGGAGCCTGGGGTGCTTCCCAGGTTGTGTGCCCATGAAGAGGCTTTATTCACCAACTCTCCTTGGACCAGTTTTCTCCACTGCCGAAATCTAGTGTTCTCAGGGGTGAGGTCCCTAGAAAGTGGCCTCAGTGACATCCAGGAACTTGTTGGACATGCCCATCTTGGGCTCCTGTCTGTGATTTAATCAACCTTCCAGGTGATTCTGTCTCATGTTCAAGTTTGAGAACCACTGCCACGTGATGGAATTCGATGTTTAAAATGATGGATCTCGGTAAGTCAGACGGAGAAGGATATGATATCACTTCTATGTGGGATCCAAAATATACAACAAACTAGTGAATATAACAGAAAAGAAACAGACTCACAGATACACAGAACAAACTAGTGGTTACCAGTGAGGAGAGGGAAGGGGAAAGGGTCAAGGTAGGGGTAAGGGATTGAAAGGTACAAACTATTATGTATAAAATAAATAAGCTATGAGGGTATATTGTACAACACAGGGAATATAGCCAATATTTTATAATAACTATAAGTGGAGTATAACCTTTAAAAATTATAAATCACTATGTTGTACACCTGTATAATATTGTACATCAACTATATTTCTATAAAAATTTAAAATAATAAAATGAAATAAAATACAATACCATGTAAAAATAAAATAAAATGATGGATTTCGGAATGGAAGCAATCTTAGGGATCATGGGGCCTAACTATCTTGTATTGAGGAAATGAAGGGCAGGGTGAAGCAGAGCGAGGCCTAGAGTTCGTGGTTAACTCTTTACTCATCCGCTGAATAATTTTTAGAGCACCAAATGGTCTACGGTTCATCACTCATGGTCACCTTCCCAGTCAAGCCAGCTCATATCCCAATTTTAAAGATGAGGAAATCAAAATGCCAAAAGTGTTCAATGAGCCGACGAGTGGAGCTGGGATTAAAACCCTGCGTTCTTAAATCTCCTGCCCACTGTCCTCTGCTCGGCCTACAGGTAACATGATACAGGTGAGCTAAGCGGCTAGCCACTCTCCACCAGCATCAAAACCCAACACCAACCAACAGAGACCCATGGGCCCAGCAAATGTGCAGCTCAGAGTGGCTCAGTTCAGTGTCATGACAAGGACTGATGGGGGCCTTGGCTGTTTTGAAGAAGCTGGTATTTGTGCTTCACGCTGTGTGTACTCGTGGATCTCAGCGCTGGCGCAGAAGTGAGTCTTGGAGTTTTCTACCCTAGTCTAAGCAGCCAGCAGGAGAGGGATGCAGCCTAAGTCCTCTGCACTCAAAGGTTCTTCAGGAGGCCTGTAATACCCTCCTCTGTATCCTCAGGTCTGCCCCTTGCATTCCTGGCATTCAGTCACTTTGAAAGCTTTGGCCCCAGCTTATCATTTTTTCCATTCTTAGGCCAAGGCTATTTGTAGTTTCTCCACCTGTCACCATGTGAGTTAGGCTGCAAAGGGCGAGTGCAGCTTCATGAAGCACACGATCCCAGCTCAAGCTCACTTAGAACACCATGCTTTCTTTGAATGTTCCATTTGAGGGACACTTTATGAACCTTCACAGCTTTTCAGCTGTGCCGTTTCACTTGGGTTGCGTGACACATACTGAGTTAGATATATATGAAGTTAGTTTCATTTAGGGTCTGAATTATTTCCCAATTTTAAATGAGAAATCTTTGACTTACTAATTGCAAAATATGCTCATGATTAAAGAAGCTATTGTACAAGTCCAAACCATATAGATGTTATAGAAGGATTATTGCAGAAGAAATACCAATGGAAAGAAAGCAGAAAAGCATAGTGGAATACAAAGTAAGAACACAATTTTCAAAGCGCAATTTATAGCATGAATGGAAAATAGCCACCAATGCCATAATTAAAATGGGAAATTATGGAGAGTATTAATCAAAAAAGAAAATAGAATGTATCACAGATCTAAATGAAAAACTCCTGGAAGATAACACAGAAAAAATCAAGGTGACCTTGGTTTGGTGGTGAGTTTTAAATACAACACCAAAAGTGCTATCTATGAAAGGAAGAAATGAGTTAACATAGAAAACAAACATGGTTACCAAAGGGGAAGGGGGAAAGGGATAAATCAGGAGTTTGGGATTAACATATACACATCACTATATATAAAACAGATAACCAGCAGGACCTACTGTAGAGCACAGGGAACTATACTCAATACTTTGTAATAACCTATAAGGGAAAAGAATCTGAAAAAGAATATATATATATATATATATCTGAATCACTGTGCTGTACACCTGAAACTAACACAATATTGTAAATTAACTCCAGTTCAATAAAAAAATTTTTTTAAAGAAATAAGTTGGACTTCATTAACATTAAAAAAAGAAACCTTCTGGGGCTTCCCTGGTGGCACAGTGGTTGAGAATCTGCCTGCCAATGCAGGGGACATGGGTTTGAGCCCTGGTCCAGGAAGATCCCACATGCCACGGAGCAACTAACCTGTGCGCCACAACTACTGAAGCCCGCGCGCCTAGAGCCCGTGCTCCACAACAGGAGAAGCCACTGCAACGAGAAGCCCGTGCACCGCAATGAAGAGTAGCCCCCGCTCGCCGCCAACTAGAGAAAGCCCACGCATAGCAACGAAGACTCAACGCAGCCAAAAATAAAATAAATAAATAAAATAATTTTTAAAAAACCCTTCTGTTCTGTTTAAGTTACTATCAAAAGAATGAAAAGGCAAGCCACACACTGGGAGAAAATATTTGCAAAAGAGATCTCTCATAAAAGACCGTTATCCAAAATATACAAAGAACTCTTAAAATTCAACAATAAGATCTGAAGAGATACCTCAAGAAACAAGATAAACAGATGGCAAATAAGTGTATGAAAATATGTTTTATATCATATTGTCATTAGGGAATTGCAAATTAAAACAATAATGAGATACCACTACATACCTGTTAAAATGGCTAACATCCAAAACACTGACAACACAAATGCTGGTGAGGATGTGGAGCAACAGGAACTCTCGTCATTGCTGGTGGGAACGCAACATGGTGCAGCCACTTTGGAAGACAGAGTTTCTTACAAAACTAAACATACTCTTACCATATGATCCAGCAGTAGTGTTTACTATTTACCCAATAATTTAAAAACTTATGTCCATATGAAAACCTGCATATGAGTGTTTGTAGCAGTTTTATTCATAATTGCCAAAAGTTGGAAGCAACCAAGACATCCTTCAGAAGGTGAATGAATAAACAAATTATGGTACATTCAGATAGTGGAATATTATTCAGTGATAAAAAAGCAATGAGCTATCAAGGCATAAAAAGACATGGAGAAAGTATAAAAGCATGTTACTAAGTGAAAGAAGCCAGTCTGAAAAGGCTACATCCTACATGACTATTTATGACATTGTGGAAAAGGCAGAAGTATTGAGATAGTAAAAAGATCAGTGGTTGACAGGGATTTGGGGGGAGAAGGCAATAAATAGGTGGAGCACAGGGTATTTTTAGGTCAGTGAAACTATTCAGTATTATTCTGTAATGATGGACACAAGTCATTATACACATCTGTCAAGAGCCAAAGACTGCAGTACCAAGTAGGAACCCTAATGTAAATGATGTACTTTAGTTACTAATAACGTATTAATGTTGGTGCATCAATTGTAACAAACGTACCACACCAATTGCAAGATGTTTGTATTAGGGGAAACTAGTATTAATAGGGGAAATAGGTGAGGGAGTAGATGGGAACACTCTGTACTTTCAGCTCAATTTTTCTGTAAACCTAAAACTGCTCAAAAAATGTCTATTAATTAGAAGATTATATAAACTTACAATAGAATAAAGGATTAACCAAGCCTGAATTGCCTACCTCTGGATTTCTTGTTATGTGGGGCTATACATTTTCCTTGTTTAAGTGACTTCTAGTCAAATTTCTATTACTGGTAGCCAAAAGTGCCCCAACATACAGTTTTTGTTTGTTTTTGGTGGTGTTTTAGAATTATGCCTTTTACACCACTCTGTGTTGCTTTAACACATTCATTCTCAATGAAGGGGTGAAAAAAATCTTACTCTTTTTATGTGTAAAGCACAGATACACATACAGTGTCCAAACAGATTTACAGATTTTTCTCTCGTATTTTAATTTCACGGAGAAGGGACAGGTTTAGGGGGAAAAAGACCAAAGAAGACTCCTGGGGGTATAATAATGAAAAAAGTGGTTGAGAAGCTCTGCTTTCACAGAAAAGATTGGAAATTTAGACAGCAGCATGATGTACTGAAAAGAACATTTAATTTGGTGTCAGAACACCAGCTATATGACCTCCATAAAGACACCTAAATCCTCTGGCCACGTTTTCTCTGTCTAAAATATGGGATTGCACTGATGATCTCTAAAGGTGTATTCAAGTTCCAACAGTCTATAATTTTTTTTAATTTTTACAAATGTGACATTTTCTACCATTAGAATACAGTGTTATCGAAAGCAATCTCAGTGCTAACAGCACCATGTAACCTTAGAGTGAAGGAAACAATAGAAAAAGAAAATCATGTTGTCTACACTGGAATTGATAACTCTTTTTAGTTTTCTGTCTACAGGAGCCTCTTCAAGATGAGCACGGACTAGAAAACTTAACTTTATCTTGCTGATGGAGATAGGGCTCTGAGAGCCAACTGCAACTGGTCCAAGGGTGATTGATGTGTGACAGGGCTGTTGCCAAGGTATGTGACAGCTCGCCTCTCTTCCCACTTCCACCCTCCCCCCACCCCCAAACACACAGACATAGACACAGTCACGCGCACATCCTTTTGCCTCAACCGATACGCAGTTAGAGACTGTGCTTTCTGATTAAGGTAGAGAAAAAGAGGGAGCAGAAATCAAAAAGAGAAGCGAAAGGATGGACCAGCTTCTGTTTATAAACTCAGGTGTGTGCAGGGGACTGGAAGTACTCTAGGTGGGAGAATGAAGCCTGGAAGTTGAAAGAACTCTTCAAGAACAGAGCCTCTGTGTGCAAGCAGAGCTATGTGGTATTCCAGATGAGAAGGTTGGAAAGGAAGCCCATCCCCTGGCCTCTGCGCAGAATCCGACAGTGCTCTGACATCCCAAGTCCTGGAAGCACTGGGGCTCGGAGGTTGGTGGCCCACGGATGGTCAATCAGTGAAAGTGTCTTTCAGGGCCATTCCACCAGCCAAGAGGCCAAGGAAAGGCAGGCCTGGCACTGGGAGGAAGTGAAGGTAACAAATTGCTTTATGAGCACTTGACAATCACTCTTTAAATTCTCCAAAAACAGCTGGGAGATGTTTTGAGGGGGGCTGTGACCCTGTTGTTATGCATATGAATGCTGTTGAGTCAGTCAGTACGTGGGTTAAGAATGATACCCTGAAATGGTACAGATGAACCTATTTGCAAAGCAGAAATAGAGACACAGATGTAGAGAACAAACATATGGACACCAAGGGGATAAATGGGGGTGGTGGTGGAATGAATTGGGAGATTGGAATTGACATATATACACTACTATGTATAAAACAGATAACTAATAAGTATCTGCTGTATAGCACAGGGAACTCTACTCAGTGCTCTGTGGTGACTAAATGGGAAGAAAATCCAAAAAAGAGGGGATATGTGTACAAATATAGCTGACTCACTTCGCTGTACAGCAGAAACTAACACAACATTGTAAAGCAGCGATACCCCAATTAAAAATAAATAAATAAAGGCACTGTAAGGAGAAAAAAAAAAAAAGAATGAAAGAATGATACCCTGTTTAATGGGTCCAGAGCTTTAATTTGGGAAGATGAAAACCTTCTAGAGGTGGATAGTAGCGATGGGTACACAACAAAGTGAATGTAATTTGTGCCATTGAAATGTATACTTAAAAATAGTTAAAATAGTAAATTTTAAGTTTTAAAACAATAAAAAGAGACCTGCAGAAATGCTGTCAATCATCTTGTATTGCCAGAGTCTTCTTTTTAAATAAAATTAATAAAACAGATGTCTGACAATCACTTTGCTGTAGACCTGAAACACTGTAAATCACCTATACGTCAATTAAATAATTAATAAAACAGAGGTCTGGGAAAGGAAAATTTGATTAATATTTCTGGGACTTTCTCCTCTGTAAAAATGATCTCCAATTTCCTCCAAGCTCGAAGATACCAAGCTTCATAGTTCTCTGACTTAATTTGACAGGGATGTTTGCAAAACAGGAAGGTTGGATGGATAATGAAGCAAAAATGAAATGGATAAAGCATTTTCTGCTTTATCATTTCAAGGTGGGCTCAGCTCAGCTGTAGTTCTAAATGTCTCCACAGTCTATTGATAGCAGACTTCCAGGAAACGAGACACAATTGTGAAGGGGCGAGTTTTTCTCTCTTGCCATTTGTGGTACTTTCTGCCCTTTCTGGGCAGCACTGCTGAACTCTCTCATACCCCTCGACCCCCTCCCTCTCCCTCTCAGCAGATGTCCTTGCTTCCTCCACTTCATTGGTGACTCTAAAAAGCCATCAGACAGAAGCGCCTCATCTTCCGGGGAACATGCCCACAGCCACCCAGTATCTGTGCACGTCTTCACCATCCCCCCACCCTGGGAGCCCCTGCCTCATCCTCATGTGCTCCAATCCCATTCCCTTCCTTTTCACACACACCTTCCTCCCTATTTCTCATTTCTTCCTCGAATGCTTCCTCTCCTGCTCTCTTCTGGATTGTTTCCGTCCACATTCAAATTTGCTCTAATATGTTCTACTTTTCTGTTTTCCTTTCTTTTTTCTTGCCTTATAATGGATAAAATGTTTTCTTTTTTCCTCAATCCAATTTTTCCCCTTTACTACTTTGAAAGTTATAAACCATATTTCTATTCTGTTAGCAGTTAGATGGGAATTACAACATGATAAATGCTAACTTCTAAAGTTATACAACATCTTTAACTTTCTCCTGGACCATGCAAGGGCTGTAGACCACTGTAATGTGGAGCACCTGTTCCTGATTTATATGCTATTGTCCTCATGCCTTTAAATATACATGACAGGGACTTCCCTGGTTGCCCAGTGGTTAAGAATCCTCCTGCCAGTGCAGGGGACACGGGTTCGAGTCCTGGTCCGGGAAGATCCCACATGCCGTGGAGCAACTAAGCCTGTGCACCGCAACTACTGAGCCTGCTCTCTAGAGCCTGCGAGCCACAACTACTGAGCCCACGTGCCACAACTACTGAAGCCCACATGCCTAGAGCCTGTGCTCCGCAACAAGAGAAGCCACCGCAATGAGAATCCACCGCAATGAGAAGCCTGCGCACCGCAACGAAGAGTAGCCCCCGCTCACAGCAACTAGAGAAAGCCCACGCACAGAAACAAAGACCTAATGCAGCCAAAAATAAATAAATAAATACATACATAAATACATAAATAAATAAAACAAAACAGACTCACACATAGAAAACAAAGTTTTGGTTACCAAAGGGGAAAGGGGGAGGGAGGGAGGGATAAATTAGTAGTATGGGATTAACAGACACACACTACCATATATAAAACAGATAAGCAACAAGGATTTTCTGTATAACACAGCGAACAATATTCAATATCTTGTCATAACTTAGGGTGGAAAAAATCTGGAAAAAAATATATGTATATAACTGCATCACTTTGCTATAAACCTGACACTGACAGTGTATTGTAAATCAATTACACTTCAATTAAAAAATTAATTAAGTTGAATTAAAGGCTTGTTACTGAACCAGGTTCATTTACCTGACGCACAGCAAGCTGAACGCCGAGATGCCAAGGTCTGCAGCAGAGAAAAGGTTTATTCACGAGGCAACCAAGCGAGGAGAAGGGAGAACAAATATCAAATTGTCCTCCGCCAAGGCACAGAGCTCAGGATATTGATGGGCTGAGGCGCAGGATGGGCTGAGGCGGCGGGGGCCCGTGGCAAGGTGAATGTAAATAAGAAAAAGGTGAGGTAATCATGGTTTTGCGCAGGCGCAATTAAGCTACAGGCATCTTCACAGAACACGTATTCAGAAATTTGGGCATTAGCATGATCTGAGTGTGGAGCTTCCAGCCCTCTGTTGTCAAAAGGTCAAAAGGTCATGGAGCGGGGCTTCCCTGGTGTCGCAGTGGTTGAGAGTCCGCCTCCTGATGCAGGAGACGCGGGTTTGTGCCCTGGTCCAGGAAGATCCCACGTGCAGCGGAGCAGCTGGGCCCGTGAGCCATGGCTGCTGGGCCTGCGCGTTCGGAGCCTGTGCTCCGCAACGGGAGAGGCTGCGACAGTGAGAGGCCCGCGTACCAAAAAATAAACGGTCATGGAGCGGACACTCGCGCATGCCGGGTTGGGGGGGGGTCGGTGGTCCTAACCAGTCTTAACCGGCTCAAGCTCCAACTGGACACAGCTGACTCCAGGTTCCTAAAAATCAGCTCAGGCAAACATTGTTTCTGCCACGTGACGCTTGGAGGACAGGAAAGTCTTTTGTAGCAACAATTAAAGCGAGCTTGATCTGTGAAGGCAGGTTACAGGTGGAAGAGATCTCACTGATGATTGATTGCCGTCAGTTTCAAGCTCCCAAGATCCTTACCTTAATTACATCTGCAAAATCCCTTTTGCCGTGTAACATAACATTGTCACAGGTTCTAAGGACTGAGGTATAGACATTTGAGGGGAAGGATATTATTTGATTTACCAAAGTATATTTTCAGCTGTGTTTAATCTGTTGTTAAATTCCTTTGGGTTTTGTTTTTTTTTGGGGGGGAGGGAGGTGTTTGGCATGTGGGATCTTATTTCCCCAACCAGGGATCAAACCTGCACCCCCTGCAGTGGAGGCAGGGAGTTTTTACCACTGGACCGCCAGGGAAGTTCCTCCTTTAGGTTTTAATTTTCCATTATTGTAGGCTTATTTTTTTTAACTTTTAATTTATTTCATTATTTTGCAGTATTTAAAATTATTTTACAGTCCTTTATATCTTCTTCATGTTTTTAATTATCTTTTATTTCTTTAAACATAGGAAGCATATTTTATTTTATATTGATTTTGTTCATTCCAATATCTGAAATGTTAGTCTGATTTTGATACCTAATTTTTTTCCTGCAGATTTTTTTTTTCTGCCTTCCTTCCTTTGGTGTTTGGGGAGTTTCGAACATGAGCTCAGAATCCTTTGAAGCTGATTGATGGGAATTTTTCAACCCCAGTGTTTAAGGTGTCTGGTCTTCCAGACAGCATTTGGATTTACTTCTACCAGGAGACTGTGGGCACTAGCGATTGATAGCCCTTTATATTTTGTTTTGTTTTGTTTTCCTTTGTTTAAAATATATTAAAGCATCATTAACATATAATAATGTATACACATTTAAAATGTATAATTCAATGAAGCTGACATATGTATACACCTGTAAAACCATCACCACAGTCGCAATAATGAACCCCTCCAAAAGTTTTCTCATGCCCTTTGTAACGTCTCATTTCTGCCCTTCCTCACCCCCAGGCAAACACTGATCTGCTTTCTGTCTCCATAGTTTGCATTTTCTAGAATTTCACAGAATTTCATAGGAGTGGAATCATGCAACATGTACTCTTTTTTTTTGGTCTGGCTTCTTTCACTTGGCATAATTACTTTGAAATTTAGCCATATTATTATGTGGACGAAGTGTTCATTTCTTTTTATTGCTGAATAGTATTCTCTTGTATGTATATTAGTTTCCTGGGGCTTCTGCAACAAATTACCACAAACCGGATGGCTTAAAACAACAGAAATGTATTCTTCCCACAGTTCTGGAGGCTAAAAGTCTGAAATCCAGGAAGACCACTCTTTTTCCACGGGCTCTAGGAGAGAAACTATTCCTTGCCTTTTCCAGCTCCTGGGGAAAGTCTCCATTCCTTTACTTGTGACTGCATCACAATCTCTGCCTCTGTGGTCACAGTGCCTTCGCCTCTTCTGTTTGTCTTCTCTTCCTCGTGTCACTCTTATCATGTCACTTACGGTGGTATTTAAGGCTCATCTGGATAATCCAGCATTATCTTTTCTTCACAAAATTCTTAACTGAATCATAAAAACAAAGACCCTTTTCCCAAATAAGGTAGCATTCAGAGGTTTCAGGCATTAGACTTGGGTGTCTTTGGGGGGCAATTTTTCAGCCTACTGCAGAATGGATAGACCACAATTCTTTTATCTGCTCACCTGTTGATGGATATTTAGTTTATTTTCAACTTTTTGGCTACTACAAATACTGTAAGGACATTCATGTATAAGTCTTTGTATGTACATATTCATATTTCTTGGGTAGATATCGAGGAGTGGATTGATTGGAAGATATGGTAGGCATATATTTAACTTTTAAAGAAACGTCCAAACCATTTTTCATCAGCAATGTCTGACAGTTCTGTTTCTTCCACATCCTGGCCAACACTTGGTATAGTAAGTCTTTTTAATTCCAGCCATTCTAACACGCGTGTGATGTTATCTCATTATGCTTCTGATGTGCATTTGCATAGTAACAACTGATGTCGTGCATATTTTATGGTGCTTAGTTGCCACCCCTATATTTTTATTGGTGAAGTGTCTGTTTAAATATTTTGCCCTTTTTTTATGGGATTGCTGGTATACCTAAATATAGGTATTTTACCGATAGGATTTGTAAATATTTTCTCTCCTGTGTAATTTGTCTTTTCATTCTCTTACCGGTATCTTTTGAAAAACAGAATTTCCTAATTTTGAGGAAGCCCAATTTGTCAATTTTTTCCTTTCATGGATAATGCTTTTGGTGTCATATCTAATATAATAATGCCAGCTCATTAATGCATTTACAAAGATGTTTTAAAATATTACGTCCCGTCTCTTAATTGATTTATTGTATTGAACTTCTTTCAATCCCAGGCTCCCATTAGAAAAATTCTGACATTTCCCAGATG
This sequence comes from Monodon monoceros, assembly GCF_005190385.1. Lineage (NCBI taxonomy): Eukaryota > Metazoa > Chordata > Mammalia > Artiodactyla > Monodontidae > Monodon > Monodon monoceros. The sequence goes on from NW_021703781.1 coordinate 6,393,379, forward strand.
AGAGAATGAAGAGGATGGAAGAAGCCTTCCCATCATTTCATAAACCTCACTGTGCAGGTAATTACCTCTCTCTATAAACAAAACCCATCCTATCAACTTCTCGAAGGTACTTTGTTCTACTATCAATAGACTCAGGATTATCCCCTTTCATTTTTTTTTTTTTTTTTTTTACTGTACGTGGGCCTCTCACTGTTGTGGCAACGGCGGAGCACAGGCTCCGGATGCACAGGCTCAGCGGCCATGGCTCACGGGCACAGCCGCTCTGCGGCATGTGGGATCTTCCCGGACCGGGGCACGAACCCGTGTCCCCTGCATCGGCAGGCAGACTCTCAACCACTGCGCCACCAGGGAAGCCCTATCCCCTTTCTTAAAAGTTGCTTCTCTATGATAAACATTTACAAAGTTCTTTTGCATATATTATTTCATTTGCTCTTCATAATACCCCTGATGAAGTATGCAAGGCAGGAATTATTCACATTTTACAGCTGGGGAAGCTGGAGCTTGGGGGATAATTTGTACAGCATCACGCAAATAATAAGTAATAATTCTGGGCCTTGAATCTAAATTCTTAAGTCCTGATGATGTGAAATGTGAATTTGATCCGAACAGTAAGTAATTTGTTTATATATGCTTCTAATTTATGTTTTTTAAGTGTAAACACATTAAATGTAATGTTAATATAAAACATAAATAATATAACTATAAATAAATAAAAATAAATAATATACATATACGCATAATGTTAATATAATTAGAGTGTTTGTGATCAACACTACAGCACAGAGTGTTTAAACACAGTGCTTCTCAAACTCTAAGCCAGTAGTGGATCTTGTTAAAATGCAGAGTCTGACTCACAAGGTCTAGTCTAGGGTTTGACCCACAAGCTCTGCTGTATAATAAGCCCCCAGGTGTAGCTGAAGGTCTGCAGACAGACCACTCTTTGAGTAGCAAGTGTTTCACAATTTTTGCAAACAAGAACTTACGGTGTGAGGGGCAGTAAAGTGTGGTTAAAATGTCCTGGACGAGCGACCAGGTAATTTTGGCTCTGATCTTAAAAAAGCCACTTGGGGACTTCCTTGGTGGTTCAGTTGTTAAGACTCTGCACTACCAATGCAGTGGGCACGGGTTCAATCCCTGGTCGGGATGACAAAAAAAAAAAAAAAAAAAAGGCACTTGACTGCTCCGCATACCCTTCCCCAGTGTGCACCTCCCCAGCCCCGAGACCTTGGTGGCCATTTGACTGAGGCAGTGGCTCGCCCCCCCAAGTTCACATGGTGGCGCAGCACTGTGCATGCACGCACAATTAAAATAAGTAAAAAACAATGAAAAGCCCAACCAACCAACAACAACGAAAAGCCATTTTCAGGATGCTATCACTTGAAGTGAGAGTAGAGATTTTATAACCCAGGTTTTTCTTTTTTACATGGATGGAAATCTAGCTCAGAGAGGTAACTAAAGCTGCCTGAGGTCTCAGAGCAGGACCAGAAAAGCTGGGTCAAACTGGCTCTAGTACCAGTTCTTTTTCTGCCACCACACATGGCCTCTCCAGACACCAGTGATGATTAGCCCTAGGGCAGGCCCCTATATCCATCAGCCTCAGTAAGTATGTCCTCACCTGTAAAATGAGAGGGTTAGACATGATCACTATGACCCCACTACCTCTTAATACTCTCTGAAAGTTGTATCTCCTTTACTTCTCATGTTGGAAAAGAATAGAAGGACAAGAGATGGGTCCCCCCTCCTACTGTAGCAATTTAGACCTAAGGCAATTAACTCAAGCACAAAGTGTTGTTTAAAATAAAATTTCAAGTGGGAATGTACTCTTTCCACTGTTAGAAGAAAGTCCCCTGATTCTCAGTCTCTGTCAAGTGAGAAAATTGTTTTGCCTTTTGCCTTGAAGCACTTGTGTTATTTTCAGCTGAGTTGCCTTAAGGACTAAATTATAGGGTGGGCTTGGAACTTGGCTTCTTTTTTGTGACAAAGAGATAACAAAAACTCATCATCCTATTCCTTTATCATTGCCAGACCTCCTAGGAGGGAGCTTTAATAGCCCTTCAGTTGTGGTCTTCCTACATTTCCTCCACTGCTTGACTTTTTATTTTGTTTAAACTGTCAGGGTCCATTACTAGGGATTGGGAAAGAGACAGAGTGGAATTGGTCTTTAGAAGATGTATTTGAAGATTTCTTTTAGATGAAGGAAATAAAAATTCCTAATGATTTTATAACTTTCTAGAAAAAAAGCATATTTGTACGAACATTCAGAAAAAAGGAACCGTATTACTCAATCCCACATACAAAATTTAAAAAAAGGAGACTAAAATAGAATAGAAAGTTTTCTGGCTTTTTGCCAAAGAAAACCAGCTAGCCTTTTGGTATATTCGGTAGATCCATGCATCCTGATTAAATTCAAACCAACAATAGCTATTTTGAATCTCTACTAATGAAAGTAGGATGCCATTAAAAAAATGATTGTCAAATCAATGAGCAAATCTGCCCACAACTAGTTAATGCTGCAGTCAGGATTCAAACATAGATCTTTCTGATTTCAAACTCCTTAGCTATTGTGGCATACTGCTTTTCTCAAGGCAGTAATCTCAGTCTATCTCATTTTAACTGGTAGATTCTGATCCAAGCTAGGCAAATATCCTCTGGTGCAATTTTTAAAAATTTTTTTTTAAAAAAAGTATAGTTGATTTACAAAGTTGTGGCAATCTTTGCTGTGCAGCAAAGTGACTCAGTTACACGCATAGAGACATTCTTTTTTTTTGTACTCTTTTCCATTATGGTTTATCACAGGGTATTGAATATAGTTCCCTGTGCTATTCAGTAGGACCTTGTTGTTTAGCCACCCTATATATAATAGTTTACATCTGCTCATCCCAGTCTCTCAGCCCTTCCCTCCCGCTTCCCCTTGGCAAGCACAAGTCTGTTCTCTATGTCTGTGAGTGTGTTTCTGTTTTGCAGATAGGTTCATTTGTGCCATATTTTAGATTCCACATATAAATGATATATTACGGTATTTGTCTTTCTTTCTGACTTACTTCACTTAGTATGATAATCTCTAGTTGCAGTCTGATGCAATTTTGAATTTAGTGATTCTCCCCAAGAGAGCGTAAGGAAACCCAAGGCAAAAGAATTTGCCAGACCTGTGCTTGGGGAAAAGTAGGTTCAACTCTTGTTCTTGAATGACCCACTTCCCTGGACCACTCCAATTTAGGAATACTCCCATACAAGTGAGAAACTTCCAGAAGTTCCTCTGTTCTCTGAATCAGCTCTGTTGCAGCCGAACAATCCGGACAAGGCAGGTCAAGAAGGTCACTCCTTTATTCAGCAAATATTTTTTGAGCAGGTTCTTAGTACCAAGGACCTGGATAGGTGCTGGGGATACAAAGAAAAAAGCAAATTGCTCTTACCTTCAAGGAGCTCACAGACTAAAGGGGAGAGAATCACAAATGAAGGGCTAAACAGTAGAATCATTTAGTAGCTGTGATGGGAGTTTGTACAAATGCATGGGTGTAAAGGAAGATGGGACTCAGGTCTGATCAGGTGAGACAAGGCAGACTTTACAGAGGAGGTGGGGTTTGAGCTGAGATGTGAAAGTTGAGCAGGAGTTTTCCAGGTACCTAAGCTGGAGTCGGTATTTAGGAAGAAGGAAAAACGCATGCAAAGGCACGGATGCCTGTTAGAGCCCTGAGGGTGAGAATCTAACGTGAGGTGGTGGGGTGGGGCAGAGCAGGAAGTAAGAGCAGACACATCACAGGAGGGCTGGGGCAGACCCTGAGAAGGGGCCTCGTGTACTGCACTGGACAGTGTAGACCTGGTCTATAAGACAGGGGGGAGCTACTGGAGAATTTACTAACGGCTCATAATTGGATTATCATGTTAGAAAGATCCAAAATTCAGGCCCTGGCACCCTGTAGAACCATAAATCTGCCAACGGCATTAGAGAGCTTTTAAGGAATTATTCCAGCCATTACCCAAGTTCTATCAAAATTACGAAGTACGTAAAAGTCTTCGCCCACCTTTCTCACTTCCTTCTTCTCTTCCAGCACTGTGTTCTGTCCTTTACCATCTAACATCCTACATCCCACCCACCCAGGCGTTCCCATTTTCCAAAAGTCCAAATTAAACCTTGCTACCTAGAACCTAAACTCAAATTCACAAGACCATCTCAGACATTGCCTCAATAAAAGTTGGCACAAATGGATGTTTATGAACAGGTAGACTTAACACTGTGTGTCCTCCGGTCTTCTACCATCCCCCCACCAGGTGTGGGAGAATGCTGTCCTGGGGTGAACTTGGCTTGAGTGAATCCAGAAGGGCAATTCGGGCAGGGAGAGGGTCTCTTCTCTGGAGATTACCTATCAAAAATTGTAAATATGCTCTTTGACCCAGAAATTCCATTTTTGTGAACCTACCCTACAGATACAGACAAATGTCCATGTGTAGGGGGTTGATTAAGGAAATTATGGAACATCTCTAAATGTTGATGTCTGTGATTTAGAAATGAAAAGCAGGGGCTTCCCTGGTGGCGCAGTTGTTGGGAGTCCGCCTGCCGATGCAGGGGACGCGGGTTCGTGCGGAGCGGCTGGGCCCGTGGGCCATGGCCGCTGAGCCTGCGCGTCGGAGCCTGTGCTCTGCGACGGGAGAGGCCACAGCAGTGAGACGCCCACGTACCGCAAAAAAAAAAAAAAAAAAAGAAAGAAATAGAAATGAAAAGCAAGTTGCAAAAGTGATTTCTTTTCTGGAAGAAAATTACATATGTCTATAAAATGTTTGTATTTAGAAGAAAACACTCCAAGCTCTTCATATCAGCAAACCATGGCAAATGGGTAGGGGGTGGAAAGATGCGGGGACTTCGACTATTTATTTCATACCATTTTGTACTATTTGTATTTTTACAGGGAGTACATCACATTTATAATAAATGATAGCCTTTATTACTCCAGCTGTGTTCTCGCCAGCTCAGAGAACAATGCATCATCTAGAACTGAATATCACATCTATTAATCCAGTTTAACTTTGCATTTGATTTTTTTGGTCCGCCTACAGTTGGCTTCTATTGAACTTGCTGTCAGTTAAGACACCTAGGTCTTTTTCACAGAAGCAGAAAGCAGTGTGGGTAAAAAAACAAGAGATAAAATTCAGTCCAATTATTGTTACTTATTGTTAAGAACAGACTTAAAACAACATGAAATCCTTGGCATTTCCAACATTTATTCATGCATCAACCCACATTCTCTTTCCTATTGATGATGTTTACGGTTTCCTTGAGTTACCATGAGGTTCAGAGTCTCTTAAGAGAGTGAAAAAGGGCAGGTGGGTGGCGTGTGCAGGTAGAGCTATTTGACTGTGCTGGGGTTATTTCAATTTGTTTGGTTTTTTATAAATGTATATTTAAGAATGTGATGCTTTTCCATAAATTTTTTTAATTTAAATAAGATTAAACTATATGAATGATTGTACAACTTCCTTTTTTTAATGTAATACCATCTTGGATATGTTTCTATATCACTGCATGTAGATCATTCTTCCTAAAGGCAGCATTGTCTCAATAATGTTGATTTAACTTCTTGACAATCAATCTTTTTTTAACTGAAGTGTCGTTGGTTTACAATGTTTTGTTAGTTTCTGGTGTACAGCAAAGTGATTCCGTTTTATATATATGTGTGTGTGTGTGTGTGTATTCTTTTCCAAATTCTTTGAAATATTGAACTATTGAATATACTTCCCTGTGCTATACAGTAGGTCCTTGTTATTTATTTTATATATATGGTGTGTGTTTGTGAATCCCAAGCTCCTAATTTGTCCCTCCCCACCTTTCCCCTTTGGTAACCATAAGTTTGTTTTCTATAACTATGAGTCTGTTGTATAAATAAGTTCATTTGTATCATATTTTAGATTCCACATATAAGTGATATCATATGATATTTGTCTTTCTCTTTCTGACTTACTTCACTTAGTATGATAATCTCTAGGTCCATCCATGTTGCTGCAAATGACATTATTTCATTCTTTTTTATGGCTGAGTAATATTCCATTATATATATATATATATATATATATATATACACCACATCTTCTTTATCCATTCATCTGTCCTTGACCAATCTTTACATGTAGGTGGGAGGAGTTGGGGAGAAGGGGCCAAAGGAAGGGTAGAGATTTTATAAATTTTATTGTTTAAAAATGCTAACCATCATCTGAGCCTTCAGCAAGTTGTAATCTTTTTGCTGGTGGAGGGTCTTGCCTTGGTGTTGATGGGTGGTGGTTGCCGAGCCTGGGGTGGCAGTGGCAATTTCTTACAATAAGACAACAAGGAAGTTTGCCATCAATTGACTCTTCCTTCCATGAACAATTTCTCTGCAATGCTGCTTGATAGCATTTTACCCACAGTAGAACTTCTTTCAAAATTGGAGACAGTTCTTTCAAACCCTGCTGCTGCTCTATCAACTAAATTTGTGTAATATTTAAATCCTTTGTTGTCATTTCAACAATTTTCATAGCATCTTCACCAGGAGTAGATTCCATCTCAAGAAACCACTTTCTTTGCTCATCCGTAAGAAGCAACTCCTCATCTGTTAAAGTTTTATTGTGAGATTGCAGCAATTCAGTCATATCTTCAGGCTTCACTTCAAATTCTACTTCTCTTCTATTACTTCCTCCACTGAAATCTTGAACCCCTCAGAGTCATCTATGAAGGTTGGAATCAACTTCTTCCAAAGTCCTGTTGTTGATATTTTGACCTCTTCCCATGAATCGTGAATGATCTTAATGGCATCTAGAATAGTGAATCCTTCTCAGGTTTTCAATTGACTTTGTCCAGATCCATCAGAGGAATCACTATCTATGGCAGCTATAGCCTTAAAAAATATATTTCTTAAATAATAAGACTTGAAAGTTGAAATTACTCTTTGATCAATGGGATGCAGAATGGATGTTGTGTTAGCAGGCACGAAAACAACATTAATCTCGTTGTACATCTCCAGCAGAGCTCTTGCATGACCAGGTGCATTATCATTGAGCAGTAATGTTTTGAAAGGAATGTTTTTTTTTCCTGTGCAGTGCCTCGACAATGGGCTTAAAATATTCAGTAAACCATGTTGTCAACAGATGTGCTGTCATCCTGGCTTTATTGTTCCATTTATAGAGTCAGAGAAGATTTAGCATAATTCTTAAGGCCCCAGGATTTTTGGAATGGTAAATGAGCACTGGCTTCAGCTTAAAGTCATCAGCTGCATTAGCCTCTAATAAGAGAGTCAGCCACTCCTTTGAAAATTTGAAGTGAGGCATCGACTTCTCCTCTCTTGCTATGAAAGTCAGGTGCTGTCTTCTTCCAGTATAAGGCTGTTTCATCTACATGGAAAACCTATTGTTTAGTGTAGCCACCTTCATTAATTCTCTTAGCTAGATATTCTAGATAACTTGCAGCAGCTTCTAGATCAGCCCTTGCTGCTTCACCCTGTACTTTCATGTTATGGAGATGGCATCTGAGAAGAAGCTTCCTCACTTCTGTCAGCCATAGAATTGAAGAGTTAGGGCTTTGCTCTGGATTAGGCTTTGGCTTAAGGGAACGTTGTGGCTGGTTTGTTCTTTTATCCAGACCACTACAACTTTCTCTGTCTTAGCAATAAGGCTGTTTCACTTTCTCATCATTTGTGTGTTCACTGGGGCAGCACTTTTAATTTCCTCCAAGAACTTCTCCGTTGCATTCACAACCTTTGCTCACTGCTTGGCACAAGATGCCTCGCTTTTAGCCTGTCTTGGCTTTTGACATGCCTCCCTCCCTAAGCTTAATCATTTCTAGCTTTTGATTTAAAAAAAGAGATGTGCAACTCTTCCTTCCACTTGAACACACTTAGAGGCCACTGTTGGGTTTAAGTGGCCTGATTTCAATATTATGTCTCAGAGAATAGGAAGGCCCGAGGAGAGGGAGAGAGATGGGGAAATGGCCAGTCGGCAGAGTAGTCAGGAAACACACACAACATTCACTGATTAAATTTGCCATCCTGGGCACAGTTCATGGCACCTCAACACAATGACAACAGGAACATCAAAGATCACTGATCACAGATCAGCATAACAAATATAATAATAATGAAAAAGTCTGAAATATTGAATTACCAAAATGTGACACAAAGGCATGAAGTGAGCAAATGCTGTCAGAAAAAATTGGCACCAATAGACTTACTCAGTGCAGGGTTGCCACAAACCTTCAATTTGTTAAAAAAAAAAATGCAGTCTCTGCAAAGAGCAACAAAGTGAAGCACAAGAAAACAAGGTAAGCTGGTAGTATATCCTCTCAGGTGAATTATCTGTTCAAGCCATTTGACCATCTTTTTACTGGGTTGATTGTTTTCTTAGTGTTGCATGAAGAGAGTTTTAAAAATATATTTTGGATATAAGCTCTTTGTTGGATATGTGATTTGCAAATGTCTTTATTCTTTTTATACATAACCAGTTCAGTTTGCTAATAATTCATTGAGGACTTTTGTATCAAAGTTCATGAGGGAAACTGGTCTATTTGGAAGAGACCAATTGGAATAGACTAATTAGAATAGTTTTCTCTCTCTCCCTTTTTTTTTGCACTGTCTTTGTCTGGTTTGGGTACCAAGATAATGCTGGCTTCATAAAACGAGTTGGGAAGTGTTCCTGCCTCTTCTATTATCTGGAAGAGAATGTGTAGGATTAGAGGTATTTCTGTTTTAAATTCTGTTAAAATTTGCCAGTGAAGCCATTTGGATCAGGATATGTCTTAATAGTGTTGATTTTTTGTATATTGATCTTGTACCCTGCAACTTTGATAAATTAACTTATTAGTTCTAGTAACTTTTTTGATGATCCCATTGGATTTTTTACATAGATGATCATTGTCTGTGAATAAATACAGTTTTATGGGACTTCCCTGGTGGTGCAATGGTTAAGAATCTGCCTGCCAATGCAGGGGACATGGGTTTGATCCCTGGTCCAGGAAGATCCCACATGCTGCGGAGCAACTAAGCCCGTGCGCCACAACTATTGAGCCTGTGCTCTAGAGCCCGCGAGACACAATTACTGAGCCCTCGTGCCACAACTACTGAAGCCTGCGTGCCTAGAGCCTGCGCGCCACAACAAGAGAAGCCACCGCAATGAGAAGCCCGTGCACCGCAACTAGAGAGAGCCCGGGCACAGCAATGAAGACCCAAAGCAGCCAAAAATAAATAAATAAAATAAATTTATTTTAAAAAATACAGTTTTACTTCTTTTCCAATCTTGATGACTATTTCTTTTTTTTACCTGATTGCCCTGGGTTAGAATCACCAGTACAATGTTGAATAGAAGTTGTGAGAGCAGACATTAACAGTTTTGTTCCTGATTAGTTCCTGATTTTAGGGAGAAAGCATTCAGTTTTTCAAAATTAAGTATGGTGTTAGCTATAGTTTTTTATTTTTAAATAGATGCCCCTTTTCAGGTTCAGAAAGTTCCCTTCCATTCCAATTTGCTGAGGGTTTTATCAGTAATGAATGTTGGAATTTGTCAAATTTTTTTGTATCTATTGAGATGATCAATGGTTTTTCTTTTTAGTCTGCTTATATGATAAATTAAATTAATTGATTTTTGAATATTTAAATCAACCCTGAATTCCTGGAATAAATCCCACTTGATCATCAGGGATTGAATTGGTAAAATTTTGTTGAGGATTTTTTTTTTTTTTTTGCGGTATGTGGGCCTCTCACTGTTGTGGCCTCTCCCGTTGCGGAGCACAGACTCCGGACGCGCAGGCTCGGCGGCCATGGCTCACGGGCCCAGCCACTCCGTGGCATGTGGGATCTTCCAGGACCGGGGCACGAAGCCGTGTCCCCTGCATCAGCAGGCGGACTCTCAACCACTGTGCCACCAGGGAAGCCCCTGTTGAGGATTTCTGCATCAATTTTCATGAGAGATATTGATCTGTAGTTTTCCTTTTTTTGTAACATCTTTACCTACCTTTGGTATCAGACCAATACTGGTCTTATAGAATGAGTTGGGATGTAGTCCCTTCTCTTCAGTTTCCTGGTTATGTATAACCAGGTCTTCCCTGGTGGTGCAATGGTTAAGAATACATCTGCCAATGCAGGGGACACGGGTCCGAGTCATGGTCTGGGAAGACCCCACATGCTGTGGAGCAACTAAGCCCGTGCACCACAACTACTGAGCCTGTGCTCTAGAGCCCACGAGCCACAACTACGGAAGCCCGTGTGACACAACTACTGAAACCCATGCGCCTAGAGCCTGTGCTCCACAACAAGAGAAGCCACTGCAATGAGAAGCCCGCGCACTGCAATGAAGAGTAGCCCCAGCTCGCCGCAGCTACAGAAAGCGCGCGCGCAGCAACGAAGACCCAACGCAGCCAAAATAAACAAACAAATAAATAAATAAAATTAAAAGAAAATGTTTGATTGAATTCACTACAGAAGTCATCTGGGCCTTAAGAGTTTTTGTGTGCCTGTGATGGAAGAGAGGGGTGTTTTAAACTACAAATTGAGTTTCTTTAACAGATATAGGGCCATTCCAATTTTTTACTTCTTCTTGAGTGAGTTTAGTAGCTTGTGTCATTAAAGGAATTTGTCTATTTCATCTAAACTGTTGACTTTATTGGAATATAGTTGTTAATAGTATTAATAATAGTTGTTATTATGTTTTAATGTATATAGAATTGGTAATGATGCGACCTCTTTCATTCCTGATACAGATAATTTGTGGTTTTTCCCGTTTTTTTTTCCTGATCAACAGTGTGGCCTGAAGTGGATCAATTTTATTGATCTTCTCAGAGGACCAGCTTTAAGTTTACTGGGTTTCTGTTTTATTTATTTTATTGATTTCTATATTGATCTTTATTATTTCCTTTCTTTTGCCTACTCTGCTCTTTTTTCTAGTTTTTAAGGTGGAAGTTGAGGTTACTAATGTAACATCCTTCTTCTTTTTTAATATAGGCATTTAGTGCTATAAATTTCCCCCTAAGCACTGCTTTAATGGCACCCCACAACTTCTGATATAAAGTGTTTTCATTTTAATTCAGTTAAAAAATGCTTTCTAATATCCCTTTTGATTTTTCCTTTTATCCTTGGATTACCTAGAAATGTGTTATTGAATTGCCAAATATCTGGGGATCTTCTAGAGGTCTCTGTTTCTGCTTTCTAATTTAATCCTATTGTGGTCTGAGACCATACTCTGTAAGACTTATATCCTTTTAAATTTATTGAGAGTTGTTGAATATGGTCTATCTTGCTGCTCATGCTGGTTTTCCATAATTCCTAAGCCCTATTGGGGTGATTCAAAGGATCCATATGGAAGCCTGCACACACTGTGGGTTTCATTATAGGAGAGGAAGACTGAGCTTGGGGACTCATGACTTTCATTGCAAGCAGAAGCAAGACTGTTCTTTGTTCAAGGGGGTGAACATTACCTCATCTGTCAAGATTGCTCATTGCAAATACAACCTGGTGAAATTGCCTGGATAAAGTGGCCAGGGTTCTGCAATTCTGGCATACCTGCAAGAATGTGCAGGCATACTCAGGACCCATGGTGGATTACCCCCCAACAAGGTCACTGGAGTTCTTTTGATTCTTCTGGATTATTTTTTTCTTTCTGTATTTCATTTTGAATAGCTTCTATTTTTTTTTAATTAATTAATTTATTTTTGGCTGTGTTGGGTCTTTGTTACTGCTAGCGGGCTTTCTCTAGTTGCGGCGAGTGGGGGCTACCCTTCGTTGCGGTGGCTTCTCTTGTTATGGCACACGGGCTCAGTAGTTGTGGCTCGCGAGCTCTAGAGTACAGGCTCAGTAATTGTGGCTCACGAGCTCTAGAGTGCAGGCTCAGTAGTTGTGGCACACGGGCTTAGTTGCTCCGCGGCATGTGGGCTCTTCCCGGACCAGGGCTCGAACCCATGTCCCCTGCATTGGCAGGCGGATTCTTAACCACTGCGCCACCAGGGAAGCGCCTTGGATACCTTCTATTTCTATGCTTTCAAATTCACTGATCTTTTCTTCTGCAATCTCTAACCTGCCCTTAATCCCATTCGGTGTATTTTTCATCTCAGATATTATAGTTTTATTACTAGAAGTTTCATTTGGATCTTTAAAAAAAAGAATCTTCCATGTTTCTCTTTAACTTTTTGAACATATGGAATACAGCCGTAATAACTGTTTTAGCGTCCTCGTCTGTTATCTCTAACATCTATGTCAGCCCTCGATCAGTTTTGATTGATTTGCTATTTTCATTATGGGTTGTGTTTTCCTGCTTCTTTGTATTGGTGGGAATCTTTGATTGGGCGCCAGATATTTGTAATTTTTACCTTGTGGAGTGCTGGATATTTTTGTGTTCTTATAAATCTTGAGCTTTGTTCTGTGATGTAGTTCAGTTGCTTGGAAACAGTTAACTTAACTTGCAAACAAGTTACTTGGAAAACAGTTTTATCCTTTTGGGTCTTGCTTTTATGATTTCATGATTGTTTTATGATTTTTTTAGGCCAGTTTACAGCAGTGGTCATTCTAGGACTAGTCTAGGAATAATTAATTCCATACCACTACCAATCTAGGAATAATTCATTCTACACTACTGAAGCAAGACCTTACGTCCTCTACTCAATGCTCTGGGAATTAAACGTTTCTGCAGTCCTGTGGTTGAAGCAGGCACCCACCTGGCCCTGTGTGAATGCCATGCACTGCTCCCTCTAATCCTCTCAGATGGCTCTTTCCTTGGACTTTGGTGGCTTCTTCACAAGCATGCTCTTATCAGTACACGCTCAGGTGGGACACTCCGAAGATCTCCAGAGCTCTCTCTGTGTGTGGCCCTCTCCTCTCTGATACTTTATCCTATGAATACTAGCTGCCTTCTTCTCCCCGTACTCTCAGCTTCATGTCCTCAACTCAGGGAGCCCTCCGGACTCTCCCTCAATGGTCTGGTCTACAAGCCAAGGCTGTAAACTGAGGCAGTTATAGGACTCTCCCCATTTGTTTCCCATCTCTCAGCATTCCTGTCCTTCATTACATGATTTCTGGTGTATTGGAAAACCATTGCTTCATATGCTTTGTCTTTTTTTTGCCCCCACAGTTGTTTCAAGAAGAAAGGTGATTCCAGTCCTTATTACTCCATCTTGGCCAGAAGTAGAAGTTGCTTTATTAATTTCTTAACTTTAGCTGTTATTTCTTAAAGTTTGTTTGTTTTTTTCCTGTCCTCCCACTTCAGGGACTCCAATTACATAAATATTAGGCTGCTTAAAGTTTTCCCATCTCACTCATCCTCTGCTTACTTTTTTAAGTCTTTTTTTTTTCCTCTCCATGTTTCATATTGCATTGTTTCTATTGCTAAGTCTTCAAGTTCATTCATCTTTTCTTGTCTACCCTGTAGTTAATCCCATTCAGGGTATTTTTAATCTCAGATGTTGTACTTTTCATCTCTAGATATTCAATTTGGGTCTTTTTTTAATCTTCCATGTCTCTACATAGCATGTTCAATCTTTCTTTTAGCTTCTTGAATACATGGAATACAGTAATAGTTGCTTTTAGTGTTCTTTTCTACTAACTCTATCAATCATGTGCCAATTTTGGATCGGTTTTTGTTGTTGTTGTTGTTGTTTTTTGCCATGCCACGGGGCATGTGGGATCTTAGTTCCCTGACCAGGGATTGAACCTGTACCCCCTGCATTGGATGCATGGAGTCTTAACCACTGGACTGCCAGGGAAGTCCCTGGATCAGTTTTGATTGATTGTTCTCCTCATTAGAGATCATACTTTCCTGTTTCTTTGCACACTTGGTAATATTTGATAGATGCCAGAAACCGCAAAATTTACCTTAAGTGTTGAATGTTCGTGTATTACTACGTGTTCAGCTTTGTTCTGGGACACAGTTACGTGACTCGGAAACAGTTTGACCCTTTCAGGTCTTGCTTTTGTGCTTTTTCAGGTAGCACCAGTACATCATTTAGTTTAAGCCTAATGCCCCTTTCCCCACCCCCCCCACTTCTGAACACTCTATCTAATGCCCTGTGAATTATGAATGGAAACAGGAACTATTCCCAGCCCTTTGGAAATTCTAAGAATCATTCCTTCTAATCTTTTTGGGTGCTTCCTTCCTTGGCCTCAGGTGTTTTTCTCCCACACATTCACTGATAAGACTCAAGGGAGACCCTCTGCAAATCTCCAGGGTTCTCTCTCTCTTTGCAGCTCTCTCCTCTTCTGCAGCTGGCCTTGCAAACTCTACCTGCCTCTGTCTCTCTGAACTCACAGTTGAGGGAGACCACTGAGCTATGCCTGGGTTCCCCTTATTCTGGTACATCTTGGAAACCTTCTCCAGGCAATAACCTGGGGCAATCAGAGTGCTCATGTTATTTGTTTTCTGCCTCTCAGGGATCATCATCTTTCATTGCCTGATGGTCAATGTCTTAAAAAGCTTTGCTTAATATATTTTCCTCCAGATTTTAGTTGTTTCAGGCAGCATTGTAAATCTGGTGTGTTTTAATACATCTCATCTGGAACCTGAAGTCCCCACAATTTTTGAAGCCTAACATTAACAGTTTTTGTAATTGCTGGTCCAGTTTCTAATAATTAAATTTACTCATAAACTTGTTTAGAGATTATAATTTTAATCCAAAATTTAAACTTTAAATTTTAAATTTAAATCCAAGCAAATTAGCTCAGTCACTGTTTCTAAGGATACTTATTTTGTCAACAAATACTTGAGCACCTAGTGGTTTCTGGGGATTACAGCTGTGAACAGGACAAAAGCCCTGGCCTCATGGAGTTCATATTCTAGTGGGCATGTTTTAAAAAAATGTTAGCATGATATATTTGCTAATTTGTCAAAGTTTTTCTGCAGAAAGCTCAAAAAAATAAAACTAAGTGATGTAAAAATTCTAAGGAACAATGATGAATCCAGACATACTTTTGGCTTGAAATCTGTCAACAAAGTAGTAGACCTGAACCACAGTTGTGTAGCAGCGGTGGGCAACTTTTATTCAATTTGGACATAAGTTGCACGAGGCAAGTGCCCTGCCTGTCAGCTGGCCTCTGGATTCCCGGTGTCTAACACATATGTGATAAAAAAATTTCAACCTCCTCTTCAAGGGACCTCATCTTGGTTCCTATAGGGGCATAAGGCACAGGAAACAGCCAGCCAGGACGATAGGGAGGAAAAGCCTTAAGTGCAACACATCAGGGGGAGATGGAAATGTAACATGAAGCTGGCTGCTTGTCCTCAGTTGTCAGTTGTTTTAAGACTGGCAGGTGAGAGCAGACACTTCCTGCCTTTGGTTTGGTTCCTGACTTTTTAACATGGCTGGGCCAACTCCCTTGCCTCGGTTTCCGCAGGTGAGGGCAGGGAGGAGAGGAGGAAGAAAGGGGATGCCGTAGCTTCTAAACTTTACTTTTTAGGGGTGTATGTGTGTGGTATCTATGAATATGTGGGAATATATGGAAAACGTGAATACGTTGGACAACTTGGATGTGCTGAGGGTGGTCAGGAGCCCAGGCCGTGTGTCCCTCCTCTGATCCGCGAACATCCACTCACCCGGGTAACCCACCTGGGCGCCCGCAAGTCCAGCCGCGCAGCGAGGCAGAGGGTGGGTGGGAGGCGTGGGCTGGTGCCGGCGGCCTCAGCTCGCAGCGCCGGAGGTTTGGGGCAGCACCGGGAACGCGGACGCGAACCGGCTGGCCCCGCTGCCCGCCAGCAAGTGCTCGGAGGGGCGGGGGCGGGCGGAGGCCGGGGCGGGGCGGGGCGGGCGGAGGCCCGGGCGGGGCGGGGGGTTGGGGCGCGGCCGGGCGGCCACGTGACGGGCGGCGCGGGTATTAAGCGGGGCGGCCGCTGCTCCGCAGCCCGAGCTGGTGCTTCGCCCGCGACCCAGCGCCCAGGCGTGCCGCCCCGAGAGGACCGCGCGAAGGTCACCCCGCGCCCGCCAGCCCGTCCGCCGCCCGCGCCTCCGCCGAGCCCCGCGCGCCTCGCCGGCCTCGCCGCGTCTCCGCCCGCCCGTCCGACCGCCCGAGCCCCGCGCGCCCCGCCGCAGCCCCGGCCACCCGAGCGCCATGAACCAGATCGAGCCCGGCGTGCAGTACAACTACGTCTACGAAGATGACGAGTACATGATCCAGGAGGAGGAGTGGGACCGCGACCTGCTCCTCGACCCGGCCTGGGAGAAGCAGCAGAGGAAGGTCAGCCAGGGCTGCGTGCCCGCCGTCTGCGGGCTGGACCCGCGTGTCTGTGTGTCGCCTTCCCCGGGGGGCGACCGCCCGGGGGCGCCGCCGACCGTGTGGACTAGCGGGAGGGAGCTTGATGGAGGGTCGTGTTGTCTCATGTCCTCGTAGCCGGGAAAAGTTCCAGGGACAGGCACGGACTTGGGCGTCGTGAGTGCGCGCGCGCACGATTGTGCGTGGGTGCGCGCGTGTGTCACATAAGAGTCACAAAACGAACAATGTTAGGGGAAGAACAGTGCAGCCGTTTCTGTTTTAACCTGCATTAGACCAGAATGTTAAACTCTCAGGTCTGCTTCTGACCCCTTGAGTCTGTGACCTTGGCCACAGAGTTGTGTCTTCTGGTCCCGTTGTGTCCCATTTCCCCCTAACCCGTCTTTCCCCAAATAAAAGACGTCAAAAGAACATCGGCTTCATTCCGATTTTCACAGAGCTGCCTCAGAGAGTAATTGAAAATCATTTATTACATGTTTTGGGGTTCCCTGGAGAGAGATGCTGTAAGAACACTAGACATTCACCGATAAATTAATAGTTATTTCACACTCTATTTACGGTTCATTGAGGTAAGCGCACAGGGACGAGGGAGTCAGCCAGCTCTAAAAGTTCCCTTCCCATGTTGGTTGGTGCTCTCTGGGGGCCCAATGGAACATTCCACTATCTCAAGGTTTCTTCTTGATCCCCTTGGCTAGAATTCTAGGGACTGCTCACCCGGAGGCTAAATCTCGCCTCCTGTTTGGGCACAGAGCCTGGCCGGGTCAGGGATGCCAACCCAGACCTGCTCACCCAACCTTATGATGACAGTGTCCTGGCAAAAGCAAAGTGCCCTCTGCTTTTCCCTCCTATTTTTCTCGGGGTGGGGCAAAGTGGGTTTCCCTTCTAAGGGCCTGCCATTAAGTGGATAACGTCGGTTGACCATCTGTGTGCCTGGGATTGCTCTGTGTAGCTGCCACTGTGGGTGATTATCTGATAGTGCCTGGTGAATGTGTCTGACTATAGGAAACACATACTCCCAACAGTGTTAGCTGAAGGAGAGAGGTCCCATATTTGGATAATTATCAGATAACCATTTTAGGGTGTTTTTTTTGTTATTTGTAAAATAACCATGATATTTTCAAATCAAGATTTTTCTTTTGTTGTCTATTCTCTTTTAAAACCACTTACTATTATTGTTTTAAAGCTCTAATTTAGCTACATTTCATTCTCCCCCTTAGTTCCATCATCCCTGCCTTCTTGGAAACAGTAGAATGGGAGTGATAAGTAGAAGTTGAGTCTATAAAGGAGAATAAAATTTCAAACCTTCTACAATTTTTTAAACACCTGGCTTGAGGATTATTAATGTGTTGTTATTATTAGTTCGTCATCTGAGCTAATTGCTGCATCAATGAGAAAGAAGTTAAATAGTTGCTTTAATTTTTAACAGTGAGTGTTTCTTTTTAAAAATTTTCCCCACAATTTTGATTACTACATTTTTTTCATGGATTTTAAAAAAAGTCTTAAGTCTTTGTTGCAGAGATTGCTTTTTTTTTTCCTCATGAGGAAGAGCAAAATAGCTAAGGAATTGGACAGGTAGTCTGCCCATCATTTTTGAAAGTAATAGTCTAATCACAGTGGTTTCTGTTGATTTTTTAAAATTACAGTACAGGATAGAGTTAATTATAGTTTCCAAAGACAACATTGATATATGTCTTCTGTCATATACGTATAATTTTAAAATTATTTTTAATATATATAATTATATATATTTTTTAATTCACAGTATTTTTGGATATAATTTCATTGTGATTTTTTTCAAGTTTGGGGTTCCTGCATGAATATATTATTATAATTGTATAGCACTTGTATATTATATATTAAAAAACAGACATATGTCATCTTTTTCTCAGGTAGGTTGAGTGCTGTGTTGTGACTTTAGTGACAAACAAAACAGAGCCAAACATTACGTTAGGACACAGACCTGAACAGATCCAGAAGATCCTCTGTTTCTACTTTTGGTAGAGAACCCACTCAAGTCAGTAAAGTAATACTGAACTGTGAGGTCCGGGCAGCCAGAGCAGTAGCCTCTATTTATGTCCTGTGAGCCAAACTGCTGGAACAGGACAGGGATAAAATGCCATTGTTTCTATTGTGGGCTACCTTTTCCACACTTGCCGTTTCAATGATATGCTGGGTATGAGATCTGTCAACAGATGCTGGTAACACATGATGACGTCTGTAGCGTTATAATGGATGAGGGACCTAATTATATCCACAGTTCACAGAGCCTCATGGGCTGTGGTAAACCTTGCTCCGGTATGGAATGCCTTGCTACAGAAGGACTTAGTAAAACTGTAGTGCTGTGTGTGTATGTGATGGGAGATCTTTTTTTTTTTTTACATAAAATTTACCATCTTAACCATTTAAAATTTTTTGTGTGTGTGTGTGTTACGCAGGCCTCTTACTGTTTTGGCCTCTCCCGTTGCGGAGCACAGGCTCCGGAGCCATGGCTCACGGGCCCAGCCGCTCCGCGGCACGTGGGATCCTCCCGGACTGGGGCACAAACCCGTGTCCCCTGCATCGGCAGGCGGACTCTCAACCACTGCGCCACCAGGGAAGCCCAATCTTAACCATGTTAAAGCGTCCAGTTCAGGCGTGCTATGTACATTCACATTGTTGTGCAATCAATCTCCAAAATCTTCTCCAATCAGTCTTCATCTTGCAAAATTAAACTCTGTATAAAACAATAACTTTCTATCCTCCCCACCCCCCAGCCCCTGGCAACCACCCTTCTACCTTCTGTCTCCATGGATTTGACCCCTGGGGACCTCATATGGGTGGAATCACACACTATTTGTCCTTTTGCATCTGGCTTACTTCACTTAGCATAATGTCCTCAAGGTTCATCCATGTTGTGTCATGTGTCAGAATTTCCTTCCTTTTTAAGGCTGAATAATATTTCACTCACTGTATGGACCACATTTTGTTTATCCATTCATTGATTGATGCACACGTGGATTGCTTCTACCTTTTGGTTATTGTAAATAATGCTGCTGTGAACATGGGTGTACAAATATCTCTTCATGTCCCCGCTTCCGGGTTTTTTTGGTTAGATACCTAGAAGTGGAATTTCTGGATCTTGTGGCAATGATTGGTTTTC
This sequence comes from Monodon monoceros, assembly GCF_005190385.1. Taxonomy (NCBI): domain Eukaryota; kingdom Metazoa; phylum Chordata; class Mammalia; order Artiodactyla; family Monodontidae; genus Monodon; species Monodon monoceros. The sequence continues at coordinate 6,412,714 of NW_021703781.1, forward strand.
AATTTTTTGAAGACATGCAGTGCTTTTTCCAAAAGAAAGGCAATTTAGAAGATGTTGAATTTAGCATGAGTATGTACAGGCATTTCAAAGTGCTCTCCTCTTTCAGGGGTGTTTAAGAATATTTGTAGTCACATAAATGAAGCTCTCTTTAGTGGACTTCTGAAACTTCTAGAGCTTTGGTGTTTAGAAGTAAGCTTCTCCTGGAAACAAAGAGCACATTCAGCCTTTAATTCAACTGAGGCCTAATCGGGAGGTGACTTGTCAGAACAGCAATGCTGAATATGTGTGCTATCTCCGTGGGCACAGGGCGCTGTCCTTCACCACTCTGGGAGGCTAGAACAGACCTTTTAAGGAAATGACTGTGTGTTTCGATACATAAAGGGCCCTTACATCCTTAATCTGTATAGGGCTAGGTGATCGATACTCTTTTTCACCAGCTGTGGAGAGCATAAGAGAGTCGTTCATTTATTCCACATTCAGAATTCTGATTCGTTTTCATTGTTCCTAAAGAAATCCAAGTTCTTCCGCAGAGTCACAGTTTAGGTGGAGCGGCTCACTGTTGTCCTCAGCACACCTGCTGCCTGTCCTGTCATCAGGCTGAAATGTTGCCACGTGGGGTCAGGCAGTGGGGAGGGACGCTTGTGTGGAAGCAGCTGCGCACAGGTTGGATTAAATAGAGGATCCAGAACCTGCCAGTTGCCCCTTTCTGTGTCTCAAGGAGCAACTGCTGGTTAAGGGTGCAGGTCAAGGCTCTTCTCCCCTGCACAGTGGAGTACGCTCTTGCGGGAATTTTCCCTGGGGGAAAAAAGGCACAAATTGTTCCAACGAAGTGAACGATTATCGAGGGGCCTGGGAAGTGTCTCAGATTCATGAGACCCAGATGAATCTCAGCTCTGCCTGGTACCCTCTGTTTGGCCGTAATCAAGTCACTAAGCCTTTGAAGTTCCATCTCTTCACCTAGAAAATAAAGATAAGGGATTCCTGTCTTTCTTGCCTCACAGAGTTTTTCAGAATCAAATGGTCAAACTAGTTTACGTTGAAGGGGCTTTGTACGCTGTACAGGGATCTGTAAATGTTCAAATATTATTACTATCCTAGTGCAGCCAATAATTAATTTCATCAGGTGGTGTCGTAGTAGTTAGCACTGTGATTGAATTTGTGAGGTTGAAGAAGCACGTGATTTGTTCTTTAGTGACTTGGATGTACTTTTCAAAAAAATTGTGGTAAAATCTACATAACGTAAAATTTACCATTTTAACCATTTTTAGGTGTACAATTCAGTGACATTAATACATACACGTTGTTGTGCAACCATCACCACCATCCATCTCCAGAACTTTTCCATCTCACCCCCAAGTTAAACTCTGTGTCTGTTAAACAGTAACTTCCTAGTACCTCCTCCCCCCATGTACCTTTAAAGGTAGGGTTTACACGCTTCCACACTTAGAACAAGAAATTGTTTAATAACAATTAAGTGCCAGGTGCTTGTTGTATAAAGAGCAAAAAATTTAGGAGATCGAATAAGGAAAACCCTTGTGGGTGAGGATAATGGGGAAACAGCTTTACAAGGGAGTAGAGCTTGGGGTGGGCCTTAATTTGAGGAGTAACTAAATACTAGCTGGGTGGCGAGGAGAAACAGAACATTCCTGGCTAGAGAAATAGAGTGAACAGTCTAGTCTTAACTGAAGCTAAAGATACAGATTCAGATCTAGAGAGAAAATTGCATAGGTAATCCGGGGCCAGTTTACAGAGGACCTAGGATGCCAGGGTGAGCGTGGACTTCGTTCTTCAAGCAGCGCAGAGCTCTGGGAATATTTGAGCCAGGAAGAGCCATGCTTCAAGTAGAATATTGTTTGCAGAATAAATTGCAGTGGGTGAAGGGCTGAGGTGGGGGACCCAGGTAGAAGTCCATTACGGGAATGATACGTTTAAGGTGGTGAGGATTAGAAGCAGTGGTGAGGAAGCCATCAATTTGAGAGTGATCAGGAGGGATTATAAAAAGTATTAAATAACCCCATGTTGTTGCATGGCAGGCTGTTGTATAAATCCAGTTAAGCAGACATGATCTCACCATTAGAGCTCCTGGGCTTAAAACTCAAGATAGTGATATTGACAAGTAACAAACTCATGAGGAGTGTCTGCTTATCTAACCAGGAGAGCTGTCTGGGTGGAGGGCTGACCATTTACAGGATGTATCATTCAGTGCAGGGGCTGAGTGCTGAGGGGCAAGTTGTGTGTCCAGGTGGCCATTGCCTAAATGCAGGGCTGGAGTTTCAGGCAGCCTTTGATGTCCAGGGAGAGTTGCTGATGGGCAGGCTTGCAAAGGCAGAATCTTGTATGAGCCCTAAGAAATCTCTGCCCCCAGAAGGGCTGTTATTCTCAAGATGCCCTTGGTTTCCTATGGAGAACCACAGGTGCAGGAGTTGTAAGGTGGGGAAATCACTCTTTGTGATTTCTGCATCTTCTCTTAGGCACTGCAGTGTGTCCTGGGGTCTGCCCTACCCCTTCAGCCACATTCACCAAGGAAGAAACTTGAGCCCAAGATACGATTTTGCGGGAGCGTGGGAGGAGGAATAGAACTCTTAGCTGGGAAGCCTAAAGAACAGCAGCTTCAGAAAACTGTCAGAAAGCCCTACAGTCGGTTGCTGCAGCTGGGCTACAGAAAAGGTGCAGCTCTGGGGTGGGTGGAGGCACTCCCGTGATGAGCAGAGGAGTTGGTACGGAATACGTTGGAGGACAGTCAGAATTGTACCGCTGTTTCCGTGGGAACGGTACTAGTTCTTCCAGAAAGAACAGAAAGCAAAGATGAGGGGGAAAACGCTTGCTAACTACTGTGCTAGACTTGGTTCAAAGGAAGGAAAACCTTGAGTGCCAGAAATGGGTTTTTCTAAAGAAGCTGAGGAACATGTTTTACACAAGCACGTATCAGTCTGAGCACTTGCGCACTGGCCTCTGAGCCCACACCACACCTGTACCCCTCCCCACGATTTTCTTGATCAGAAACTAGATGTTTTCTCCTGCAGCCGTACTGAAGGGCAGAATAGAAGTGGAGCACAAGCACGGCTGTTTATTCTTTTCATTCCTTTGGCAGACGTTTATTACGGTCCCGCTAGAGGCCCGGGTTAGGGAAAGGAGTTGACACCACCCCAGGCTTCAAGGAGCTTGCAGCTTAGTTCAAGAGACAGAAAGGGCAGTGAGAAGTACAGAGGAGGGACACCCAGTTCACCCTGGCCAGTGGAAGGGAGTGGAGAGCATTTCCAAAGCCCCTCCTGCATGGTCCCCTGTCACGGTGCCTGGAAGCATCTTCCTCCCTGGCGCCCATGCAGGGAAGCTGGGAGTTACCCTTGAGGCTTCCCTCTCTCTCAACTCCTGTGAGCCCACCTCCTAAAGTCCTCCAGACCCTGCCCCTTCCTCCCATCATGTGCTTTAAGGCCTTCAGGGCCTCTGCACTTCCTGCCTGGATGGGGGTGGTGGCCCCTGCTTTGTCACCCTTCCACATAACGTACTTGCCTTCAGGCTTTTTTCTGCCTGACGCTGCAGGAGGGATCTGTATAAAACACAAGTCTGGTCATGGTATTTCTGCTTAAAGCCCCTGTGTGGTTCTTTATTGCCTTCAGGAGGGTGTTGGGAGCCAGGCCTGAGCCAGCCTCTGTCTGCTCCGCCTCTCCCCCTAGGGCTCCTGGGGCCCACGTGTTTGATTCTCCTCTTGGCTTATACCCGAGACTACCTCCCCTACCTGCCCTAGGAGTTCTTCTTCCTCGGGCCCCTCCTCTAGAACATGGGTCCCTGGGTGCTGTCCTGGTCTCCCCTATGAGCAGACACTGTCCTGTGGCCCCCTGGCCCTGCAGTGGTCCTGCTTAGAGTCTGCACTCACATTTGTGAAATGCAGGAATTATAAGTCATATTTCTGAAAAGAATTTAGTACAATTAAATTTTTTTTTTGCAATCTTTGCAACTCCTTGAGCTACAAATGTATTAACTCCAGCTTATACTTGTTTAATGCTCCTTAAAGATGTTTTCCCAAAGCATTTTTCTCAAGTTCCCCAAACGATGGACTTCTCCGACTTAGCTCTTATTCTCAGACTGAGCCTACAAAGATAAGCTGTTTAATTAAAAAAATAACAATAATTTGTAATTTAGAGAGTTGGGGAATAAAATAAAATCATACATGTAGATTTATTTAAATGATAATAAAATGTGTCAGCATATTAATGAACAAAGCTCTGGTAGCCCAGATTGGATTGGAAATGACTGTTTTGTCCAGATTGAAAACCTTTACCCACATCATAGAGAAAATTCCAAATTCATTTAGATTCAGAGAAGTATACATTTAAATTTGTTCTTCTCGATGTAAAACCTGGTAAGACAAAAACTTTTGGAAGACATGCTAGGCTTCACAGTAGCGGAAATGGAAAAGAGAGAAGAGATGCAGGTGATTCTGCAGAGTATGTGGACCCTGGAAAAGAATTGGCCTGGGCGGTATTGATATAAGCCGAACCCAAGACTACAGAGTTAGCATGGCTTTGAGTTGTCTTGCTGTGTTTGTTTGTTTTTGCTAGGGGATAAATGTATTAGTCATCATTCCTAGAAATTACTATATAATGAAAATAGATTCTCATTAGCCTCTGTTACAATCTTTTCATTAAAAGGCATGCTATCTCGGGAAAAACTCTTATTTTTTTTTAGTGATTGTGAAGATCAAGTGGGCAAGTAAGTGAATATGAGGTTGAGGGGAAATGAGAACAGTATTTGATATTGAAGGTATGACTGAGTCTTATACAGACAATTATAATTGAGATTGGCAACTCAAGAAATGCTCGGGAATTCCCTGGCTGTCCAATGGTTAGGGCTCCACGCTTCCACTGCAGGAGACACGGGTTGGATCCCTGGTCGAGGAACTAAGATGCTGCATGCCACGCAGCACAGCCAAAAAAAAAAAAAAAAAAAAAATCCTATCTTTTAGAGTCATGAGGAGTCTTTAAGTTTCTTCATTATAGTCCAACAGGATGGGAAGATAATAATTATTTAGAAGGTAGGTAATCTAATCTCATTGTTTTTTATTAGGATTTTAAGATATTTTGTATGCATTAGGTTGAACCGTAGGAAATTTTTGACACTGACCATTTTGACCTCCAAAAATTGCAGTTTCTTATGGCTCAACCCAATAAAACCACTTTACCACTATTGTCCCACTATATTCAAGTTACTTGACCAAGACCACACCACAGCCAAGCCATAAAACTGAGTTCAGCTTGTTTCTAGTCTTACCTCTAATGCCTTTGATATTCATTTGGGAAAATAAGGGGTGGTTAGGTTTTGTAGAACTTAAAAATGTGAGGTTTGGATTGAGGGCTTGACAGCCCATGGAAATATCGAGAAGGAAGGTCAAGCCTAGAGATTTAGGTGTGGGAGTTATCTCCTCAGAGGCCATGGTTGAAACTGTAAGGAGGGGATAGTGGAAGATCTACCTGCCAGGTGCTGAGGTGAGCTTAACATCGAGGGCTCCCAGAGGAAGCAGTGATTACTGGAACGTGGAAGCATCGCTTCTCTGGATGAAAACATGCATTTACTGGATGACTTAGAACTAGATGAACTGTCGAAATGTCTGATTTTCTTCCGGGAGAAATCTCACCTTGGTATTTCTCTGGAACTTCGCCAGTCCGTCTGAATCTGACATTTGAATCCGTTTAGTCGCTGGAACAGAAACCCAGGGCTTTGGCACCGTGGAACGGGAGATCTTTTAGCTCATGAAATAAGTTATGCTTGCAAAGGAAGTGAAAAGCTGTAAGAAACTATTTATGGCGGTGTGCTCAAGTCTGTGACATAAAATCCTTCTGCAGCTGGAATGGCCAAGGCTGGGCTTTATTGAGGAAGACTTTATTGAAAATTTGTAAGGATTACTGAAGAAAGTAGTTTCATTACTGAAAAGAATTGGTTTCTTCTTAACATACCAAGTGTAGCATTCAACCACAAGGTGGGTTTCCCTTTTCTGTTTTATCATTTATCAAATTAAGAAAATAGGATGAGTGGTGGTCCTCATTTAGGGGTTTTGTTTTAAGGTTTAAAAATTATTATTGATATTTTGGGTGTATCAGTCATGAAAATAGTAAAAGACATAACAGAATTACAGTCAGTTTCGAGATTACCCATAGAGGGTAATATTTTCCTATTTTAAAACAAATCCATGTTGGAGGGGCGGCCAGGGTAAAGATCAGGTTGGGCTGGGACGTGAGGAGGGGATATTCGTTGGAAAAATGCAAAACCATGTGTTTTACATTTTGTAAACCGTGCAATTTCTATTCTGTTACTGCAGTTTATGAAATAGGAAGTATCTGAATATTTCATTGCATACCTTTCCTGTTAAATTTTGGGACAAAATGATGTTTATTTTCATTTTTTCAGTATAACAGCAAAACAAAAATATTCCAGTAAGACAGTAAGAGTGATATTTTAAGATATGGATTTTTTTCCAGTGGATTAAAAAAAGAATGGGAGGGGATTTGGCATATGGTTCCCGGTATCCCCAACTGTTCAGTATATAGGGCAGAGCAGCTATTTATTGAGAATTTGCAGGCCCTGTTTTGACCATACGTATTATTTTATTCGAACATCACAACAGTCTTAGGAGATGAGTATTGTGATTCTCATTTTTCAACCAGGGAGGCTAAGTAACTTACCTAAGGGTGGCTGAGGGTGGGGAAGTGGTAGCTGGAACATGCACACAGAATTTTGTCTAAATTACAAAGATATTCTCTCTCACAATCGAAATTTTATAACACATGGAGATGCTAATTATTTTATTGCACATTTTGGTCTGCAAGTGGCAGAGCTGAAGTTTGGATCCAGGATGCTTAACTCCAGAGGCAGTGCTTTTATTTTTATATTTTTAAAATTTATTTTGTTGAATTTTAGTTGATTTATAATGTTGTGTTAATTTCTGCTGTACAGCAAAGTGATTCAGTTAGACATATATATTCTTTTCCATATTCTTTTCCATTATGGTTTATCACAGGATATTGAATATAGTTCCCTATGCTATACAGTAAGACCTTGTGGTTTATCCATTATATATATATAATAGTTTGCTTCTGCTAACACCAGACTCTCAGTCTGTCTCCTTCCCCCTTGGCAGCCACAGGTCTGTTCTCTATGTCTGTGAGTCTGTTTCTGTTTTACAGATAAGTTCATTTGTGTCTTGTTTTACACTTCACATACAAGTGATACAATATGGTATTTGTCTTTCTCTTTCTGACTTATTTCACTTAGTATGATAATCTCTAGGCCCATCCATGTTGCTGCAAATGGCATTATTTCATTCTTTTTAATGGCTGAGTAGTATTCCATTGTATATATGTACAACATCTTCTTTATCCATTCCTCTGTTGATGGACATCTAGGCTGTTTATTGGCTATTGTGAGTAGTCAAAGGTGGTGCTTTTTAACCACTAAATTTTTCTGTTTTCGTTGCTTTTTTGCTCAGAGTTTTAACCAACAACCCAGAGAAAACGCCTGGAATTCAGTATTCCTAAGTTTTCACTTATCCAAAACCTACTGCCCATGCATAAGGGTGTGTGTGTCTGAATTTTTAATTTCTAAATGGGTCCAGGGGGAGCATCTGATGAGAATGAGAAGACTAAATTTTGAGTTATGGAAAATACTGTCCTTCCAAGGTAACCCCAAGTGAGGGCCTAGCAATCACTCTGTCCCACAGAAGTGCCAGGAAAGGGACCACAGGAAAAGCCAACTACACCTCTCAAATGGAGGCTTACAGGACATGCTGTTAAGGGCACATCTTTGGAATTACCTGCTGGTCTGTCTGACACAGTTCCAAAAAGAAGCCGGAGTTCAGGATGCCTAAGCATTTGAGTCAGTTCCCTGTTGGAACTAGAAAAGGAGACTTCCAGTGGCAAGAGCATAGGTTAGAGCCATCCTCCTGCAGACGTGATGTCTTAGTGGACAGGGATGTTCTCCAAGATTTGGGCTCCACAGAGATTCGGCCAAAGGCAGTGCCAAGGACTCCCTTCACTTTACATTGAAAAAAATCCTGCCTTTCTTTTATTTATTTTTAACTTCTTATTATGGAAAATTTCAAACATATATAAAAACAGAGAGGACATATAGCGAATCCCTCTGAATCCCACTGGCCAAGAAAAACCAAAGTTTCATGAATAGGGGATGCCTGGTTCTTTTTTTCCCCCAGCTTTATTGAGCTGTCATTGACAAATAAAACATTTTATATATTTAAAGTGTGCCACATGTTTTGATAAATGTATACATTGTGAAATAATTACCAGGGATGTCCAATACTAAAAGGAAAAACAAAGTTTTTATGTTCAATAGATGCTTTATTCTCTAAACGAAATTTTGAATCAGAACTGCCAGTTAAGCCGACAGTTGCCTTCCCTGTTTTGAAACACCAGTCTCCTCCCCCCCAGACCCCACGCTTCCTGTTACCCCTTTTGGCTGTCCAGGCCTCCTCCCTGCTCTGCTGGGATACCTCTCCTAACCCCCAGTTCTCCTAGTAATTTCTCATGCTGTTAATGTTACAACTGGCTATTTCTAAAAACCAAAGATTGCCAAGACCTGCTTTTCCAGAGATCATCAATATTTTAAAGGTGACCTTTCTAAGACAATAACGCTGTTATCTAATTCCAATGGTGAATTTCAGGCTCTGTAGGAGAAGAGGACAGAATTATGCAAAGAAAGCACTGTTGGCAGAGGTAAAGCCTTTTAACATCCTGTAAACGGGGATGATTAACTGCTGTTTGTGGCCCCTTGTAAAGTCAGTACTGATAGGGTATTTCTCTTCTCCTGCTGCAGACTGATCTGATAAACTGACCCCATAACCTCCTTCAGGTTTATTGGTCTAGCTCCCGCGACCACTGCTTTTACTTCTTTGAGTGGGGAGCCTGAATTTGAGACAGGAGGTGGGCACCGTGTCTGAAGAGGCTGAATTTGATACCTCTGCATCTTTGTTTCCTCCACCACCCCAGAGTGCAGGGAGGAAGGAGCAGAACACGTGTTAAGTGTTCTTGGGGAAAGGTTATTTTTAGGGGCAGTTTTGCCAAGACTGCTTCTGCAGCTTTTCTTTAGGTACAGATCACATCCTCACCGGCTTAGGTATGTGAATTTCTAGGGGAGCCCTGGGAGGGATGGGGACTGCTGCCTGCATGTAGCAGTTCCAGGCCACCTCCTTCCTTACAAAGATTCATTTTAGTTTATTTGTTTCCCAGCTTTATTGAGATGTAATTGACATGTAATATTGTGTAAGTTGAAGGGTTACAACATCTTGCCCATCTCTCAGGTTCTCTATTCTTTTTTTTTTTTTTAAGAAGATGTTGGGGGTAGGAGTTTATTAATTTATTTATTTTTGCTGTGTTGCGTCTTCGTTTCTGTACGAGGGCTTTCTCTAGTTGTGGCAGGCGGGGGCCACTCTTCATCGCGACGTGCGGGCCTCTCACTATCGTGATGTCTCTTGTTGCGGAGCACAGGCTCCAGACGCGCAGGCTCAGTAGTTGTGGCTCACGGGCCTAGTTGCTCTGCCGCATGTGGGATCTTCCCAGACCAGCACTCGAACCTGTGTCCCCTGCATTAGCGGGCAGATTCTCAACCACTGCGCCACCAGGGAAGCCCAGGTTCTCTATTCTTTATGAAAGGAAATGAGGAAGGAGGGTGGACTGATTCCAGAGGTAGGGTGACCCCTCATCCAGGTTTGCCCAGGACAATCCCAGTTGTGGCTCTTGTCCCAGAGTAACTATAAATAGCATCACCTTTGACTCTCAGAAGTGGTCCAGTTTAGACTTCGAATTCTGTGGTCACTGTTCAGAGGAGATACACAAGGCTACCTCAGAGAAGGTTACCATAATATTGAGACCCAAATAATTTGTATTTTGGACAGTAATGCCTTGTCTCAAAGTACTGGCCTATTTCTGAACTTGAAAAAATGTAAATATTGGTGAAATGAGAGTTCTAAAACTTCGACAGTTTTAAATATCACTGTCTAGTAATTTCTGAATCTTCTAACTCACGAATCCTTTAGAAGACCAAGCCTTGTAGCCAGTGGTGGGAGTGAGCCCTGCGTCTGGAGGGTGTGGGACCACGGACCCCGCTGGATGCCTACTGTGGGCCAGGCTTCCCTCTGAAAGGCACATTGTCGTCGTCCTTATGGTAGTTCGTATGCCGTCCGTGTGGTTTTATAAATAGTATATATACTCTTACTTCAGGTAGCTTGCTATTAATATGTGCTAGGGTTTAAGGATGCTTATTTTGCACATCTAAAAAACTAAGGGTTAAACTTTATTGAGATATCTGGACCAATTTCCAAGGTTGGATCTCTAGGTTTGTTCTTATGACAGCTTAAGTCTTTTTCTAATAAAATTGTATATATCTTTAGACACTTGAAAGTCTGGAAGTGAAGTGATGATAAATATATTTACTGTGGGACAAAATCGTGTTTAATGTAAAATTGTCCCTTCTGTCATGAGACACAGGTGGGGCTGTCACCATTCGAGTCCATTAAGGACTTGGTCGGGAAGCAGGGTGAATGCTGTCAGAAATACTTGGGGAGTGACAGTGGGTTCTATTGCTGTCTGTCACTGGTGTCTGGGTAACTGGATACTAAGGATTTCTCTGCTGCGGTCCTTGGACTTGGACAGTGTGTACCTTCTCCATGGGCATTTTAAAACTTCACGTTGAAATAGGGATTTTAGTGTCAAACTTAAAAAAAGTCCTGAAATAGCACCTCACCGACTGATTAAGAAATGTAAGCTTGCTGGAGTGTATCCAATTTAAGTAGTTTTTCTTTTTCAGGTAAAAAGATGGAGGCTGAGTGAAAGAAAGCTAGCTAACATAATTACAGATAACCAGGGAAGGGAGAAGAATCTAGCCTAACAAATTATATAGACTTTCCCAAACTACCTTTTTAAGATACATTTTCAAATAATCACCCAAGTCATATGTCTTCACTACAGAAAATATGGAGAAGAAATTTAAAAAGTCATACCGTAGGGAAAACTAGTGTTAACATTTTGCCATATTGCCTGCTAGATGACTTGACGCTGTACTAGAAAAGCATATATTTCTGTGTTTTATACTATAATATATAACTGTCTGAAATGGCTCAGGATACGAAGACTTTATTATCTATTTTTATGAACACGTTTTAGTCAGCATGAGCCCTAGGGAAGAACTTCTCCATGGGGAAATCCCAGCCTGGTTCCCCCAGGGCGGAGTGGGCAGGAACTTTGGAAATGACCAGCTTCCCTGGTTTTTAGCCCTTCTGTTTTCCAGAGCTTTCCGCATATGTAGAGCAAAGCTGTAGACGGACCTGATTGGGGGCTGTTCCTCACTTAGAACTGTGCTCTGTCCAAACTGCCAACGCAGAGACTGGCGTATTACAGAGAGCTGTTCCCTTCGAAATGAACACTTGAATTTCTCTGTGCAGACAGCCGTTTGTTTGGGTCCCTGAAAATAGTAACAGTATGGTGAACTTGAATTAAAGAATATTTATTTTGGTGTCTGGGTAGTACAAGCTGCTTCCCCGGTTGCTGGGATGGACCGGGGTTGGGGAGGGGGACATCAGTGTGCTTTTCTTTAAACTTGAATTCATCCTCAAGAAGAGAATCGTGAAAGTACAATTAATGTTGCTTTTGCCTATAACCGAGCAACAGTTGGGTCTGCCCTGTCCCAGAGCCATGTCTTACACATAATTACCCAGGCTCCAAGGGAAAAAGTTATTTTGGAAAGCATAACTTAGGATCAATCGTATGTGAGGCTGTTGGGAGCCTTAAATGCTTGCTTACCAGAAAATCGTCAAAGGAATTCTCCACGGAGGTCGTGCCAGCTTGGGGGAGGCAGGTGTGACCCCACAAAACTCCCAGCCAGCGGCTAAGTCAGGCTCTTGACCTCAGGAAATCTTTAAGCTCAGATGACCAGGCCCCAATAGCTTTCATGTGGTTCTTTGAGCTTACCGCTTTTTGTTTTTAATACTTTAGAGCAAAAATGACCAAAACTTTGATTCTGTAGAGATTTGATTTGGTTAGCGTATGCCTCCAATTGTTTAGGAAGTATCTGCATATTTCTAATCTTAACTTTTTTTTTTCCCCATTTAACAGTTAAAATGGGGGAGTTTCATCAAGATCATTTAACTGTCCTTTAGAAGACAGAAGGCTGTAACTTTTTTTTTTTTATAATTAAGATTTTGTTTCAAGCATTGCAAAACATCCCTTGGAATTAAAGGAGAGGTAGTTTGGATTGCAAACTAGTACTGGGAGTCAGTGGCTCACAGAAGTGTTTGATGTCCTTGCTAGGTTGCTTCCCTCTACCTTGAGGACTACAGAGATGCAGAGATGAGTAAGTGCCCCTGAAAAATAAAAATTAGGAGAATGAGTAATAAGGACTCCTGTAAGTGGTAATAAAATGTTTGTAGGAAATTTCATGAGCTGGGAGGAAATTAACAGATGGAGGTACTTTAGCTTCCAGAGAAATGTAAGAGTTTTTTATGAAACAGAGAAAAGTGCTAAATAATTCAACCCAAATCCAATATTATTTCTGGTGATCTGTATAAGAGGGAACACGGGGACGCACATTGGGTTTTAAATGAAAAAGGAATGCAGTAAGCTGAGACTTCAGACAGTTGTCATTTTCACAGGACAAGCGAAGCGTACTGTTACTAACATCAGCAAGTGATAGACCTCAGTTATCTTAGTGTATCATTCTTTTCGTAAAATTTTTGCTCATGTCCTTTTTTACTTTTTATTGAAGTATAGTTGATTTACAGTGTTGCGTTAATTTCTGGTGTACAGCAAAGGGATTCAGTTATATATATATAACTATATACTTCCCTTATAGTTTATTACAAGATATTGAATATAGTTCCCTGTGCTATATAGTAGGACCTTGTCATTTATCTATTTTATATATATTAGTTTATATCTGCTAATCCCAAACTCCTAATTTATCCCTCTCCCACCCTCTTTCCCCTTTGGTAACCATAAATTTGTTTTCTGTGTATCATTCTTGTGCATTAATTACTATTTGCCTTCATCAAAATCAGTAAAATTTAGACCAGAATAGTGAATATTTTAGCACATGTGAATGTTGACCTCTTTCTAGAAGAAAGACTAAAACTATTAAAAGATAGTTCTTAAATGAAGGTAAAACCACGACTCTCATACAAGAAGAAAAATAAACACATTAAAGATGTTATTTAACTTACTAATGAGAAAACTGGAGAGGTGTTCCAGCCAGTTCAAAAGAGAATCTGAAGAACAGTAACATTTATAGATCGGTAATATTGAAATTAATGTCCAAATGGTGGCAGATACTTTTCTGTGGGTGGAAGGAGGATTGTCCCTGAACTGGACAGAATGCATTCCTTGTCTGTAGACAAGAATGACTTTGCATTGCTCTTGATCATCTTTGGCTTAGATAGATGAGCTGTAGAAGAGCATAGAAGTGATGCCGTAGACAATGCACAACTTCCCCTTTGGAGCTCAGATGCTTCCCAACATAAAGTACCTTATTTAGCTATTTCCTCTTTCCAAATTTCATAACTTGCTGTTGCATCCTTTCTGGAAGTTACAGAAGAGACTCCACATAGTAGACAGGTCATTCCTTTTTTTATTTATTTACTTATTTATTTTTAATTTGGTTGAGGCTGGGTCTTAGTTGCGGCAGGCGGACTCCTCAGTTGCAGCACATGGGATCCTTAGTTGTGGCATGCGGGATCTTTAGTTGCAGCATGTGAACTCTTAGTTGCACCATGTGGGATCTAGTTCCCTGACCAGGGATTGGACCCAGGCCCTTTGCATTGGGAGTGTGGAGTCTTATCCACTGCTCCGTCAGGGAAGTCCCAGACAGGTCATTCCTTAAACCAGAATTAGTCCGGGCTAGACTTGGCTTTGTTAAAAAAACTGAAAAGCATTTTTGTCCCGTTAGGCAGCCTCAAGGGTTTTTAGCACATTTCTTTATCTGTTCTGAACATCCAGGGACTAAATGGAAGTCAGTCTTATGAGCCTGGTGATTGAAGCCTAAAATTCACGATGAAAACCAGACCTGATTAAGACTGTCTTTTCAGAGGCTGGGAGAGCCATCTTTAACCTCCCCACTTCAGTCATCCATTAGCCTGATTCTATTTTTAGGTCCCCTCAGCAGTAAGGTTGCCTTTTACTTTTTATGAGGTGTTTTTTGGGAAACAAGATTACAGACTCCTCTTTTTTAACGTTTAAGGATTCTCTAGTTAAGTTTGACACGGTAATAATAATTTTCAAAAGCCTGGAACTTGAGCAGATAGAGATTTTTAGCTCCGCGCTGTTTTTTATTTTTCAGTTTAAAAAATCTGATTGCTATCTCCTTTGATCTATTCCAGAAGGTCAAATAAGATGTTATTCAGCAAATAGTTACTGAGTGCCACTAGGTCCCGGGCACTGTCTAGAACGCAAAACAAAAATCCCAGCTTCTCTGTGTGGCACTTTCACAGATATTTTTAGAATGTTCCAGGTGGTGGTGTCACCCACCAGGTATTTCTGAGAGGATTATTCCTGCTTCCCTACCAAGTCCTTAAAGAATTCTAAATGGTGACAGCCCTACTTGAGTTGTTTGTAGGCTTTGATATTCCTTAATTAGAAATTGTTAGATATTCTCACATTGCCTACAAAGAGATCCTGAATCCTGCTTGAAGGCAGTATTTGTTGGGGATGAATAAGTGGGAAAAGGCTGCCTCTGTTTTTTTCTCTTTCTTTGTCTTTGAGTAATCAAATTTGCATTTATGAGTATTCTTGTTACTCAAGTTAAAAGCAGTATGTTGTTACTGTTGAGGCTCCAATTCATTTATGACTGAAATTGTCAAGTTTAAGCTTGAAGTATTAAAAATTTGAATGAGTGCTAGCTCTGTGTGCGTGAATACAGGTGTCCCTGCTGGGTGCTGATACAAAGGTGAATAAGGGAAGACTAGGGGCTACTGTGTTCATTTTGTGGTTCTTTGATTAATAATATGTATGCCTGCGGGCATATAAAAGCCTGAGAAACCAGTTGTGGGTCTTCCATTTGCAACGGAATGCAGTGGTATTTGTCTTTTTAAATTTATTTTATTTTATTAAAAAATTTTTTTTGGCTGAGTTGGGTCTTCGTTGCAGTGCGCGGGCTTCTTCTTGCGGTGGCTTCTCTTGTTGTGGAGCACGGGCTTCAGTAGTTGTGGCATGCAGGCTGAGTAGTTGTGGCTCACGGGCTCTAGGGTGCAGGTTCAGTAGTTGTGGTGCACGGGCATAGCTGCTCCACGGCATGTGGGATCTCCCCGGACCAGGGCTCAGGCCCGTGTCCCCTGCATTGGCAGGCAGATTCTTAACCACTGTGCCACCAGGGAAGCCTGGAATTTGTCTTTTTACACGAGTTAATTTTAAAGTTCATGGGAAAAATATTTTTACCCTCTATGAGCAAAAACTAGTGCTCTAAGCACCTTGTACCTTCAGGAAGTTAAGATATGCCAGTGGGTGTCCTTGGTTCTTTTAATGGTGGGGTGAGTACTTGTGATAAACCAGCAAAGATGGAGACCTGGCATGGTTCTGGGTTCTTGGATCACAGACCTCCTTGTATCCTTCTCTGTGTACAGCAGTAGGCTATGAAATGTGCTGAGTGACAGCATGTTTATGTTCAGTTATCAGAGGTGGAATATCTCCTCTGTTCAAGTAGACATAAATTGTGGCCATGGGCTGTCTTCGTTTTTCTATGCGATGGCTTACTTCCATTTCCATTGTAAGCACTTCAGGTTTCTTTGAATTGCCATCACCGACTGCTGGTATTTCTGTGTGTGTTCCTGTATCATTTATATTTGCAAAATATTTTCCAGTCCCTTACAATTCATCACACTTCCCAGCCAACTCATCGAATTAGGTTCATGGTGCATTGCTTAGGGGAAGAAATAAGCCACATGATTAGCAGAGGCAAACTATTATATATAGGATGGATAGACAACAAGGTCCTACTGTATAGAACAGGGAACTATATTTAATATCCTGTAATAAACCATAGTGGAAAAGAATATGAAAAAGCATATATGTATAACTGAGTCACTTTGCTGTACAGCAGAAATTAACACAACATTGTAAATCAACTGTACTTCAATAAAATGGAAAGAATACAGGATAAATCCAAGGAGAAACAGCCTAAGACACATATTAATCACATTATCAAAAATTAAATACACAGAAAAAATACTAAAAGCAGCAAGGGAAAAGCAACAAATAACATACAAGGCAATCTCCATAAGGTTAACAGCTGATCTTTCAGCAGAAACTCTGCAAGCCAGAAGGGAGTGGCAGGACATATTTAAAGTGATGAAAGGGAAAAACCTACAACGAAGATTACTCTACTCAGCAAGGATCTCATTCAGATTCGATGGAGAAATTAAAACCTTTAGAGACAAGCAGAAGCTAAGAGAATTCAGCACCATCAAACCAGCTTTACAACAAATGCTAAAGGAACTTCCCTAGGCAGGAAACACAAGAGAAGGAAAAGACCTACAATAACAAACCCAAAACAATTAACAAAATGGTAATAGGAACATACATATTGATAATTACCTTAAATGTAAATGGATTAAATGTTCCAATCAAAAGACACGGACTGGCTGAATGGATACACAAACAAGACCTGTATATATGCTGTCTCTAAGAGACCCACTTCAGACCTAGGGACACATACAGACTGAAAGGAAGGGGATTGGAAAAAGATCTTCCATGCAAATGGAAATCAAAAGAAAGCTGGAGTAGCAATTCTCATATCAGACAAAATAGACTTTAAAATAAAGACTATTACAAGAGACAAAGAAGGACACTACATAATGATCAAGGAATCAATCCAAGAAGAAGATATAAGAATTGTAAATATTTATGCACCCAATGTAGGAGCACCTCAATACATAAGACAAATGCTAACAGCCACAAAAGGGGAAATTGACAGTAACACAATCATAGTAGGAGATTTAGCACCCCACTTTCACCAATGGACAGATCATCCAAACTGAAAATAAATAAGGAAACACAAGCTTTAAATGATACATTAAACAGCATGGACTTAATTGATATTTATAGGACATTCCATCCGAAAACAACAGAATCCACTTTCTTCTGAAGTGCTCATGGAACATTCTCCAAGATGGATCATATCTTGGGTCACAAATCAAGCCTTGGTAAATTTAAGAAAATTGAAATCATATCAAGGGACTTCCCTGGTGGCGCAGAGGTTAAGAATCTGCCTGCCAATGTAGGGGATACGGGTTCGAGCCCTGGTCTGGGAAGATCCCACATGCTACAGAGGAACTAAGCCCATGAGCCACAACTACTGAGCCTGTGCTCTATCTAGAGCCTATGAGCCACAACAGCTGAGCCCGCTTGCCTAGAGCCCATGCTCCGCAACAAGAGAAGCCCATATACCGCAACGAAGAGTAGCCCCTGCTCACTGCAACTAAATAAAGCCCGCATGCAGCAACAGAGAGCCAACACAGCCAAAAATAAATAATAAATAAATTTAAAAAATAAAAGAAATCATATCAAGTATCTTTTCCAACCACAATGCTATGAGACTAGATATCAGTTACAGGAAGAAAACTGTAAAAAATACAAACACATGGAGGCTAAACAATACTAAATAACCAAGAGATCACTGAAGAAATCAAAGAGGAAATAAAAAAATACCTAGAAAACAAATGACAATGAAAGCACAACAACGCAAAACCTATGGGATGCAGCAAAAGCAGTTCTAAGAGAGGAGTTTATAGCAATACAATCATACCTCAAGAAACAAGAAAAATCTCAACAACCTAACCTTACACCTAAAGCAATTAGAGAAAGAAGAACAAAAAACCCCCAAAGTTAGCAGAAGGAAAGTAATCATAAATATCAGATCAGAAATAAATGAAAAAGAAATGAAGGACACAATAGCAAAGATCAATAAAACTAAAAGCTGGTTCTTTGAGAAGATGAAATTGATAAACCATTAGCCAGACTCAGAGAAGAAGAAAAGGGAAAAGACTCAAATCAACAGAATTAGAAATGAAAAAGGAGAAGTAACAACTGACACTGAAGAAATACAAAGGATCATGAGAGATTACTACAAGCAACTATATGCCAATAAAATGGACAACCTGGAAGAAATGGACAAATTCTTAGAAAAGCACAACCTTCTGAGAGTGAACCAGGAAGAAATAGGAAAGATAAACAGACCAATCACAAGCATGGAAATTGAAACTGTGATTAAAAATCTTCTAACAAACAAAAGTCCAGGATCAGATGGCTTCACAGGTAAATTCTCTCAACATTTAGAGGGGAGCTAACACCTATCCTTCTCAAAATCTTCCAAAATATAGCAGAGGGAGGAACACTCCCAAACTCATTCTACGAGGCCACCATCACCGTGATACCAAAACCAGACAGGGCTTCCCTGGTGGCGCAGTGGTTGAGGGTCCGCCTGCCAATGCAGAGGACACAGGTTTGTGCCTCAGTCTGGGAAGATCCCACATGCCGCGGAATGGCTGGGCCCGTGAGCCATGGCTGCTGGGCCTGTGCGTCCGGAGCCTGTGCTCCGCAGTGGGAGAGGCCACAACAGTGAGAGGCCCGCGTACGGCTAAAAAAAAACCTGACAAAGATGTCACAAAAAAAGAAAACTACAGGCCAGTATCATTGATGAACATAGATGCAAAAATCCTCAACAAAATACTAGCGAACAGAATCCAACAGCACATTAAAGGATCATACACCATGATCAACTGGGGTTTATCCCAGGAATGCAAGGATTCTTCAATATATGCAAATCAATCAATGTGATACACCATATTAACAAATTGAAGGATAAAAACCATATGATCCTCTCAGTAGATGCAGAAAAACCTTTTGAAAAAACTCAACACCCATTTATGATAAAAACCCTTCAGAAAGTAGGCATAGAGGGAAGTTACCTCAACATAATAAAGGCCACATATGACAAACCTGCAGCCAATATCATTCCCAGTGGTGAAAAACTGAGAACATTTCCACTAAGATCAGGAACAAGACAAGGTTTCCCACTCGCACCACTATTATTCAACGTAGTTTCAGAAGTTTTAGCCACAGCAATCAGAGAAGAAAAAGAAATCAAAGGAATTCAAATTGGAAAAGAAAAAGTAAAGCTGTCACTGTTTGCAGATGACATGACACTATACATAGAGAATCCTAAAGATGCTACCAGAAGACTACTAGAGCTAATCAATGAATTTGGTAAAGTAGCAGGATACAAAATTAAGGCACAGAAACCTTTTGCATTCCTATACACTAATGATGAAAAATCTGAAAGAAAAATTAAGGAAACACTCCCATTTACCACTGCAACAAAAAGAATAAAATACCTAGGAATAAACCTACCTAAGGAGACAAAAGACCTGTATGCAGAAAACTATAAGACACTGATGAAAGAAATTAAAAATGATACAAACAGATGGAGAGATATACCATGTTCTTGGGTTGGAAGAATCAACATTGTGAAAATGACTATACTACCCAAAGCAATCTGCAGATTCAACGCAATCCCTATCAAACTACCACTGGCATTTTTCACAGAACTAGTACAAAAAATTTCACAATTTGTATGGAAACACCAGAGACCCTGAATAGCCCAAGCAATGTTGAGAAAGAAAAACGGAGCTGGAGGAATCAGGCTCCCTGACTTCAGACTGTACTACAAAGCTACAGTCATCAAGACAGTATGGTACTGGCACAAAAATAGAAATATAGATCAATGGAACAGGATAGAAAGCCCAGAAATCCATGCACAGATGGTCACCTTATCTTTGATAAAGGAGGCAAGAGTATACAATGGAGAAAAGACAGCCTCTTCAATAAGTGGTGCTGGGAAAACTGGACAGCTACATGTAAAAGAATGAACTCCCTAACACCATACACAAAAATAAACTCACAATGGATTAAAGACTTAAATGTAAGGCAGATACTATCAAACTCTTAGAGGAAAACACAGGCAGAACACTCTATGACATAAATCACAGCAAGATCCTTTTTGACCCACCTCCTAGAGAAATGGAAATAAAAATAAAAATAAATAAATGGGACCTAATGAAACTTCAAAGCTTTTGCACAGCAAAGGAAACCATAAACAAGACCGAAATACAACCCTCAGAATGGGAGAAAATATTTGCAAATGAAGCGAGTGACAAAGGATTAATCTCCAAAATATACAAGCAGCTCATGCAGCACATTATCAAAAAAAAACAAACAGCCCAATCTGAAAATGGGCAGAAGACCTAAATAGACATTTCTCCAAAGAAGATATACAGATTGCCAACAAACACGTGAAAGGATGCTCTGCATCACTAATCATTAGAGAGATGCAAATCAAAACTACAGTGAGGTATCACCTCACACTGGTCAGATAGGCCATCAACAAAAAATCTACAAACAATAAATGCTGGAGAGGGTGTGGAATGTAAATTGATACAGCCTCTATGGAGAACAGTATAGAGGTTCCTTAAAAAACTAAAAATAGAACTACCATATGACCCAGCAATCCCACTACTGGGTATATATCCTGAGTAACCTGTAATTCAAAAACAGTCATGTACCCCAATGTTCATTGCAGCACTATTTACAATAGCCAGGAGATGGAAACAACCTAAGTGTCCATCGACAGATGAATGGATAAAGAAGATGTGGCACATACATAGAATGGAACATTACTCAGCCATAAAAAGAAATGAAATTGAGTTATTTGTAGTGAGGTGGATGGACCTAGAGTCTGTCATACAGAGTGAAGTAAGTCAGAAAGAGAAAAACAAATACCATATGCTAACACATATATATAGAACAAAAAAAAATAGGTTATGAAGAACCTAGGGGCAGGACAGGAATAAAGACAGAGACGTAGAGAATGGACTTGAGGACACAGGGAGGGTAAGGTTAAGCTGGGACAAAGTGAGAGAGTGGCATGGACATATATACACTACCAAACGTAAAATAGATAGCTAGTGGGAAGCAGCTGCATAGCACAGGGAGATCAGCTCCGTGCTTTGTGACCACCTAGAGGGGTGGGATAGGGAGGGTGGGAGGGAGACAGAAGAAGGAGGAGATATGGGGATATATGTATACGTATAGCTGATTCACTTTGTTATACGGCAGAAACTAACACAACATTGTAAAGCAATTATACTGCAATAAAGATGTTAAAAAAATTAAAAATAAAATGAAAAGAAAAGGAAAATAATAAGCCACAGGAGAGATGAGCTGACTTACCCACACCAGATGCTGAGCTGGTCACAGAGCCAGGCTTTGGATTTTAGGGTTGCTGTTTTTTAGGGACTGCTGAACTGAGCTGTTGCATGCCATGTTATGCAGCAGGATCTTGGAGACTAAGCAGAGATTTGTGGGTGGAGAAGAAAGGGCTGCCCACCGTGTCGTTAGCTGCCTGGTTATGCCAGTTATGAGAACAGGAGGGCCCCAAATGGGCTTCCGAGATATCTGGTAATTGATTGTAGCACATGCAGCATCCTTAGAAGGAACACTCTTCTACTTCCGTATTTCTTGCTTTGATTCAATTTTTTAAACGTCTGTAGTTGAGAAGTGTACTTGGGTGCTTGGTAACCTTGAAGGTTTGGAATGTTTTCCACATCAGATGATTGTTCAGCGTTCACTGTGCTGAACAGTCGGTGACAACTGTTGAGTGACTGCTGGGTCCAGAGAACTATCCTAATGTTAGTATAAACTCCAGCAGAAACACCATTTTATTTTTTGGCAATTTACATTAAAAACATTTTGGGGTGTTTTTTTTGTTTTGTTTTGGCAGTACGCGGGCCTCTCACTGTCGGGGCCTCTCCCGTTGCAGAGCACAGGCTCTGGACGCGCAGGCTCAGCGGCCATGGCTCACGGGCCCAGCCGCTCCGCAGCATGTGGGATCCCCCCGGACCGGGGCACGAACCCGCGTCCCCTGCATCGGCAGGTGGACTCTCAACCACTGCGCCACCAGGGAAGCCCCTGGTGTTTTTTTTTTTAATTGAAGTATAGTTGATTTACAGTGTTGTGCTAATTACTGCTGAACAGCAAAGTGATTCAGTTATACATATATATTCTTTTCCATTATGGTTTCTCATAGGATGTTGAATATAATAACCTGTGCTCTACAGTAGGACCTTGTTGTTTATCCATTCTGTGTATAATAGCTTAAGTCTGCTAATCCCAACCTCCCACTCCATCCCTCCTCCAACCCCCTCTCCCTTGGCAACCACCAGTCTGTTCTCTATGTCTGTGATCCTGAGAAACACCTTTTATTTAAAGATGGTTGAGTGTCTGAATCTTTCAGTTTAATCTTTCAGTTTGCTGATTTTTCTGATGTGATGCTGGAGTGGCCCATTTTTCTGGGCGTTGTGGCATTGTCCAGGCTCACCCAGTGCTATTCCCCCTGTGATTTGTGGGTCAGGGTCTTTCTGGCTGAGGGGTGGTGAAGCTTTGCGGTGAACCAGCACATCTGCTTCTGCCAGCCACATGGTTTGCAGGAATTTCTGCCCTCTCAAAGGAGCGGCTTCCTGCCCTTCAGGAGGGCAGTGTGTCCTTTCTTAAATGCTGGAGCTGCCCCCCTTCTCCCTTACAAAATGTGTGCATCTTTCTAGACACCTGCACCCCTGCCTTACTTTTTGAATATTTAAAAAGAACAAGGAAAGTGATTAGGAGGGATCCTGGCAAATTGAGAATTTGTGAAGTGGAAAAGAAGACACTGTTATAATGGTTATTGTAAATAGAAAAACAAGTGGAGCATTTTTAGAAAATCAACTTAACAGAGCTGTGGTTTTCAACAGTTTTTCATGGGAGGCTGTTCAGAGCCACTGCGATAATAGGTCGTGTGGCCCAGCTGATATCCAGGTTATCCTCCTGATAACCTTTTGAGTTGCTTCATTAAGTTGATCATGACAATTTTTTGGTAGCTGGGAAGGTGTCAGGACGTGAAGGACAAATAATTGCATGGTGTCGGAGTCAGAAATAGAATCCGAGTTTGAGCCATGACTGTGGGCGGGACTGGGCTCCACCTGCCCTCCCTGCTCCCTCTCAGGGACCACTGCCCCTGCTCACCTGGGGCTCAGTTGTCCCATCCATAGGATGCAGGCCAGGAATCGCCATGCTAGCCACTTGATGTCTTTACTCTCTGAGAACAGTAAGTGATAAGCAAACTCAAAATTGTAGAACACTCTGATGGTGCCCCAAACCTGTTTAGACCTGATAGACAATGCTGTTTTTCTTTTTTTTTGATGTATAGTTGATTTACAGTGTTGTGTTAATTTCTGCTATATAGCAAAGTGATTCAGCTACACACACACACATATATAGTTCTCTGTGCTAGACAGTAGGACCTTATTGTTAACCATTCTATATATAAAAGTTTGCATCTGTTAACCCCAGACTCCCAGTGACAATGCTGTTTTATAATTAGTGGATTTAAAAGCTGAAAATTGTTCGGACTTGCCTATCCTGAGCTTCATGCTGCAGGCTCTGCCCGAACGTCCCAGCCCTCAGTAAACCCTGTTCTATTTTGTTCAGAAACGCCCAGTGGCTGTAGTGAGTCTCCATGTTAGGAAATGTGACCTCTAATTAGTATTTTATGCAGTTATTATGAAAATAAAAGCTGGTTAACAGAGTATAAAAGAAATTGATAGCTGTTGTGTTGCCAGATTTTTGTTTGGAGAAAATGGAATAGTAAATTGAACAGGGATAGTCTTATAGGAGCCAGCCCAACCCTAGAGCCTTATTGCTAGAAGAATTAATAATTAACTGATGGTATGAGATGGACTCAAACTCAGAGGACCGTGTCAGATTCAGGATTGATCTTTTTGGTTCTTATTTGTGTCTCCAGGTGATAATCTTTTCCAGGTAGAGATGCAAACTTGTGTTATTTAAACAATATATATAATCACAGATATTACTCATTTTGATTAAAAGACCTTGTTTTCCCTTCTGCCTTTGGAATAGTCTACAATGTAGGTTGTTGTGTCTGTAGAATTAATTGACTTAATTAACTTATATAGAAACCAAATACGAATGCATAATGGTCAGTAACTCAAGCTTATCTCAATATTTCAGTGAGGACATAAGTGCTTTTTTTTTTCTTCTCCTCTGCACGGCATGTGGGATCTCAGTTCCCTGACCAGGGATCAAACCCGCGTCCCCTGCAGTGGAAGCGCAGAGTCCTAACCATTGGACCACCAGGGAAGTCCCGTTTTTTTAAATAAGTGCTTTTTTGCCATTAAGCACATTGTATTGATTGTCATGGCATATAATTTAACTTTCAGAAAGACAGTGGTCTTAGGATTCCTATGGACTTGGGGCTTTGCTAGTATGTTCTTCAAGGAAGAAGGTATGGCCTCTGAATGGGGGTAGCAATTCTTGCTAACAGATATTCCTGGAAAACTCCTCCAACTGACATTTTTCTTTCTTTTTTTTAATTTTTATTTTATATTGGAGTATAGTTGATTTACAATGTTGTGTTTCAGGTGTACAGCAAAGTGATTCAGTTATACGTATACATGTATCCATTCTTTTTTCAGATTCTTTCTCATATAGGTTATTACAGAATATTGAGTAGAGTTCCCTGTGCAATACAGTAGGTCCTTGTTGATCATCTATTTTATATATAGTAGTGTATCTATGTTAATCCCAAACTCCTAATTTACCCCTCCCCCCAGCCTTTCCTCTTTGGTAACCAGAAGTCTGTTCTCTATGTCTGTGAGTCTGTTTCTGTTTTGTAGATAAGTTCATTTGTATCATATTTTAGATTCCAGATATAAGTGATGTGATATTTGTCTTTTTCTTTCTGACTTACTTCACTTAGTATGATAATCTCTAGGTCCACCCATGTTGCTACAGATGGCATTATTTCATTCTCTTTTATGGCTGAGTAATATTCCATTGTATATATGTACCACATCTTCTTTATCCTTTATTCTGTTGATGGACATTTAGGCTGCTTCCGTGTGTTGGTTATTCCAACTGACATTTTTCTCAACCACCATGTTTCAGGGGTTGAAGAGCATTTTCTGGATCTCTTAGATTATGTTCAGGAAGATAACGGGGCAGTGACCGCTGATTGTTTTGAGTATCCTTCAGACTTATCCCAGGAAACAGAATACTATAAGTCATAGGCACATGGCCTTAACCCCCAGGCCCTCTTCCTCTGCTCCCTGTGTTTGGAGAGTTTCAGTACCACGACCAGAGAGGGTCCTGTATGAGCAGGGAGACCAGTCTGCACCCACAGGACTGTCCATCCTGGCCAGTGACTCATGGGTTATGATTCTGTATGTTTCAGGCAGAAATGCTAATATTTGCTCCCATTGCCTAAGGAATATACAAAGTGAGACAGTGACTCCCATGACTTTCCGTCTTTTCCTCTGTGACTTGAACACTTGTTCCCTTAGCTTTTTTTTTAATATATACATATATATTTATTTATTTTTATTGAAGTATAATTGATTTACAATGTTGTGTTAATTTCAGGTGTACAGCAGAGTGATTCAGTGATACATATATATCTATTTTTCAGATTCTTTTCCCTTAGAGGTTATTACAAAATATTGAGTATAGTTCCCTGTGCTATATAATAGATCCTTGTCGGTTACCTATTTTATATATAGTAGTGTGTATTTGTTAATCCCAAACTCCTAATTTATCCCTCCCCCCACCGTTTCCCCTTTGGTAACCGTAAGTTTGTTTTCTATGTCTGTTAGTCTACATCTGTTTTGTATATAAATTCATTTGTATCACTTTTTATTTTTAGATTTTACATGTAAGCAATATCATGATATTTGTCTTTCTCTGTCTGGCTTACTTCACTTAGTATGATCATCTCTAGGTCCATCATTCCCTTTGTCGTGCGCGTCTTTGAAGGGTGAGAAGGACTGGAAGCATCAGCCTTTCCTGTCTGCGGGTAGGCGGTTCATGCTTTCCCATCCTGGTTCTCTTTGTGTGGCTCTGAGAGGTTTTTTTCTTTTTTTTGTTTTTTGTTTGTTTGTTTTTTTGCGGTACGCGGGCCTCTCACTGTTGTGGCCTCTCCTGTTGCGGAGCACAGGCTCCGGACGTGCAGGCTCAGCGGCCATGGCTCATGGGCCCAGCCGCTCCGTGGCATGTGGGATCTTCCCGGACCGGGGCATGAACCCGCATCCCCTGCATCGGCAGGCGGACTCTCAACCACTGCGCCACCAGGGAAGCCCCTGAGAGTTTTTTTTATGTGCTTGTTTTCAAGATGCAAAAAGTGTATGTATTTATCACTAGGTGAACAGGGGCAGGGAAGAAGCTCTTCTCTAGGAGAGAGGTAGAGGAAGATTTGAGTTGGAAGCAAGGGAGGAGGTTGGAGGACCTCAGATGTGATGAGGCAGCTTCTGAGGTGAGCTTTGGGCTGGGGAGACGTTGGCCTCTTTCCTTGAGGGTCTCTGTCTGGTTTGTAACACCATGTCTTTATTTTTTTTTTTTTGCGGTACGCGGGCCTCTCACTGTTGTGGCCTCTCCCGTTGCGGAGCACAGGCTCTGGACGCGCAGGCTCAGCGGCCATGGCTCATAGGCCCAGCTGCTCCACGGCATGTGGGATCTTCCCGGACTGGGGCACGAACCCGCGTCCCCTGCATCGTCAGGCGGACTCTCAACCACTGCGCCACCAGGGAAGCCCAACACCATATCTTTTAAGAAAGGACACCTGCCTTCCTAATCTGGTTTGAACCAAGGAGCCTCCCTCCAAAACCACGTGGACCTACATTGGTTCCATTTGATTTCTCCCAGATTTAGTTCACAGGGAACTTAAAGATGCATGTTGCCATCAAAGAGCAAGAAAATCCACAAAGAAGTTTTTTTTTTTTAAATTAATTTATTTTGTTTTTGTCTGCACTGGGTCTTCTTTGCTGTGCACGGGCTTTCTCTAGTTGTGGCGAGCGGGGCATACTTTTTGTTGTGGTGCGAGGGCTTCTCATTGCAGTGGCTTCTCTTGTTGTGGAGCATGGGCTCTAGGCACGTGGGCTTCAGTAGTTGTGGCACACGGGCTCTAGAGCACAGGCTCAGTAGTTGTGGAGCACGGGCTTAGTTGGTCCGCGGCATGTGGGATCTTCCCGAACCAGGGCTCGAACCCGTGTCCCCTGCATTGGCAGGCAGATTCCCAACCACTGCGCCACCAGGGAAGTCCCCACAAAGAAGTCTTTTAGGTACAATATGTGGGATTTTGTTGCTGCTGTGATGGCTTTTGTTTTTATCTCCTCCACGATTAGCGGGATTTTCACAGAAGCGGAGGACAATGGGGAAGGCATAGGAACAGTCTCTGTAGGCCATGGTAATGGAAACTGTAAATAGAATGAAAATTAAACAGTCTAATAAAGCTTAAAATTCCTTTTCAGAGTGCACTGGCCTCTTTGCAAGCTATTATCACAGAGCCTTGGGGTCCTTTTTCGCATTTGAGTTGGTTAGTCACCACCTTTATTGGCTCTTCGGAATACTCATTAAAGAAAGCGAAACTTCATTAGGCTTAACTGACAAAATTGACCTGGTAGATTCAGTTCATTCTCTGGATTTGCACAACTAAATAATTACCTGTGGTAAGTTACCTTCATCACATGCATGCCTATAAAAAGGTGGTATCCAGGGGCTTCCCTGGTGGAGCTGTGGTTGAGAGTCTGCCTGCCGATGCGGGGGACACGGGTTCGCGCCCCGGTCTGGGAAGATCCCACATGCCATGGAGCGGCTGGGCCCGTGAGCCATGGCCACTGGGCCTGTGCATCTGGAGTCTGTGCTCTGCAACGGGAGAGACCACAACAGTGAGAGGCCCGTGTACGGCCAAAAAAAAAAGGTGGTATCCAGCAGATGTTCACAGTGTTCCATAGTGGGGGTCAGGAAACCTGCATTGATTTCATGAAAAGCTTTGGGGTTCTATCCAGAAGTGCTTCTGATACTTATATTATGAAGGGGCTTAAATAACATGGTAATAAGGTAATTTATACCGGCAATATTTGCCCTTTTTGTTTTTTTTTTTTCTTTTTGCGGTACACGGGCCTCTCACCGTTGCGTCCCCTCCCGTCGCGGAGCACAGGCTCCGGACGCGCAGGCTCAGTGGCCATGGCTCACGGGCGCAGCCGCTCTGCAGCATGCGGGATCCTCCCGGACCGGGGCACGAATCCGCGTCCCCTTCATCGGCAGGCGGGCTCCCAACCACTGCGGCACCAGGGAAACCCTGCCCATTTTTAATTAGAGTATAGATAAAGATAATTCAATAAATATTTTATATCACTGTATTTTTTCTCTGTCAGTTCCATAACCCACTGTGCTCTTGTGCCTTCCCCAAAAGCTTATGTATATGGTTAGTCTTGGTATTGTGAAAAAAAAGAAAAACAAACAGAAAACCTTTAAAGTAGTTTTGCTTGCTGAAAATGGGGCCTGGGAAGTTTTTCACTGTATGAACTTAGTTATCTGGAAGCAACCTAAATGTCCATCCAAGGAGCTAGTTAGAAAATAAAATGTGGTATAGTCCCGAGAGTGGAATACTATGCAGCCATAAAAAGGAATGCTCTTTGCTGATATTGAATGACCCTAGGTTATAGTTTTCTTAAAAAATGTAAAACAGCCAGGTGCAGAACAATGTGTATATTATGATTTGTGTTAAAGGGATAGAAAAAAGATGTGTGTGCCTTTGTGTTTACGTATGTATACAATATTGTTGAAGAGAAACACAAGACACTGAATCTCTTTGTTGTTCCCTCTGGGGGAGGGAACTCAGTGGCTGGAAACAGGAGTGAGAGGGAGGCTTTCCACTTTACGCCTTTTTGTACCACTTGAATTTTGAACCCGGGTAATAATAGACTCTTGTTAATAATCTTAGCTTCAAAAAACAAAATTTGATTATGTATAGTAGCACTGTCCAATAGAACTCTCTGTGATGCTGGAAGTGTTCCGTACACATCTGCACCATCCAGTACAGATGTGCTTGTACACATGTGGCTTTTGAACACTCGAAAGATGGCTTGTACAGCTGGGAAACTAAAATTTTAATTTCCTTTCATTATAATTAATTACATTTAAGTAGCCAAGTGTGGTTACTGGCTACCATATTGATTGGGTGCAGACCTAGAGTATATGACTTAGAGTATCTCTTCTGTTTAGACCTGACTAAAGTTTAGATGTGTTTTAGGAGAAATAACTATTAGTTTTGGCTCTCACAATAACATTTATTATTGGAAATCCAAGAAAATACCTATATTTTCTTTTTGTCCTAGAATTTAATGCCATCACATATTTCTTTTTCTTAAATTTATTTTATTGAAGTACAGTTGATTTACAGTGTTGTGTTTATTTCTGCGGTACAGCAAAGTGATTCAGTTATACATCTATATTCATTCTTTTTCATGTTCTTTTCCATTATGGTATATCACAGAATATTGAATATAGTTCCCTGTGCTATACAGTAGGACCTTTTTTTTTTTAACATCTTTATTGGAGTATAATCGCTTTACAATGGTGTATTAGTTTCTGCTTTATAACAAATTGAATCAGCTATACGTATACATATATCCCCATATCCCCTCCCTTTTGCGTCTCCCTCCCACCCTCCCTATCCCACCCCTCTAGGTGGTCACAAAGCACTGAGCTGATCTCCCTGTGCTATGCGGCTGCTTCCCACTAGCTATTTTACATTTGGTAGTGTATATATGTCCATGCTACTCTCTCACTTCATCCCAGAGTAGGACCTTGCTCTTTATCCATTCTCTATATAATAGTTTGCATCTGCTAACCCCAAACTCCCAATCCATCCCTCCCCCAGCTCCCTTCCCCCTTGACAACCAGAAGTCTGTTATCTGTATCTGTGAGTCTCTTTCTGTTTTGTAGATCAGTTCATTTGTGTCCTATTTTAGATTCTGCATGTAAGTGATATCATATGGTATTTGTCTTTCTCTTTCTGACTTACTTCACTTAGTATGATCATCTCCAGGTCCATCCATGTTGCTGCAAATACCATCACGTATTTCTTGAAATAAGTGCCCATCCGTCAGATTTGAAAATCCTTTTTATTACCCAGAAAAATCATTTTTATGGAAAACTGTGTCTTTTTGTAGTCTTACTTGGACAAACTGTATTTTTGAGAGGTTCATCTTCTCATCTATAACACAAACCCTGTTTGTCTGTCTCGCTGCAGCGTAACGTGCGGGCGCTTTGTTCCGGAGCCCAGCAGCTGTTGTGTGACAAGGGCACAGTTTGCATTCTTAGCCAGCAGCTGCCAGAAGCATTTCTAATCTGGTTTTGGCAGGAAATAGTGCACAAGTGGAAACCAAGTTAAAAGAAGTTTGAAAAATAAACAGAATGACTTTGGATGCCACTTAGTACAGAGTTCATCTTTCTGCTTGATATTGCCCTAGTTATTTGTTAACATGACTAGCCTCTGAGCCCTTCCAGGGCAGGGCTGTATCTAATTGTCTTTGAAATCCGGGGTCTAGCCCAGGACCTGGAATATGCCAGTAGGAGTTCATTATTATTGCTACTACTACTATTATTATTATTAATGATTGACTATACTGCAAATTTGTTTAATTGATTCAGTTACTAGCTTAAAACTGTTGTTCATCCAGGATAAACTAGTTGTAGGTAATTAGTGGGTACGGGTCCCTCTTCTCTTCCCCTTTCTACTGCACAATGCCGCCCACCCTCTGCTCTGAAGTATGACATTTTGAACATTCTTTAAGCATAATTTATTCATCCATTCTGCAAGCACGCTGATTTCTGTTGTATGCAGGGAATAAGCACATCCTAATTTCCTACAGAATAAGAGGTTTTCAGAAGGCAAAGGCATAGGTGTAAACATGGTATCTTTTTAAAAAAATTTTATTAGTTTTTTAATTGAAGTATAGTTGATTTACAATGTGTTAGTTTCAGGTATACAGCACAGTGATTCAGTTATATATATATATATATAATATATATATATATATTCTTTTCCCTTATAGGTTATTACAAAATATTGAGTGTAGTTCCCTGTGCTATACAGTAGGTCCTTGTTGGTTATCTATTTTATATATAGTAGTGTGTATATGTTAATCCCAAATGTGTTACCTTTCTAAACTGAAGGCAAAAATTCCTCAGGTGGTTAGACCCAAAAAATGATTTTTTTTTGTCTCTAAAGAGGAAAGTTTATTAAAATCTTACCTTCAGGGCTCAAATCATGCTTTCCATCCAATTCGGTCTGCTTTCTCTCAAAGGTCCAGGATGCCCCAGCCTCCTGTTCTCCCCACGATGTGTAAGATGTCAGGCATGGTCCATGTGGAGGGGCTCTGAGTGCTGATGGGGCTGTGCTCAGCACTGTTTGCTTCTCGTTGCAGACCTTCACTGCCTGGTGTAACTCCCACCTCAGAAAAGCTGGCACTCAGATCGAAAACATCGAGGAAGACTTCCGGAATGGCCTTAAGCTCATGCTGCTTTTGGAAGTCATCTCAGGTGAGTCTTAAACATTTTTCATACGTGTTATACCCAATCTTACATGTACTTCTATGTCTGAGCAGTAGATACGCATCTGTTTTTTTTTGTTTGTTTGTTTTTTTAAAAAAAGCTCCCTTTGAACCTGGCTGGGGGAGATGGTATTATTGGCAAAGCAAACCTTTCCAAAGAGCAGTCTGCCTGGAGTTATTTTTCTGTTCTAAAAAAGGAGTGAATTCTGTTTAAAATTGACTTATTAAAATCATGTTTCTACCACCCACTTCAAAACAGAATAAGAGAAGAGAAAATGACATTTATATGACTGCCTACCAGGCTGCCCTCTCCACTAAGTCCAGCTAGTGTGTATTCCAGAAATTGTCTTTCATGCCGAAGGCCAGTGTACACGTTGGCTTAACTCTGAAAACAGGAGTTAAAGTCCCAGAGGGGTTATCCTTTGCCCTGAATTTCAGCTGGCTGGTTTAGACTGTGGACTGGAGAGTGGATCAGGCTTAATTAAAGAGGTGTGAGTGGGAAGGATGAGGGCAGGGTGGCCCTGATCCAGGTATCTTCGTAACTCCACATCTGAGATGAGCCCTGTGATTTGAACGAAGCTCCCTGACTTTCTCCCACAGCTGGTCAGCACCTCTGAATGCTGCAGGGGCACCAACCAGCTTCTTTCTTACTCATTCGTACTTTGGCTCAAAGACCAAACCGGACTCTCCCAGCAAATCTGAAAAGCATATGGCCTTAATAGCACAGCTCCCCTCTGGTCCATTTGACCTTGAAAGTACTGTGATTTACAGAAACCGAGAACACATAAGGAACAGTCAAATAATGATTCCCATTTAAGGAGGGCACGGACTCTGAATTTTGGCATCTTGATTCTGCATCAAAGGTCTCCTTTCTCTGTGTCTACATGATTCTTTCTTCATCCAACAGGGGAAAGGCTGCCCAAACCTGACCGAGGAAAAATGCGATTCCACAAAATCGCTAACGTCAACAAAGCCTTGGATTACATAGCCAGCAAAGGCGTGAAGCTGGTGTCCATCGGGGCGGAAGGTAAATGGGGTGTGATGCGAATGACCCTGACCGCGCACAGACCTCCCCGTGGGGCAGTGGGCCTGCAGCTGGATGCCTGCTTCCCTCCCCTCTTCCTTCCCCCCATCTCCTGTTCAGCCTCTCTTGACAGGCTCCCCACAGGCACCATGAACGGGAGACAAGGCTCTAGGATCATTTGTACAGAATAGAGTCAAGGGAGTTCCCTGGTGGTCCAGCAGTTAAGACTCTGAGCTTCCACTGCAGGGGCCGCAGGTTCGATCCCTGGTTGGGGAACTAAGATCACACATGCTGCATGGTGTGGCCAAAAAAACGGAGTCAAATATCATGCTGTCTTTTTCAAACTGATCATCCAAATGAGAAAGAACTTGTACATCCCAGTGACTCTTAATAAGAACTAGTAGGAAGGATCTCCATTCTCTGTGGGAGATTGGGAGTCCGGGTGAGTCTGGCAGGAGCTGAGACTGCCCTGCCTCTCATTCTTTACAACTGAGCCCGAGAACCTGCCGACTGGGGAGCTCGGGAAGAGGGATCAGGGTAAAGATGACCCAGTGTTCTCTCTGTTTGATTATTTAGAACCTTGGCTCATCTAGTCTGTAAACCTTGGAAACCCCTGGGTTGTTTTCAGTGACTTTGCATATGCAAGCTTTGTGTTCATTATTAACTCATAACTCATTTAAACTGTAGACATTTGGTTATGAATACCACATTTATAACTAGACACGCTGCGACACTTACACAAACAGAAACTGGTCTTTGCATATGTATATCTTCCAGTAGCTCTGAAGTCAAAACTTTACAGGAGACTCATAACTTATAGGAAAACTTTATGTGCTGATTATGTTATCTTTACCCTCACTTGTTGCTGTTTCTTCTTACCTAAAGAAATTGTTGATGGCAACGTGAAGATGACGCTGGGTATGATCTGGACCATCATCCTGCGCTTTGCTATTCAGGATATTTCCGTTGAAGGTAAAGGACAGGGTTAAAAACCTGATCGTATTAAGATACTTAGTGTAATTTGTAAATTGAGCTGATGAAGTTGAGTTTGGATAGGCTTTTGTAAAATTGAACAATCACTGACAGGATTGAATGAAAGATACGCGACTTGGGTTTTCACAAATTTTCTATTTGTATGAGAAAAAGACCCCAGCAGTGCTGTTTCATTCATGGGGTTGGAATCATTTTGGAAAAGATGAGTACATGTTCAGAACAGAAGTCGCTTTTTAAAATGAGCATTTTTTGAGCTTCTTTATTGCTTATTATACTAGTAGGTTCACGACTATAACAGTTCTTTAGACTTAGATCTTGAAACACTTGAAACACTTTCCTTCAAGTGCTGAAAGATAATCGATTGAAATCTGAGTTTGTTCATTTGTTCTTTCTTTTTTTCTCTCTCTCCCCTCCCTCTCTCCCTCCCCCCTCTTTTTTTAAACAAAATATCTATTGTCATTGTGTCTTTTGGCCCAATAACTGTTCCATCATTGTAACATAACCCTCATCCTCAGCACTGCCACTGGAGATGCAGATCTTCAGTCTTTTACGCCCACCGCACTCCAAAATATTTTGATGAATTCAACACTGTCAAAAGTGTCAAATTGACATTCTTAAAATTAGAACTTGGCCTATTTAGCACTCAAATCACAAAAGGTATAGCTGCAGAACATACTAAGACTTCCCTGGTGGCACAGTGGTTAAAACTCTGCGCTCCCAATGCAGGGGGCCTGGTTTCGTTCCCTGGTCAGGGAACTAGATCCTACATGCATGCTGCAACTAAGAGTTCGCATGCCACAACTAAGACCCAGCACAGCCAAATAAATAAATAAATATGAAAAAAAGAACGTACTTAAGGGTGGTCTGACTTATCCAACCAGGCAGTCTCCTCTAACTTTGTCACCTAGAAGGCAACCACGCACCCAAATGGTCAGGCCTGGGAGTGTGGTTCATAATTCTGTCCAGGAATTTACTTATGCCCTCTAAAAATCAAACTAAGATATAATGATATTAAAACCTCAAGAATTCAGGCTCAGAAATAACAGCCAGCTCGAATTCATGAAGAGTCTGAATTTGAAAACTTTCATACAATGTACTCTTATTAAAGTATGTTTCTTTCATGCTAGTGAAAATAATAATCTGCTTTTTAAAAGTTCCTGCTTTATTAAAAAAGAATAGTTTGTAATCATTTAATCAGTTTTATATACTTCGGCATTTAAATATTTAAGCAGTTGAGCCCACTTGATAGAACAAATACTATTTTTTAAAAATCTTGTTCATACCACTGCATTTGCTACACTAGCAAATCCTTTTCCCACAAATATTACAGAGGTGAGCTTGACCTCAGGTTTTCTTCTGATTGGTTACAGATTTCAAATTGTGATAATACTAATTGAAAACTTAATTCTATTTCAAATGTAACTATGAATGGTGTGATCCATTAGAGGTTCCCCAATTTATTATCTGTGTGCTCAAGATAAGATAATCAAAGCATAGTATTTCATAAAACATCATGATAGAAAGATATACTAATCTGCTCTTCAAAAGACTAAGAAATAAACATTCAAAAGTGTGATGTCACTGACAAGGTGCTTAAATCTCTTCAAGCAGATGAAGTTAGTTTGCTAACTTATATTTTTATTTGTTTTACTTCCGTGGGGTCATTTCTTAACAACCTCACTTAATTTCTGTAAATCTACAGAAAAATTTTCTAATTTATTTTGGTGATGTATATTATGTAGGAAAATGACATTGTTATTAAACTGAATTCTTTGAGGAGCCAGTCTCCGTCAACAGAATGATGGACCTCTTCGAAGAAGGGAAATGAGAGATTGACATCCGTGTTGGTGAGGGCAGTGCAGAGATGCCCAAGTAGATGGGGCTTCTTGGTGCATCCTATGGTTTTTCATGATGGAATAACCAATGACATTACCTATTTATGACATGCTTTTTATATCCACCATCAGGGTTCTGTGTGTGGACTTCTCAGGTTTAACCTACACCTGCGGGGGCAGGGCGGAGGTACCACAGTCATGTACTATTTGGCACAGGCTTGTAACCTTTTGCTGAATGCCTCAGAATGGACTTGGGGTGGGAGAGAGTCAGCTTTGTTAGAGTAGCCAATTCAATAAGGAAAAAACTTTGTTCAACATTCATAGCATAAGAGTGCTCAGACGTATTCAGAAAGAATTAAGTGAAACTCAATGACTTATAAATCTAAGCTTAAGTGGCAGTTGTAAGCTTGTATTGATCTACTTGACGCCTGTTTACTTTTCTAATCTAAGTGCCATTTAAACTTTATAAAAAAGTTTGGATTATTTCCTCCTGTTATACTTCTTCTTACTAATTCTGTTCGCCAGGACCCCAAAGGCAGGCAGTTGTGTGTATAGCAGAACAGCTGGGTATGGAGTTTCATATTTCGATATCTATACCAGTTAATATTTTAATAAAGTCTTAGAACTTTCAGTCGTTTTCCTTAATAGGAATTTGGTAGATAAGAGACATGATCAGGAATCATTCAAATTATTCTTAGAGCATGTGGAAGTTTGCGAGGGGCGGGGTGGGTATTTCATATGGGTTATGGGTCAAAGAAAAATCTGAACTAGAAGTGGAGAATTTAGATAAATAATTACAGAATACTTACTTTGATTTGAAAAAATCAACTTAAGCTCTTACTGAAATGGAAGGCCAGGTCCCAATGTTGGTTAGGAGTCCACATGTTCATAGGAGCTTTCTAAATTGTTAAGATTGTTAAGATGTAAATACAAGCAGAATCCCAGTTATGTAAGTGGCTTTGAGGAGCTGTTTGGATGTATAAAACTTTGGGTCAAGCAAGTGCCAAGATGTGCCAAGATGGTGTTAGAAGTTGTCTTAGTCTGTTCAGGCTGCCATACAAAATACCATAGACTGAGTAGCTTAAACAACAGAAATTAATTTTCTCACAGTTCTGGAGCCTGGAAGATCAAGATCAGGGTGCCAGCATAGTTAGTCTCTGGTGAGCGCTCTCTTCTTGGCTTGTAGATGGCTGCCTTTTCTCTGTGTCCTCACACGGCAGAGAAAGAAAGGGAAGGGAGAAGGAGAGTGGAGGGAAGAGAGAGAGAGGGAGAGGGAGAGAGAGAGAGACTGAGCAAGCACTCTGCTGTCTCTTCTTATAAGGGCACTAATTCCATCATGAGGGCCCCACCCTCACAACCTCATCTAACCCTAATTACCTCCCAAAGGCTCCATATCTAAATATCATCACATTGGGGGTTAGGGCTTCAGTCTATGAATTTTCGGGGGACACAGACATTCCATCCATAGCAGAAATGCAAGAGATTTGTTGGGGGAAATGCCTGTGGAGGATAAGGGTGGGGAGAAGCAGGAGATGGCAGAGCCCCTTCAGGCATAGCGCCTGGCTGACACCCGTGCTGGGGAAGGAAGAGCTTGAGAAAGAAGAATCTCATTCTGCAAAGTGGTCCTCAAGCAGGGTCAGCGGGCCAATGGGGAGTTCTTCAGCCTCAGTTGCTCTCAGAGGAGTCCCATGTGTGGCAGGAATGGCCCAGCTCTGGTGCCCCTCCCTCACTCAGTCTGTGGCTGGAGTAGCCCTGAAGAAGTGTGGCCTCTGGGGAATGCAGGGGAGGATTCAGAGTGTGGCAGCTGGGACATCAGTTCTGTCCTGTGTTCCCTGCAGCAGGACATCTGAGCAGCACGTCTTCATGGCTGCCACAGGGGTGGTTGCTTTCTTAACTTGGTCAGAACCCAAGTGGCCAAACTTGGAATTTGCCAATAAAAGCCTTCAAGTATTTTAAAATCACTGGGTAAGGGAATACATTTCAGACACAGTGGCATCTGTGAATTCCAGTTACCTAAGAATATAAATTATAATTGAGATAAATGACAGGATAGTTAGGTCATAAATTATGCACATTAAAACAAATTTTCATCCGAAAGGTACGTTAGCAGTAACCCTGAAGTCCAGTTTTGTATTCATCATGTCATAACTTGCTGTAGCTCCTGCACTGTCCTTTTCAAGTCCCTTCAAGTGGCCTCAGAAGTCAGTCCCTGGGAGCAGGGTTCCAGCTCCATCCTCTTGCAGAGACTGGAGAAGAGAGGTTGCCTTTGGCATTGGCCCCCTGGGAGGTCTCTTTAGCAAGTGACTAGAAGTTGGGTGAGTGAGCAGTGAGGGTGAGTGTTTCCCTGTGGACACTTTTTCTTGGCTGTCATTACAGAAACCTCTGCCAAAGAAGGTCTGCTGCTTTGGTGTCAAAGGAAGACCGCTCCTTATAGAAATGTGAACATTCAGAACTTCCACACCAGGTGCGCAACCAGGGCCCTGGGGTCCTGGTATTCTCTTTGGAATCCGGGTTGGCAGGGAGAACAATGTTTATTTACTCCTGTGTCTCCTCCTGTCTGACACGCGTTTTCTGTATGTAGTAGAGCTCAGGCTCTAGAATGATTGATGTTTAGGGTCTCTCAGGGGAAAACGTTGGATTAAGGTTTGGGAGGCTGGCACTGTTTATAAGTGAGTGTCATGCAGGGATGCGGCAGGGATGGATTCTCGGTGACAAGGAGACACCGTAGCAGGGTCTGCGTATCCTACATACGAGCTCCACCCCGTCCCTCCTCTCTGTCGTGCCCCAAAGATGCTTCATCAGTGAGCTTTGTAAGCTGGGATTGGAGAGAAGTAGGCAAATCATGTTTGAAAAACCGTAGGGAACTGGATGAAGGAAATCCAGATATAGCCTCAGAGCATGATATTGTCCCTTGCTGCAGTCTTTTTCTCGCGCAGATCTTTTGTCAGGTGTTTATATTTTCTCCCTCTGTGTGGTGGGTTACCCGTGAATATAAATGGGTCCCTGGCCCCCATAGATCAGAGAAAGGAAATGAAGGATATGGGGCTTCGCTGGTGGCGCAGTGGTTGAGAGTCCGTCTGCCGATGCAGGGGACGCGGGTTCGTGCCCCGGTCCGGGAAGATCCCACATGCCGCGGAGCGGCTGGGCCCGTGAGTCCGGAGCCTGTGCTTCTCAACGGGAGGGGCCCCAACAGCGAGAGGCGGGCGTAGTGCAAAAAAAAAAAAAGAAATGAAGAATATGGACGAGCTACCAGGACAGACTGGGGAGGTTATCTAGGTAGATAAGTATTATTAGGCCCTGAGCCACGCCCTGAGTGCACACAGGTGAGGAGGAGGCTTCCTGTTCGTACATCACATGCCATCGGGGTGTGGGACCTGCTGGGTGAATGTCTCAGGGCCCAGCCTGGCCTCCCACTCACCTTCTTGCTTTTCTTCTTCTGGCCCAAGATGGGCCCGAGCCCTTCGACAGTGTGGCCCCAGGGGCCTCCTTCTTCCCCGACCCTTCGAGGCACAGGCTCCTGGCCTTCAGTGAACCCGCCGCTCATTACTTGGGAGCTCGTAGCCTGGGGGTGTCTGGGAACAGTGAGCGCTGGTGTCTCTGGGCAGACAGACTGGAAATCCAAACCCTCCCTGCTAAGTCCCTCAGCTGCTTACACGTCTTTGCCTTTAAAAGAAGAAATCCAAAACAAAAAGGAACCTTATGAAGAAAGATAGAGGAGAACCGGGGAGTACTGAGTATACTAAGGAGTGTGCTCTTGGAGGAAAGTGTGTCCTGGGCATTTCTGGGTGGATGTCCTTGTGTCTGTCTGTTGGGCAGACTCTGGGGGTCAGGTCTAGAATGGAGACTTGGAGAAGAGAGGAGAAAGCCGGGCCTGCTGGGCACTGAGGGAGGTGGGGGACAGTAGGGGGCATCTTCCCTCCAGTCCCTGCCAGTTCTCCCAGCACAGCACGGACCGGGACAGGACACTGCGGGGGTGGGGGGGAGGTTAGGGGGAGTCCCCGGCAAGGCTGGGCCTGAAGCTGTAGATGGAAAGGAGACTGGTAGGGGGGTGGCAGACCCTGGGAGGGAGGCGAGAGTCCAGGGAAGGGGCCAGGGTGTCACTGGGTGGGGGAGGGAGGGAGGTACCTGGGGCCCCAGGTCCGAGATTTCAGGCCAACGTCTGACCAAGGTCAGCCCCTTGCTGCTGCCTGTCCATTAACCCGTGTTCCTGTTCCTCCCGACCGTGACCGTCGTGCAGCTGGAAAGACGGCCTTGGACTCTGTGCGCTCATCCACAGACACCGGCCCGACCTCATTGACTACTCAAAGCTGAACAAGGTCATTTGCGGGGCCCGGCATGCTGTGTCCGCCCTGCCCCCAGCATGTCGTCCTGGAAGTGAGCCCATTGGCATTGAACTCACACCGACACCTAGGCTGCTGCCAGCATGCCCTCCCAGCTAGCCTGGCACGGGATGAAAACAGGAAGGGTGGCGGGAAAATACTCACCTGTTACAATTAGGGCAGGACAAGACCCAAAGCCAAGTCACCTTTTTGCCCACATTATGATATGTTTGTTGATTTGGCTTGATTTCCTACGAAAGCTTTTACACGTGTTTCTCAGAGATTTTACATTCCCAGGTTGTAAATATGAGAAGTGAAGTGTCTGTTTTGCTGCAGGGCGGGCGGGCGGTGGGGAGAAAGGTTCAAATACCCCAAACCTTCTTTTTAAATTCCTCTTACCTTTTCTGAAGGATTTAGTTGCTGACATATTTACTTAGAGTTGATTAACTTGTTTCTCACACAAGGGATGCTTATCTTGCTATTGATACGAGGTATTAGTTGCACCCTTAGAAAAGAAGTTTGGGGGATTTTTTTTTCTCTCTCTCTTTTCAGAAAATTCAACTTAGGGAACTTATGTTTTCAGCTGAGGAAACTTTCATTCTCCCTTTAAGCTTAAGCTTTATTGTGCTTAAGTTTCAAATCGTCTGCACATTCTTTCTTTAAAAGTAGTTTGCACATGTGATCTGTGATGGAGAAAAGAAATCCTGGCCCCTTCTAAATCTTGTGGTGGACAATCCATCTGTCCTAGAAATAATGCCGTGTGAAGACTTAAGATGGAAAGTGTTGCCCGCCCCATGACCATTCCTGCCAGGAATAGTGGGGCACATTTCCTCTGGTTGCTGGTGTGCTTCCTTGGCCGTGCACCTTGTGTCGCTGTGTTTGGTGTGGAATCCGGTCCTGCTGCATGCTGCCCTCCCCGTGTGGCACAGGGGGTAGTAGGAAGAGTGTCCTGGCTTTTGCCACCTTTGCAGTTGTCACGTGCTCACCACCCTTCCCCTGGCCTCTCTCCACTGACGACAGGATAGCACACGAAAAATGTACTTGTATCCTGAAGATGAGAGCTGCCGTACACGAATGGAAGGTTGCCTAAGGGAACGGGGCAGCCAGAGTTGCTCAACTTCCCCAAGCATATATTCTCATCCCTGAGTTATTTTGAAACGTTTCAAACATAGAGACGGTGTATATTTTTTTCAGTTACTCTTTATCTCATTTGCAGAATGAAGGGATTATACTAGATAGACCTCATTTCATTAGCAGTTTATAACG
Organism: Monodon monoceros; assembly: GCF_005190385.1. Taxonomy (NCBI): domain Eukaryota; kingdom Metazoa; phylum Chordata; class Mammalia; order Artiodactyla; family Monodontidae; genus Monodon; species Monodon monoceros. The sequence continues at coordinate 6,453,631 of NW_021703781.1, forward strand.
GTCAGTTTCTATTACAAAAGGTCAACAGACGGGGTAATTGGCCACCTATGATGGGTGGAAAAATGATAATAATTAACCATAGCAGTGAATACTTCTATAGCTCTAGATTAGACACTGTTAATAAATAAGTATATATGTTTATTGTATATATGTATTAATATGTGTTACATATGTGGATATTACATATATTAACATTTTATATACATATATGTATGTTAATATTAATACATATATTTTATGTATGGTATACATACACAGTCATTCAATCTTCAAAATGTACAGTAAACTATATAATATCATGCATCTATAAAGGAGGTACTAATTATCCCAGTTTTACAGATGAAGAAGGGAGGAATTCTTTAATCTTCCCAGGGTCACATACCAGTAGCTGAGCCAAGAAAACACTTAATTGCTACATTTTATCTAAGTTACAGTGTAAGTGAGATAGCTTTCACAAAGACTCAGAATCATTACTCTGTTTTTAATGCTGAAAATTTTCTTATATATTAAGAACAAAAAGAAACTTTTACTCAGCTATTTGGTTTTCTAAACATTTGCATAAAATATGCAGGTAAGACTCACCTTATTATATGGCTGCTTTTAGTGAAATGATTATATGCTTTGTTAAAATAACATGGAGTTGAAGAAACATTTTGCCTGAAATGATAGTAAACTCCGAGAGGCCAGGAAGCTTGCTTTGGTTTCTTCCTTGAGCACCGAATGTTTTTGAAGCCTCTATGTTTTAGATGTTTCACTGTATTAAAATGATTGTGCTTATTGCAAATCATTGCAGTTTCTGAAATGTTTAAATGGCTTTGATGTTAAAATTCATTACAGTCATCCCTGTACTAACACTACTTTTCATTTTGATTTTTCTGTCTTACATACCCCCATCCCATTTCAGATTCACAATTCTTAATCTCTTTAGAAGATTAAAACAGGAAATGTTAAATACCTCTTTTAATTTTTCAGTATTTCACTTACACACCTCTGGTTCAATGTATTTTGTTACGTTACGTATATATTTAACCAGCTTTACCGTGGAAGACAAACGCAATCGGATGAACAAAAATTTCTTCACAATTTTCTTTTATAATGTTAAGTTTCTTTCATTTCTTGTGGTCTTTAACATCCTAGAAACCTAACTTTTGCTCTTTGTAGCCATCTTGTAATATTCTTTAGTGACCTAAAAGTTTCACCTAAACATGCTGAAAGCAGCGTGTTTTCTTATATTTAAAACAAAAATAAAGTTAGTGTGGTACTAAATATTCTCCATGATCACGTTCCAGATGTGGAAAATGTATGTTTCATGCTTCCTTTTGGAATCGTCTAGATTTTTGTTACCCAGAGTTGAAGCTCAGCGCTGTGGTATCCAGGTGTTTTTCCATCCATGAGAAAATACCTCACAACTTTCCTTCTAGCTGCACAGTATCTGTTCTCTTCAACCTTTTGCTCACGTTTTATGAAGTTGGAGTGTGCATGGATTGGGTGATTCTCATGTCATTTTTGATATTCCTCTAAATGTTTGAAATGTTTGGGAAAATATAAGAAGGAAGATATTATCCTATTATGGTTATGTGTGGATGGGAAAGTTTCCTCCCCAGAATGAGGTATATAAAAAACAGTCGTAAGTCCTGCTCAAAAAAATATGCTAAAAAGCTGGTTGTGCTGTTTTCCATGCAGGATGACCCAATAGGAAATATCAACTTGGCCATGGAAATTGCAGAGAAGCACCTGGATATTCCCAAAATGTTGGATGCTGAAGGTGAGATGAAAATTGTGTTTTTTGGCTTACAGAAAATCTGTTGCCTCCCTATGTTACGACCACACACAAAGACCTGTAAACGTTATAGCCAGGTTACATCTGAAGGACTTGGGATTCCTAAGAAGTTTCTGTCATTGGCCTCGTGAATATTAGAGAATTTCGTATGTAGCTTTTGCTCAAAATTATTTTCTAGAGTCCTGCTCAAAACCAAGCCAGCAAAACTACGACGAAAGGGTTGGGTGAAAGGTTCAGCTTTGGCAAAGAAACAGAATGCTTTGGTTTGTGATTTTCAATGGAAAGCTTCCCTGTTTTTATTTTAACAACATTTTTTTTCTTTTTAAACCACATAGAAATTTAACAAATAAATCTCCTTGTTCTTTAAGACTCCACAAGGAAAAAAATGCTCCCTTCCAACTGGAAGTCATAGAATCTCAATCTAGACTATGGAGCGGTCATTCATCCTGTGCCTCTCGAACTTTCACGTTTCATTTTTAATTTGTCCAAATTAAATTTAGTTTTGTTAGAGCTAGAACCTCTCAATATTTTGCAGCTTTAGCGACCCTCATGCTGGAGACTAGTTTCAGTACCTCTTGTGCCCTTTATCTGAGATGAGTTCATGTGAGTTTCGCCCTGGCACAGCATTTAAAGCACAGATACGTGGAGACCATTCCTTCGTTTCACTTATGCATGAGTCACCTCTCACTCAGCAGACGCTTACCGAGCACCTACTATGTATGAGACCCTGGAGATGCTGCAGGAGGTGATGTGATGTATAAGGCAGGGCCCGGCCCTCAAGGACTTATATTACTGTGCTCGTTGTTAATATTATTCTCTATCGGCTCATTGCTTCTGCTAATTAGCATTGTTGGGGAAAAGCAAAGACCTTGATTCTAGTCAGTTGTCAGTCTTCTGTTCCTCCTTATTTTTGGTGACTGCATCATGGCTGCTGTACCAAATCACCACAAAGTAGGTGGCTTTTGAAACAACAGAAGTTTATTCTCTTGTAGTTCTGTAAGCTGTAACTCTGAAATCAGGGTGTTGGCAGGGCCATGCTCCCTCCGAAGTCTGTAGAGAAGGACCTTTCCTTGCTTCTTCCAGCTTCTAGAAGCCCCAGGTGTTCTTTGGCTCGTGGTAGCGTCACTCCAGTCTCTGACTCTGTCTTTACATGATCATCTTCCCTCTGCGTCTGTCCCTGTGTCTTTTTCCCTCTACTTATGAGGACACCAGTCATCATGGATTAAGGCCACACCTCATTCCAGCACAACCTCATCTTAACTTGATCACGTCTGCAAAGACCTACTTCCGAATAAGGTCCCATTCACAGATACCAGGAGGTAGGACTCCACCTATCATTTTGAGGGACACAGTGCACCTGAGACAGTAGTCTGTCAATTAGGATTCTAATTTTGCCCGTTTGTTAATTTAGCCATTTTATCAAACACCTGTATTATTGGGTGTTGAACACACTTGAATATGCTCTTCAGAATCTAGTTTTTTCAGAAACTCTTTAGAGGGAGAAAGACAATAAAACAGTGAAGTTGCCACATAGGAAAATACCTTTTCCTTGTCTGTCCTCTCTACGCTAAGTTTGCATTTGGGTGCTCTGCTCTGTCCTTTGACCTTTCCATTCGATAAATAACTACCCAGAGTTTTCCACTTGAGTCAACAGCTAGGATACTGAAGGCGAGAAAACAGGCGACATTTAGTAAATTCATCTCTCCGTTCATTGATGCCTCCCTGATTTCCTACAGTTGAGGGTGAGCTCAGGATTACTGTCATTATTACTCTGGGAGGCTAACCATCCTCTTGTTCCTGGATTTCCATTAGTCTGTGAGTCCTGGTCTGGGCGTATGTTCTGCTTATCCTCTGAGTGGATGGGATGCATTAGCACTCTATTCATTTCTTGCTCCCTTGTGACACATCCTAGTCTCTTATTACTTTTCTTTTTCTTTCCTTTTTAATGGCTCAGAAAAATGCTTGCATACGATATTTTCTTTGCAGAGCAATTTCTGTAAGAGTCTTCTGGTGAAAGAGTTATGAACTTGACTGACTTGGGTGAGGGGCGAGCTGTGGTATAAGCAACTCCCCAGTAGATCAGCCCCCCATTTGTTAATTACCCTTTGCATCTTTGCCACCTGCACCCGGACTTACCTTCCCCACAGCTTCCTATGAATGTGTTCTTACTTCTCCTTCTCTTTTACTGTAATGTCTTATACTGGTGTCCTCCCCTCAGATCACTTAATCCCTTTGGCGAATCCTTGCCTTTCCACCGCCTGCTGCGGTTGACCTTACTTCCTGGCATTTGTGATAGTCTCTGAACCCTAAATGGGGATTTTGAAGTGGCTAATTGGGCTGCTCACCCATAAACCTGTAGTGAAAACTGGTGAAACTCTTCCTCATCTTAACTACCTTGCATGCTTTTTTTTTTTTTTTCTTTTTTTTTTGCGGTATGCGGGGCCTCTCACTGCTGTGGCCTCTCCCGTTGCGGAGCGCAGGCTCAGCGGCCATGGCTCACGGGCCCAGCCGCTCCGCGGCATGTGGGATCTTCCCGGACCGGGTCACGAACCCGTGTCCCCTACATCGGCAGGCGGACTCTCAACCACTGCGCCACCAGGGAAGCCCCCTTGCATGCTTTTTAAAAGGTTATGAAAACTGTTTCTCTATTTTCCTCCCTCTGGTGAGTACTGGTTGTAGATTTGTGGGTGCCCGTGTTCTGTGTGGACTCGCAGGAAGGACCTTTGCTGACCCCTGGGCCCTTCATCTGTCCGGAGAGCGGAAGTGCTGTTGCTTGCACTCTGCGGAATTCTGGAGGTCCAACTCCAGCCATGGATGTGACTTCCTTGCTAGTTTAGGGCTCTTCTGAGCTGGCTGTGCCCTTCTCTTTGGTGGTTCTTAGAAGTGCACACAGAGTAATGACTTTGCAAATGTGGCTTCTTTGATTTGAGCCAAAGTTTGAGCAACACAAGTGTGTGGGGCTGCTGGGGGAAGATTCATGACCTTGGCCTCTCTGAGGCAGCCCTTAGCAGGAGCCTGCTGCTCTCAGAACATCCGAGCAGTTAACCTTTTTTCCACGCAGATTTAGTATACACCGCCAGACCCGAAGAGTCGTAATGACTTATGTCTCCTGTTACTATCATGCTTTTGCTGGTGCACAGAAGGTGAGGAGGTAAAACACAAGTCACCACTCATCCTTTACCTCTGTGTCTTGATTTTTCTTCAATTGTTTTTCTCTTTTCCCCCCACCGACTCCTCTGAGTAAGGAGACCCGTCTGGTTCTGAGGAGGCAGTCGTTTGTCTTTTTCAGTCCAGTTTTCTTTGAAACTTACTTCCTGTCCATGTAGTAGTATGCCATTCATCTTTGTTTTCCAGAAGATTCCATGCTGTTCCACATCCCCACATCCTTTCTATCAATATCCTCTGGAAACCCAATGACTAGGTTTCACCTTAGGGAATTACGAGGCACCTTTTTAACTGCATTCTGTCCAGTGACTGAACTGAATCTGAAGTTAGAACGTAATTCAGCCAAAAATGGGGTGAGGGCAAGGTGAGGAAGGAAGGGTGTGTGTTCCCGTGGTTCTGTTTTCTCTCTTCCTGGTAGCTGTCTCAGCAGCTCATATAAATAGTGGCAAGAGTCATAGTTAATAAGTACAAGCCGTGTAGACCCTCCTCTTTAGATGCTTTGTTACTCTGGGTAGCTTCTAGCAATGGCATGGCAAGTATGTATAGAAGGATTAGGAAACATGCCATCTTCAATGAACTTCATCCCCACACAAGCCAGGGCCGTGCACAGAGCAGAAAGCCAAGGATTGTGAGGGCGGGGGCGGGGTGTGGCATCCGAGATGGGGCCAGAGAGGTCTGCGTGTGTCCCCGCATCTTGCAGAGGGACAGGCCTTGCTCACAGCCAAAGTGGCAGATGACCTGATCCAGTCAAAAGACAGGAAGACGGGGCCGCCCGGGTCCTTAGGAAGTGGTCACCAGCTCTGATAGGCAGCCCACGGGTTCCCATAGGAATGCCTCGCCTACACTTTAAAAAAAAAGCCATCCAGGGTAGGGGAGGAGGGAAGCCCTTGGTTTGATGATGTGAAAACAAAAAAACGTGCTGGTTGAAAGCATTCTGTTCACGAGTGTGTCAGTTCTGTACAGGCTTCCTGCGGGTCAGGGTTGTGGGCCCGAGGAACACAGAAAGTCAAGTGTAAACCAGTTCGTTCTTCCCTTTGTTCACCCTGGTTTCTGCTCTTCATCTGTGCGTGTGTCTGTTTTCTGTGTTATTTTTCCCTCCCTCAGACATTGTGAACACTCCCAAACCCGATGAAAGAGCTATCATGACATACGTTTCCTGCTTCTACCATGCTTTCGCGGGCGCGGAGCAGGTATTTAACCCTCGTCCGTCCGGTTGCCGTGCTGCCCTTGTGCATCGGTTTTAGTTGTGTGGGCGTGCGTGTGCATACCTGGGTGTGTGTGCGTGCACTTCACATCTTACCTTGGACTCTTTCTAAGTGGCTTGTGATGACCTAATATGGCAAGTTCCAAACTGCGAATGCTTTTGTAGTTAACAGCTTTACCCTTAGACGGTTCTAAGTGTTCTTAGCTCTCTGTCTTTCTAAGATATTGCTCTTATCTCATTAATCAATGGTGGGAAACATTTGTGCCTCAGGAAGAAACAAGGGCCATGAAAATTGAGCCACACTGATTGAGCGGTGAAGGGGGACTTGGACGAGGAGAAGTGAACGCTTTTCCAGGGCCCCTGTCCCGTTCTCCACCTGGAGATTGCCTTCACTGTTCAGTGACGTGTTCAAGCATCTTACAAGATGAATCTTAATTTAACTGAAATAGTGAAAGTCTAACAGTGTTAAAACCTCAAAAAAATTTATACTCCTTAAGACAAACAGCCTGAGGGGCATCATGGGTGGATGTCCCTCTGCTTTCCCGCGTTCCTCTGTTTCTGCTTCCTCTCCCTCCCCCTATCTCTACTTGCAGAGTCCTGAGAGATGGGGTTGGACAGAGTATGTGTCATTTCTGTGATCTCTTTAAGACCATCACTGGGGGACTTCCCTGGCGGTCCAGTGGTTAGGACTCCGCGCTTCCTCTGCAGGGGTTGCGGGTTCGACCGCTGGTTGGGGAACTAAGATTCCACAAGTCGCCTGGCAGGGCCCAAAAAAAAAAAAAAAAGACCATCACCAGCAAACAATGATAACTGGAAATCGGCCCCTACTAGGGCTTCAGAGGCAAGGCTGGGGGCCAGGCTGCAGGCCCGGAAGCCGGACGGATCTCATGGTCACGGTTTAAGGCACTTGGCCCCTCCTGGCTCAATCTCCCCACAAAACAATGATCAGGAATTATTGATACCTCAACAGCTACTCACATGGGTTAAACAAAGTATTAAAGCAGGTTCTGCCCCGTGGAAGGATCCCATCTAGCACATTCGATGTATTCATTTCAGGAATGAATACGTAGAGGCCCTCGTGAACTCAGTGCAATGACAGATATACATTCAGGATCCAGTCCTGTCTGCTTTGATTTCCAAAGGCTAATGTAACTCAGAGAGTTCTCTCCCTGTAGTTGTGAGGTTGGCAGGGGGCTCAGGTGGACGCCCAGGGACCGTTGTTTCCTCAGCCCATCAGTTTCTGTTACTAACTTGCTTGATGTTTCACAAAGCTCGTGTTTGCGACTAATGCTATTTCCCTGTTACTCCCTACAGTATATTCAGCCTGCCATGTAAGTCTGTGTGAAAACGGTCCCAAAGGTGTGAAATGACCCATAGTGTGAACGAGCTGTGCCCTCAGGCTTACCCCACCCGAACCCAGAACCTGCACCACTTACAGCACATGCTGCCTCCCTGGTCACCCCCTGCCCTGCCACCTTCCGCCTTGTGTATGCACGTCCCTGTCGACAGAGCCGTCCTGTTTACCTATTGTGTTTTACAGGCCGAGACAGCGGCTAACAGGATATGTAAGGTTCTTGCTGTGAATCAAGAGAATGAGAGGCTGATGGAAGAATATGAGAGGCTAGCAAGTGAGGTAAAGGAAACGGGTCCCCGCAGTCCTGTCCATCCCCACCCTGAGGGTGAGGCACAGAGGGTGAACACGGATTGTCAGTGTTGGTTTTTTTTTTTTTTTTGCATTTTTCATCTCAGACAGAATAAAAGTAGGAAAGTATACTCGCTCTCAGGGGTTGTTCGTCTCGCTTAATTACTGGCACAAAGGTAGTGCTGCTGGTCTTGCCAAGCATTGCAAGGCACAGAGGTAGTTTGCATGTTACAAAACGTAGAATGTGATTCCATCCTCAGCTCTGCACCTCCAGGGTCGGGTTCCCCTAGATGACATTGTGTTCCTTGTTTTTTTCCTGCTTCATCGGCTACTGACATCACGTAGGGTGAGCTCTGTATTCAGAATCCCAGCTCCACGCGGTGACTCAACATCTAAGGAACATGCCAGTGAGACAAGGCTCAGCCTTGTGTGTGTATTTAAATACCTAGAGGGAACCTCGGGAGAGGCAGAGCCCTCCGTCCAAGACATTTGAGCATGAGTTTCCAGGATGCCTTTCTACAGCTCTTCAGCTAGATTTCTCAGTTAGAATAGCACTTTCCATGTTGCTTTTCTTTTTGTTCTTATTATAGTATAAATCTTAACTAAGCAGGATCTGAGTGAGGTCCATAGCCACCTTCTCTCTGGATTGAACTCAATCACAGTGATAATGTCAGAGACCAAATAATGTTTGCTCTGACTTACTTTGGCTGATACTTGGTCTGTACTGTGCAAAGCATCAGGACACTGGGAATCAATCTTCCCAAGTAGTGGTGTATATTAGTCCAAGCTAATGATACTGTTTATGTTTCCTGCTGCTATGGGAAAATTCCATTTGGCAACATTGTTTAATGCCAGTGATTGATGTCAGGGTTGAAGTATGACCAGGACCGAAGGACAGATGCTCCTCAGTGATGATAGCCTTTCTTTTCTTACTTGGTCCTTCATTTATACCCCTCAAACAGACTATGCAGGGCCTTTGTAAGGCCTTGGTAGTAATTCAAGAGAAGGGGGCCTACTTCATCCTTGGAGTCACTGCCATTTTCACTTTCATCCTGTGGATTTCCTTGAAAGCTAGCTATTAAAATAAAACATACTTTGGCATTGAGTCAGTCTCAGATTTACGATACTTTCATCTCGTAAGTAGACCCGTTAGATGTGAGCTGATTTAAACTAGAAATACATTTTGAGTTAAACCCAGTTCTTTCCTGATTTTATTCCACCATGTTCCACCACGTGAGGTTTTTGTTTTCTCATTTGAAAGCTCCATCCAGCATTTGTCTGCTAATGTCTGGTCCCCGAGTTTCCTGTAAATGTCCCATTTTTGTAAAACATGACTCGTGCTGACTCTGAATTTTCGACCTGTGCGTGGTGTCATTGGGGCGATGGTGAGTGGCCCTGGCGGGGCACAGAAGTTTGTATTTATGCCCTCCTTCCAGTCAGACTTCCGTAATCTCGGGAGCATTCAGTCAATCCATTCCCAATCGTTCGGTGCCTCTGTTTTTTAACCGGGGGGCAGTTTGCTGGTGTTTTCAGCAGTTTTTGCGTGTGTGTGTGTGTGTGTGTGTGTGTGTGTGTGTGTGTGTGTGT